>NW_028145437.1:0-295000 GCF_977016875.1 Pavona decussata | reverse complement strand
TTCAAGAGTCTTGCCCTTGGAAATAAGAAATGCTTCACTAGCTTTCCGAATGCCGTCTCTGTTGGAGTTAATGAGTTCTAGAGGAATGACGCGATGTCGTCTTTGCTGGATCAGCTTGTCACCAAAACGAAGACACAGTTCTGCGAGATCTCTTTCACAAGTCCGCCAAATACCCCGAAGTAAACGAATGCCAAATAAAACATTTCTGTCGTTTTGCCTTAAATACTGGTAAAGAAATTTGGTGCAATGTCTGATATAGTAGTAGAGCTGGGGACACACACACAATCCCGTGGAATACCCTCGACGCTGGTTCAGACTCATCCTCGGACACCTAGGGTGAGATAGTTGAGTAAGGAAGAAGTCGAAATGGGTACCTTTACAAGAACGAACTCATTCTTGTAGACTTACCCGTTTTGACTGTCTCCTGACTCCTGCCTCCCCCCTGGGTCTCCGAGGATGGTTCAGACTGGAAAAATGTTTTCTGTTTTTAGTCTTAGTACCTTCTTCAAAGTTCAAGGTTAATACAGCGGGCATTTTTATCAACGACCACAGACAGTACTTCCCTTACCTGGACATTTTATTATCCTTCATATCACTGCGGATTTCTCTTTTGGCACTGGTATTTAACCTGCGAAAAAAAGACAGAAGAAAATTGAACCAAACCGCCTGATAGATTCGGGAAAATCAAACGTCTTTCAACGCTAACCGGCTTTATGATATGTTCAAAATAAACCCAAAGGTAGCTCAGACATGTTGCGACTAGTGGGGGTAGTGTTACGCGTGCTATTATTTTAACATCTTAAAGGGGCAGCGTCACCTATTTTTAGTGTCACTATGAATAGCCAAAAAGTATTCGCTACAATGGATTCTTAAAATAATGGTTAACAATAAACCTACTAGAACACAGAAACTACTATTCATTATATTTGGCCAAGAGAGGATGAGCTCATCCTCTCTCGGTTTGGCTGCGGATGGCTAGGATGGAAGTGGATTGCACCTTGAAAAAATTGGCCAATTTTAGCAATTTTTTCAAGGCTTCCTGTGTATTCTAGAGAATCTAGAGAAGTCGCTAAAAATTGATTATAGTTTTGTTCTTCCTAGGAGAAAAACCTTGACAATTTCTTCCCGTTGTTGTAAAAGCAATTTCATCTCACAAAACAGGCTCTTTGCTAATATTTGAGCTGTTTTGACCAAAAAAAAGCAAAATCGTCATGACAGTGCCCATTTAAATATTACAGGTTCGAATAAACCTTTCTCAGGTGCAAATATGTCAAGGGAAACTTGCTCTTGTGCAATCGGCCTTAACATTGCTTACCTCAAGATATTTCTTCATTGGTGGCCATTATATCGTAGTGCTGTTCATGCTCGGCAACCGCCATGGAGTTGCTTCATTCCACATACAGTGGTAATAGCAACCTCCCCCGCCCCCCCGCCCCCCCGCCCCACGAGAGAGAGAGATAATTTAGGTGGCATTAAGAGGGGAGGTGGGAGGGGTTAGGATTCAGACGATTGTTGTGGAACCTTTTGATTGTGTTCATCATATCACCTCTCACGTTAATAAGTCGTCTGACAACAGGTTATTTTGATAACCAATTTACGTAGACACAAAGATATCTCCACACCAGTTATTTGGAAACCAAAGTGATTCTGACAGGCAATTCTAACAAGAAAAATCTGATAAATTTCGTTTTAAAATCGATTAGAATATTGCGATCTCCAAGCAACCGATTCAGTTTTCTGTGGTGACTGTGGTTTTTCACGGATGACAAAAGATAGCAATGAAATCAACTGGAAGTTTGTTATTTTCTCCTTTAGATTTAAATTTGCAAAATTTGATATGACAAACATCGACAAAAGCTAACAGTAATAATTAACTGGTCATGGTTTTTTAAAAGAATTCGCGACACTTTGTTTGCTGTTTCATTTAAGACTGCAGATACACGTCAGTCAGGCATCCAAGGTGATGAATAAAGCACAGTAAAATTGAAGACTAGGAAACTTACCTAACAAATAAGACAACTTGTTATTATTTTTTCAAAACATTGTCCGGAGGAATATTTTTCAGCTCGCAGATTTAATTATTACTGGAGAGGTGGAAACAAGGAGAAATTAAAGGATTTAAGACGTAAGTTATGAGTATAATTTCAGAATTCAACCTCATTGTGTCATTTGGCATTAAGGGCTTTCATTTTGTAGAAAAGGAAAACATTATTAACCTTTGATGTGTCCCTTTTTCATAGTGGCAAACTTCCTCGTAGTACTGTAAAGTTTTTTGTTTTGCAATTCTAAATAGAAATCGAAACACACAGATACTTAATCAGATACTGTTCAATTCTAATTTACAAAGGGAATCTTTCGATGGAGCAAAAGGAAACACGGTAACAGTACACACCTATCCATACTGATCCATACGTTTGTTGAATTAAGCAAGGATGATTTATTTTATTACGAACTCGTTGATAAAATGCTTTTTAAAGAACAGTTCCTTCTGGCGTCAGAGATGATGAGACTGTCATTGTTGTTCTGTGTAATTGCGGCAATGGTTTGTGCTTCCACTGGTTCAGGTGAGTAAAGCAGTATCTACACCAACATTACACAAAACAAACCTCATACTGGCCTCATCTGTGCGTACTACACACTCACTGCCAAATGGAACCTATTGTTTTATACATTTTTTATCTTTCTCATCCCGCACAAAATTAGAAATGTCTTCAAAAATAGTGTTGATTTGCGCGGAGATTGAGAAACGCAAATTTAGTTTTTATTACGCCATTCATGATCATTCCGCAATAGAGAACACCTATTGGCCAGTGCAAGGATATCAAGGCTTGTGATTGGCTAACAATCTGCAAACTTAATTTGCTAAGAAATACCACGAGAACTATTTGCGGCTCATGACATCATTCGTGAGTCTGTATGTTAATCACACTCTCTAAACCAACAAAATGTGAGCTTTTCTCTGACCATAACAGAGATGACAGTCATTCGATTTGATATCAATCAAATTATAGTATGATAAAATCGACTTAACTAGTCAGCGTCTTGCATTTATTTTCCGGCAATCATACCCTGACCAGCCCTAGGTATCTCGGTCTTTTCTACGATAAAATGAGCACGGGCGTGTCGGAATTTTAGCTCGATGGTTGTTGAGACCTCCTCAGGGGCACCCAACGACAGTTTTCTCTCAGACCCTTTGAAACGCTATTTTAGGCTATCTGGAGAGCCTTTAAAGCTCTGTAGGTTCATTTCAGGCCACGCTATAATATTTTTATCTGTTCGGTCATTCTAGGGCAACTTGAGTCTTTTCGAAATTACTAGAGCATCTTTGTCCATTTCCCGAAAACCTTAGGTCTTATTTCCTTTCCGAAATCTTAGCTGACCTTTTTTCGGCCCTCGAAATGATATTTTTATCAATCCGAAAACACTAGGCCTAAAGTTTTCCATATCACGAAAGTTCGAAGTGAAAATTCCCTTTAGAAAATTGTAGGGTATTAAGGGCCTTCCGAACAGATAATTAACCGAAACAATCCGTTGGGTGCCCCCTGCCTCCTCGCCACATCTCAAGTTTACTGCTACGTTTCATGGCAAATAAAGATGATGGTGATGATGTTGATGATGACAGAAATTAATCTGAGGGTTATTAAATAAGTAAACCCCTTTCCGGCCGGCTTGCTTGATAATGCCCTTGGCTGGAAGAGCTGGAAGAGAACAGGAGGAGGAGACGCATGGGAACTCACTATTACTCACACTAACTGCGACCGCTACATCCTCCCACGCTAAACTTTTGTTGTTGTTATCTTGGAATTCGGGGGAACCTTTTTCATACAACACCGAGTAATTTCTTACAGCCTCTTCGAGACGCTCGATCGGCAGTTGCTCCTGCCGCCATTTTGCAAATGGCAACGCATGAGTAACTAGAATGTACGCTGACAACTTACCACTGTTTTTCAGTTTCCTTTCCTTGCGCTTGTGCTGTATGTTTGCGTCGTCCCGGTTTACACGTACGACGCAACGACGCAAGCACAAGCACGTGCAAGCACAGGCACATGAGAATGGAAATCGCTCCATTCCCTTGTGCTTGCGCTTATGATTGCGTCGTTGCGTCGTACGTGCTAACTGGGACGACGCAAGCATAGCACAGGCACAAGCATTAAGGCGCTTATGCTCGCATCGCACCGGTTTAAACGTAGGTTTCTTTTCTTTTGCTTATGCTTGTGTTGTACGTGTAAACCAGGCTTAAGCATTCCCCAGTTTTTATTCCGTCACGTGACACAGTCGATTAACAGCAGACATGTGATTTGCTCCATTTCATGCAGTTGATGAATGGGAAGCAATGGGGTGTTTTTACGACCATGACCATTCAGCTCTTCCTAAACATTTCTACACCCCGACTGGTCTGGATGTCAATGAACTTTGGCCAAACTTAAAACCACTGGCGCAGGCGTGTAGCGGAGAGGCAAAAAGGAGAAACTTCACGTGTTTTGGAATACAGTATCACCAAGAATGCTGGGGAGGTAAGGGAGAAATGGACGCAAAATCCAAGCAAAATATTGAGAGGTTTCAAGAGAAAATAATAAGGATCCGTTTATTTTCTCTTGGAGGTCAACATACGAAAACACACGTACCAACTGACGGTGTTTTCCTATGTTAATACTGAACCCACCCTGTCCATCGTCAAAGACATTTTGCAGAAGAGTTCACAATTCTTGCAAGGAGGAAAGCACTGCGCCAAAGACAATGTATCCAAGAAATCTAATGATCTAACGACAAATGATTTCAACAAAATTCAATATTCTAACAAATTATATATTGTAGACCTTCGATACAAGATAAAAGATTATTTTTCTGAGATCTGAGGGAGTAACTGAGCTACACAGCGTACAATCCTATATTTATCTTTAAATACCTGTCAACCGGTTCCCTGGAAAAAGTTTCAGAGGAATATGTGAAAATCGAAGGCATAAAAAGTGTTAAATTATTAGCCTACCTGCATCAAATTTTGTCAAAGATGCTTAGCGCGTTAGTTTAAGATTTATGATTTCTCAAGTTTTATGGAAATTACTCGATATCGGATTTCGGTGTTAATGTGTTAAGAGCTTAGAGTTTGACCACCTGCTCAAAAGCAACGAATCATCGCTTTAAATACCCTTGCAATAACCTCTAATGTTTTAAGGAACCATTTCTGGAAAGAACCAATTGTCTCGACTAAAACACGTAGTGACTCTGGAATGAAATTAAACTTTTTATAAAAGCATGTAGAGCAAGAGGAATTTTCTTTAGGAAGATTGGTTGACTGGAGCGAAGTCTTCGGCGGCCGAAGCCCTCCTTAGCTAAGATGTATCCTAAATCTTGTTATATGACAATAGACTATTCTTATCCTAAGAATTGTTTCCGAACAATAGTCTATTGTTACAATGACAATAGACTATTGTTATAATGACAATAGAATATTGTTACAATGACAATAGACTATTGTTCAGAAACAATACTTAAAATACATCTTAACTTAGGACGACTCTTTGAATCTGGCCCGTAAAAATAAAGCACACATCACCTCTCTCTACCAAAGGGCGTATGAGTAAACGGATAGGGAAAACAAACAGGACAAAATATTGGAGTGACCGTGTGGAGAATAGTCGGCTCAGTATTGTATCTTGGGGGGGGAGGGGGAGGAGGTAGGGGTAGAAATACATCTAATCATTTTATGCAACAGGACCGCCCGAGTCATTCTATCTGTTTAATGAAATACCAAAAAGAGACAATTATTTATTTTTATTTTAATATAAGTTATATTAATATTTACTCACGCAGGAGTTAACGCCTCACAGACATACGACATATCTGGTAAATCTCGCAACTGTAAGGTTGGAGTGGACGGCTATGGCGTCGGCAAACTTTACACCACCTTCGTTTATAAACTAAAGCCGGGTAGGTGCAACGAATAATGCTATTTCCTCAGTCTCAGGCCACGGGCTGGGACGAAAACGATTAGGCTACTTAGATTTAAAGCATGGCACACTTCGTAATGAATGTATTCGACTCTTTACTTGAAACGTCTACTCATGAATAGTACGAGATTTTACTTTCCGTCTCAGAAAGGTACACTTGCCTCTCGAAAAACAACAACAACAACAACAACAACAAAAAACAATGCTTTGAAAGACGGTAGAGCCTCGTAACGTATTTTGACACACTTTGACTAAAAGTGACATAATCCACACCAGAGTGAACAGCTTCCAGTTTTTATAAAATGACATCATAATATCATACTTCGGCTCCTCCGGGATGCGTCGAACAACTTCATTCCATATTTCTTGATCTTTCATCACTGTCATCAGATCCTTGATTACGATCCCTGTTTGTTCACTTTCTTCAGTGGACGGAAACTGGACTTCCTGGTCTGATTGGGGTCCCTATTCACAAAGCTGTGGTAACGGACTTCAAAAGCGCACACGTAACTGTACAAATCCAGCACCTGCCAATAGTGGGACACCTTGCAATGGCGTGGCAAAGGAAACCAAGATGTGTAATATAAAGCTATGCCCAGGTTTGTTTTAGGAAAATATTACAGCAGCACTTGTAATTGTGGCTGAATCGTGGCCCATCAATTTGTTATGATTTTTTAAATTGGTTATATGGTTCTTATTTGTATTCTCCAGTGGATGGGAACTGGTCTCCCTGGTCTGAGTGGTTGACCTGTTCACAGACTTGTGGTCGAGGATCTCAAATGCGCATGCGTAACTGTACAGATCCAGCACCTGCAAACGGTGGAAACCCCTGTGACGGTGTAACCGTGGAAACCAAGGAATGCAGTTTAAAGTTATGTCCAGGTTTGTCATAAATCACATTTTCGGTTAAGAGAGTTGGCTATACCTAGAAATCCAAAATCAATTTCAACAAAAATGCTGTCTAATTATATACTTATAGTACTTAAAGTTCTGAAGCTAGCTTGACGCTTGAGATCCTTTTCTTTTCGTTTACGTTTATAAGCTGATCAAACAAAACTAATTTATACAAGAAAAGGTTTTCCCTCAGACTTATTCACTTCTGCCAGCTTTGTACTAAATGGTTGTAAGTACTATTCGTACTTCATCTCGTTCCCAGATCTCCCACGCTCACATTTCGACATTCCCGAACCGACTACTGAGATCGGGGTACGAGATTAATTCGTACTATTCGACAATTTCAAAATCTCAGTGCTTACTTTCGGAATCTTTAATGTATTGTCAAGCTTGTTGGCACGATATTGGTTTTTTAGGTCGGCGTTTTAAAAAAGAAAAAGAAAACATCATGTTTATTGTACTAGTCCGGAAGATAAGCGTAACATTGTTCAAATACGTGATACAAGTACCAAATTTCGCATATTTAATCCTTTTTAGGTAGGAAATAATAAGCGATAAGGATCCACTTATGAACTTAACTTATTCACTTGTTATTTACGGTTAATAAGTTCTCATATGTTTCCTATAAGGCACCACAGGACACCCAATTCAAAGGGAGATGATTTTTTTCTAAAAAAAGAGCCATCCAAGCTATGTTTTCCTGTAGTTTTTTTATTTTAAAACTTTTCCCCATAATTTCGCATGTAACTACAACCAATTACACGTATTTTGAGTCTGCAAAGTCGTATTTATAAAACAACAGGGCACCTAACCCGTGATAAAACAATAACTGAAGAGCCATTAAAATACACTGTTACTTTTTGTAGGTAATATTTTGATCGCAATCTCGCTTACGGCACATTCGCCTCAAAGTGTCTACAATCTTTTTTGAAAACACACCGTCACGCTGTCTCACTTAAATTTTGCCTGTTCATTAAAGAAATAAACGAGCCATTTACGCTATATTGCCCTATGATATTTGAAGGTAATTTTTTTTTCACCTCAGTCTAAGCTACTGTTCTATTCGGTTTTTTAAGAAAAAAAGTGTGTTTCTCTTAAAGTTTGGTTTACTCTTGATAGCAACTGCCATTAAATGTACACAGTGCTGTACAGGGAAGGTTTGCCCTTGTACATTTACAAAGTCCCCGGCATGCCTGCTTGCAGCTGCATCTGATCAGTTCACTGCATGCTTTGGAGGCTTCAGGGAGTGATGTCCAGTGCGGTACCCATCTGTCTGAAGATTTAAGCCAGCCCCAATCAGATGCAGTGGGAAGTTCCTGGATGGAGTCAAGTGAACGACCCCAGACATGACCAGCTTGAAATGCTGCTCTCCTTACATGTTGCGCCAGGGCCGCTTGGATTGGCGGAATACTCTCTATGCTTCTGGTGCCTTGAGAAAGCATTGACTGTGGCGATGATAAAGTGCGAAAAACTTCGGTCGCCTCGGGATAGCACTTCCATGCTTGAAATGCGGTCTTCTTACCCTTTCCAGAAAAAAAATGATACCGTATCACATCCGGTAAGGGCATGAAAGAACGGTAGCCCCTTGCATTGCTGTTCGGTAAGAGAACTGGCTATCTTGTGGATTGGCAGGTAGCGCATGTGCTTACCGACGCCAAAGGCAACCCACAGCTCATCTAATTCCAACTTGCCCTCAAGTGCGATCGCCAATACAACCATGTCTGTATCAACGGTTAGTACCAGAATCTTCTTCATACCATTCTCAGCGGCATGCTTTACATGAATGAATATACGAGTATCTGCTTCCTCGAGATTACAAGGTGCCAGGCCCGTCTTGTCTATTGTGGTGGAACTGATTACATCCACATCCGCCGTGCTTAATACCACTACATCACTTGCTTCGAGAGATTGAACGCTTGCTGCGAGATACTGGAATAACTCCTTCTTGTTGTCATCGAGCCTCAAAAACGACTTCCAGTTTAAAGGAATCGCTGCATTGTCGCACACACGTGTGCGAGCTCCTGTGCCTCTGGCCTCTCGAGTGCCTCGCTTGAGACTGTTCTCCAGGTAGCGATCCCACACCAAATCGATTCTCTTTACATTCTGTGCACGGTAACTGATGACGTAAGGGATAAAAACAGTTTCTGCATACTCCTTAAAGGTTTTGCACTTACCACGCGACGGCATATTTACAATAGCCGCACCATCTAGAACAACAACACCAACCGAAGGACGCTCCAATGTTGTGTTAACTTCCACGCATGCGATAAGCTCCGATTTTTGTCCTGTTCGCATCTTGCCATTAAAAGAAAGTGCAGGTGGACTTGAACTGTTTTCGTGTTTGAAGAATTCCTCGAGATTTCCCTACCTTGCTTGGCAAGCAATATACAGCCTAGAAAAGAGGCGACAGTCACTCTTGAGATTGGCAAGTACATTACTGGTCTTACTTGATGGTCGTTTCTCTTGTGTACCAAACAAAGGTAAGTTGCAAAGTCGTATTGTGTCAGTGATTGCTTTGGACCGCTTAGTAAGTCGCTCCTCAACATACGTGTCATACATTGACTTGGCTGCATGCTGAAACAGCTTCCACGACAGATTTAGAAACGATTTCTTTAGTGTCCAGTATTAGGAGATCGGTACTTTCTTCTCTGAAAGGGTTTCCCATCTCGTCAATTACTTCAATCAGGTTTTGAACGTCTTTGGCAAAGGCTTTCTGAACAGATGATACTTGTTCGTGGTGACACGTGTTAGCAGGTTTCCGTACTTCACATGCACTTTCGAATTCATTCACTGCTCTTGCTATTTCTGGTCCTGCTACCATCCAGCACCGAAGGGCTGCAGAACTTTCTGTTAGTCCAACTGCCCCACCATCCCCTTTACTCATCTCGTTCTCCCGCTCGTGGTTGTGGTCTAGAGCAATCTTGGAAAATAGGTGCTGAGATTTCTGAACAACGAACTTTCCTTGTTCGAACTCGGCGAATACTGATGGGTGCCTCTCCTTCAAGTTGACCAAATCTCTGATGTGGATGGGTAGCCATCTCGCATAATGTATTTGATTGAGAGCAAACATCCACGGAACAAGCTGTGCAAGAATCTCTACGTACATGGAAAAGTTGCCTTCTCTAGACCTGACGAACTCGAGAAGTAACAGTTCCAATTCAAGTGCTGTTGACCAGAAAAGAACATGGGGATGTGCCGCACACTGCTTCTGCATCAGTCCAGGTATTAAAATCATCTGGTTCCCTGATGGTCTCGATACTAGCCATGTAAGCCCTTCGCTGTAAGATGTAAAGTGCGCATGCACTCACTTGATGTGCATAGCGAGATCTGGTCATGTGCACCGCCTTAAGTATAGCATCTGCCCTTCCACGGGATGTGATGTCTGCCTGGACCAATGCGCTGTCCCACCCACTGTTGGTTAACCAATGTCCGACCATCTTCAGTGAGGCCTTCTCAATGCGAAGCCCACTCATCATCACTACATAGCTGCTCTCCCCGTACGTTTCTGCCCTTTCCCACTGGATCTGTTTTGGGAGAGCGTAAATAGGTTGGTCCATCCCAATGACTGGCGTCTGTCCCGGATTAATGTATGCGACCGCCTCCTGTACTAATTTCATAGAATGTTGGATCATTGCTTTACTGTGTGCGTTGTCTTCAAATAGGGGTAAAAGCGATGTGATAGCAGTAGGTGAGAGAGGAGCGGTTTGCAAAGAAGCAAAGTGAGCAGACCACGACAGATATTCTCTCTCCTCTATCTTTTCCTTCTCCAGCAGTTCCTCGACCTTGGTGAGCCACTGGTATTCGCTTTTCATATTTTCAGTGACGTCATCTGACTGTGGTTTGTTAGTATTACATCCTGCTGGAACAAAATAATCTTTCTTTGATTCTCGTTCCCCATAAGGCTGAATAGCAGGGTATGCTTCGGGTACATTACACACTGTTTTCCGTTTTGGAAGGTCAGGATTTATAAGAACTCGATTTCTGTCAGTCATTAGTAGGGTGCTCGGTAAGAGAAATTGCGGTTCCGTGAAATGAGTCCTTTGCTGTGCGTGAACTCGGATTATGGTCAATGTTGCGGTCTTTAAAAGAAAAGAAGCGAATATTGACTTGTTGCAATCAATAAAAATTTACAAATCGTCTCTTCTCAGACATTTCACCCATCCAAGTTGCCGCTTTTCTATTATGTGTTGATTTCCAAAATTAATTATCATGTGCTCCTTACCCAATTCATCACAAAAGAAACATCGCTCTGTGCCATCTTTTGTCGAAGGCTTGGATGTTTCCCCATGGCCAAAGGATGTACGTCTAGTTTTGACCGGACTTGGTTGTTCCGAAGTCTCCTCGTCCGATTCCTTGGCCTCAGCATGCTTCCTTTTCTGAGCTCTGGTCAGCTTCGCACTGCTGCATTTATTAAAGCATGTCTTGTGCCAAGAATCTTTGTTAACTCTAAGGTTTTCTTCAATTCCTCTCCCATCGTCGAGAAGAGACAAAGGCACTTGAATTGGATATTCGCCAGCTTCTTTAAACTTTGGAAGATTTTCGGCCAAACTTTTGTATCCAGATCCACGATCTTTTCTTTTATCATACACTGGAGAAACAAGCTTTTCAGTTGTATTTTCAAGCTGGCACAAAACACACAAATCCCAGTTAATAGAAAACCTCGTGCGATCCATATTCCACCTTAAAACAGCCTGTTTGTACGTGCAAAATCAGTCAGGCGTTCCTTGCTCACACCAACAAAATCCGTCAGGCGTTCCTTGCCGCCTTTCAAACGATTTTTATAATTTATCATTTTAAACGGGCTAAAAAAGACTGTTTGAAGTTAATTGAGCAAAGTCTAATTCTTAAGTTTATATTTAGGCATTTTGGGCGTATTTTCATTAGTTTTTTGGTAAAGATATTGCTTTTTATGAGCCCGCTTTACTGAGCCGCTGACCGCCGCTTGAACACATCTTAAAAGACATGCTTATGATTAGGATCCAGATAAAGTCTCAACGGAATGTTAATCTACAAGATAAAAGGAACTTATTCCGAAAATTTCACACTTGTATCACTAATTTGAACAATTCCGCTATTTTTTGTCGCTAATCTTCCGGACTATACTATTTTACAATGTGGAAACCCCAGTGCGTATTTTCCGAACTTTTTTTCTATTGTTAAGTGTGTGTGGCCCACATTTGTATTATAATTTAGTAGACCCAGAAAAATGTGTGTTTAGGTCGGCGTGTCAAAACAGCAAAGAAAATCATGTTATCATTTGTTCTTCGCCATAGTTTAAACCACACCTATGTAAAAATAAGCGGGTTATTTTTATACTTTGCGAGACAGGAATTCGATGCTTTGCCTGCTTTCTCCCTGAGGAACGTGATGTGGCAGCGCGTGATTCGTGGAGCGGGCAGGTTCAAAGTACGAAACTTGATAGGGCATGGGTTTTGTTGCATTTTATTTGAGCTGGCTCTGTTGCTGGTTTCATATAGAACTGCTACACCGTGCTGACGATTTCCAATAAGAACGAAACAGCTGTCCACGGTTGCAGCCCTGTTTTGTCGGTTTTTTTTCGGGTTGTTGTCTCGCAAAGTCAACTTTTTCACGTAGTATCAGCCTTGCAGTTTGTGTTACAGTTTATTTTTGGCTGATTAGCCCTCTTGTAGATCCTACGTCAACTAGCAGATTATCGTTCGCGGTCCTTTGCAGTTATCACTTTCGCGTTTATTTTTATACACCCTCGTGGATATGTGATTTATTCCCATCAGGTCGCGCCCTCGGTAAAAACAACAACAGCAACAACAACAACAACAACAAACAAAACACTTATCTCCTCGTTGCCTAAAAGTATCCCTTACTTACCTAATTGCCAGTAGGTGCGAAAGCTTTAGTCCTTCAATGACTTAGCATAACACATGCTCCTTCAGTTGATGGCCATTGGAGTTCTTGGACGACATGGGGCGCATGCTCAGTGAGTTGTAACGGTGCTGTCCAGAGAAAAGTGCGCAGCTGTAACAACCCCTCACCTCAGCACGGTGGGAAGAACTGTTCTGATGTAGCCATGGTAACAAGGAGCTGCAATACCAGACCTTGTCCAGGTAATCATGCAATTGAGAAGTGTGATATGATACTTCATTAGTCTTAAGTAAGAGTTCCGGGATTTTTCAGTTTTAATACGAGGGCGTAAAAAAACAAAACAAAAAAAGTAAAGAAGGTGCTAGTCCTGGCCAGACCTGAGTGGCTGATGTGAACTGATATTCTACTGACGACTCATCTTTGGGAAGCCAGGGGCAGATCATGGGGACGAGAAAAATGTCAAAACGGGTGGGAAAGCATTCGGCGAAGCCGAAACCGAGGAAGGAAAAGTAAGGCCCTTCCTTGTGCTCGCTACTTTTTTTCGAAATTTTAAATTTTCATTCACCTATTTTTTTTTCGTGACACAATAACGGATCTCGCTTATATAGCCAAATAATTGACTAGAATCTCTGTTCCGACGTTTTAAGGGCAGGTTTTTTCGGCCCGAAAGAAAATGTTCTCATTTAAAAACTCCATTGATCTAGCAGCCTGCATGGGAGGGCTTTCGTTTCAGTGGCAGGTGAAACAAAAGCCTGAAAAGACTTCTGCTCTCACAGGCTATCAATCCGGCTAGCTCGTTAAGACGGTAGCAATCTTTCATAAGACGACATAAAGAAATATATAAATCCCGTCGCATTAAGGACCAACTGTTTATGGCCGTCGGTTGTGTTAAGGTGGTTCTCAACGGTTTCCAAAAAAGTTACGTCTTGACATAATTTTAATTTCGATGATAAAAATTGGGGGTCCCCAGGCTCGTTGTTGGGTAAAAATCACTTAAAGCTGAATTTAGTGCTATTATTATTATTATTATTATTATTATTATTATTATTATTGCTATAGTAACCTGTAAAGTAAAGATAACAACTGTCTTTAGTTTCTTTGGTTTCGCCTACAGGCAAAGGAAACTGGCGCGTAGGCAGGGAGGTCACAACAGCTGGACCCATTAAGATACAAAAAATATAGACATATAGAGGATGCGAACCATGTTGCACTTAACGGATATAAATTTCCATGTGCGAGGATTATCAGGCTCGTTTAGATTCTAAAGGGAATTTATAATCTCGTACCCAGATCTCCCACGGTCAGGCTCACATTTCGACATTCCCGAACCGACGACTGAGATCGGGGAACGAGATTAGGGAATTTATATAGTATCCATAGACTTTGTCTCTGAAGGCTTTCAGTGGAAGGAAACTGTCCCTGATGGAAGATGGCAGAGCGTTCCAAACCCTGCATGAATGAGTCAAGAATGAACGTGGAAATGTTAGAGTCTTACATTTCTTTGGGACAAGAGTAGTGATGTCTTGATTATGGGATGATCTTGTTACTCTACCTGGCGACTGGTAGGATGCCTCTCTCGATGTCGATTAACTGAAACCGTTGACGGCCTTGTAGAAAAAACACCAAGTCCACTTGTTAAATAATAATTAGGCATTTCTTTTATACCGTTGTTATTGTATTAATTAATAAAGAGTTGTAGTAATTGATCCATCAGAGTTTAAGGGCTGAAAAGTGATGGAAACCGGTGCCAGAAAAAATTTGAATACCGTCTATTTTATCACTCGTCAGGCCTTTCGCCTCATTCATCAGCATCAGTTATCACAGGTTGAACTGTTTAGACAATAAGGACTCAGGCAAATCTGAACACTTTTCAATTCTCTTTACCTATGCAGTTAATGGTCAATGGAATTGTTGGACGACCTGGAGCGCATGCTCAGTGACTTGTAAAGGTGGTGTCCAGAGACAAGTGCGCAGCTGTAACAACCCCCCACCTCAGCACGGTGGCAAGAACTGTTCTGGTGAATCCATGGTAACGAGGAGTTGCAACGTCAAACCTTGTCCAGGTAGTTACATGCTTATTGCGACGCGATTTCCTTCGCATGCAATCGGAAAGGACATTTTCCCCTTTCTTTTTTTGCATGTCGTTTAAACTTCGTCGATGATGAAGGTCGATAATGTTTTGTTTACAGCCTGCCAACAGTATAATTACTTTGACCTTTACATATGCTTGACGCTTATTTGCGTTCGCCCTGATTTATAACTATTTCAAATAATTTATGCTTGAAGTTAATTCATGCTTGCTTGATACATGTTTGAAATGAATCTATGCTTGTAATGTGTGGTTGTTGTTTATGCCGATTTTAATTTATGCGTGATGTTACTTATGCTTGCCAATAATGTATTTTAAAGTCTTGACATGTTAATAATTTACACTATACCCTTAATATTTATTCAGTAAATGGTGGCTGGAACTCTTGGAACAGCTGGAGCAGTTGTGGTAAGAGTTGCGGTGGTGGAAACCAGTTCAGGTCGCGAAAGTGCATCCACCCCTCCCCACAAAATAATGGAAAGCCGTGTGTTGGACGGGACGTGGACAACAGAACATGCAATACAAACCCGTGTCCTTCTGGTACGTTAAATATCTTAACATCTATTTTAGAGTTGTTATTATGATACGTAAACTTCAGGACGGACACCTCCAGTGGTGATAGCAATGTGTGACAGGGATTTGGGGAGAGGTTATGCTCCGTGACTAAGCGAGAGATGCTCATAAACTTTTGACAAGTCAATTTGTCTCTTTGTTGTAACAGGAAGAAAAAGGTTGTTGTGCGAAAAACGCATGGGAGTAATGTTATCTTGTCATCTGTTCAGACGGATCCGGATTCATTGGGCACACTACGGTTACATCAGTGGTGAGCATGCGTGTGGAATCATGCACGACAACACGTGCTCCGCTGTTAATGCCTTGAACGTGGTGAGAGACTGGTGCGAGGGAAAGTCTTGGTGTGTTATAAAACCCTGGAACGTGTTCTTTGAGGCTCCGTGTGGTGGAAACAGAAGATACTTGAAATTTTACTACTCCTGCTACAGAAGTACAGGTAAAGAGATTGCCACGGCTCAGGAACTACTCTAAGGAACATGCCACACAGTCTTTTACATTCTCTACACAATTTGACTGCAAACGCGGAGATTTAGAAGACGTTAGTTTACTGAAGAATAAGTCAAACTTGTCTCAGAACTGATTAAGAGGGAATACGTTAGTATTATCGCGTTCCGTCGGTCACTATATATAGGTAGGTTCGCTGTTGCTTGTTTTTTTGCTGAGAACTGGCTATTCAGTTTTCGTCTCTCCACGAAAACCATCCTTTCTAAGTTACATTCGGATCTGGGACGAGGTTTGCTAGAAGTCAACGACTTTTATTAATAATGGTTATACCGTATTTCCCTGTATGTGTTGAGATTTCACTTCACCTAACGGTTTATTGTTTGTTTGTTTTTTCTAGTTGCTTGAGGACTTTGAAAATTGCGGGATCTCTCAATTGTCCATTTCTTTCTTCTTCTTCTTCTTTCAAGAAGCAAGATGTCGGGATCTGGTAAAAATGTCATGGTTTCGAAAACAGAAATAAATGTTTGGAGATTGAAGCGAGGTTATCTTATACATACCTGTACCTGGTTCAAGACTCCTCAATGAGTAGCTACTAAACAGATTATCGTATAGTACGTAAAAAAATTATTTTAGTCACACACAAGGCATACTAAACAAGGCCAAACTCAAATAATGCGTCTCAAAATTTTATTTCAACAAGTGAGAGTATATGCCGATTTGACATCTCGGCCTGAAAGCCTAAATTTAACGGCCGACTACCGCAACAGCAAAACTACTATCAACAATCGTTGTCTGTAAAACGGGGACCGGATGTGTGTGAATGGCGGATTGCGGTTGACAAAATGTGCATGAAAAAATGAGGATGAAAAAAATTAACCAAAAAAATAAGAAAACAAAAATGGAAATGACTAAGTAAAAGGAGTTGGCAAAGTCGTGGTGGGAGGGATCAGGGATCGAGAGGAGAGGTATGTTTAGGGTAGTGCCGGCGGCGTCACAGCGTTACAGGATACCTTGTGGGAAGAAAATTGTTTTCATCAAGGGCCAGGGAGACCGAATGAACCTTCCATCGTCAAATACGGACTGATCCGTAAATGGGGCAAAATAATCAAGTTTTAAAAAGTTCCAAGCAGGATTTGTCGTAAAACTGGGAAAATGGGCTTCGCAACCGGACACATTTGATCTAGTCTTGTCTTGCGCCAATGGAACACCTTAGCACTACGTATATGACAAGAAAAACACGGCGGCGCGATTGAAGACTTCTCTGCCCAGAATTTGCGCGGTAAAACACAGTTGATGACAGAAATTAAGTAAACAGGCTCTTTTTAAGAATAGACCCTAAACTAAACGTTGCTATTTCGGGCACAAAGTAGACTGTTTCGAGCACACATTAAATCAAAGCGGTTGCGGGGTTTATTCGCTTTCTTTCAGTAAAAGAAAAATCCAAAACCAAAAACCAGAATGTATTTCAGGCCACGTGTTTGAAGACTTCTCGCCAAAATTTGTGTGGTAAAACGTAGTTGATGACAGAAATTTACCTTTTTGGTATGCGGTGGATACGCATCGGGTCTTATCTGCCTATAAAACTGAGTGCATGCGTTACCATTCAGGAGCACAGTCGAAGATGGCTCAAGTAGAGATCGATGGCCCTTGAAGAAAACAATTTTCTTCCCAAACGACATCCTTTAACATACTACTCCTCTACTCTATCTCTCTCGTTACGACTTTGCCAACTCCCTTTTATTCCTTCTTTTTATTTTTTATTTTTTAATTAATTATGTTTTTCATCCGCATTATGTCATCCGCCATCCGCACGCATCCAGTCCTCGTCTTACAGACACACATCAAATAATTGCCGTTTTAATTAGCCAGACAGCAGTATGGAATAATACGTGGGGCGCGGAGGGTATACTGCACACGAATAAGAAATATTTAATATTTCATAGCCCTGGTCTACACCAACCACTAGTCCTTTTCAATTAAGTAGAATGCACTTCCATGGAATTGTAAGCTTTCTCTAACATGTCTTTGTTCTCTCTCACCCACACATCAAACCGCTGAGTGTCAGCGTTCAGCTTCTTGGTGGCTCTAGTATCGCGGTCCGGTTTTCCTCGAACGTAAAACTCGAACATGTTCCCCATTTCCTCTGCGCCAGGAAAGCCAAGAGCTCTGAACTGATCCAGAGTGATTTTAGAATCCTTTCAAAATAATAATAATAAAAAAATAAAGTTTTAAATATGCATGCAACATCTGTATCGAATTGGTACCGCAAAGGAAGTACCCGACACTCACAAAATTCTTCTCAGATACGAAAGAAGCTCTGGTACTCGATTGTATTGGTATAAAACACCGAACTAAAAATTTCGTGTACACTTGATTGGGTTTAGGCAATCAGTGGAGTTATCGGACTGGCTGAAAGAGTGTATGTGTCTGTAGACTGTTTTCACGACTTGTTAGGAGACGTCAGCAGAAGAAATTCAGCTGAAAAGAAGTCCGTTCCGTTCCCAAGAATATTCCAGCTTAAAACTAAAAAGAAATCTCTAATTTTATTTTATTTAGATAACACGATCACTGCAGCATAAGAGTTTCCATAGCAGACTTTTCATTTGAATAGTCGTCCTATTTTGCTTACTAAATTGCCTGTGCAATTATGAAGAAAGATGGCAGCTAGAAATGGGTGTTTGTTGTCCAATGATAAAGCCCACTTGCATTATGGACCTTTTCGCTAGTTTTAACACGTCCACAACCTCATACGATTGCAGAAAATACGGGGCAGAGGAAAGAAACTTTCTTGACCTCGGTTAGCCTGCGTAGCTGGCGGGATCTCAGTTAGGAGATCAAACAGCGGCTTCGTCTCCGCAACCAAAACTTTATTTTCACGCGCGGACAACACCGCCACTGAGCTACTCAGGCTAGACCTCGGTAGCCTAGTTCAAACCCGTTAAAACAATGGGCAGGCTTTTTCTCATGAGCGAAAATCTTAAACGAGGACCAACAGACCTGGAATTGTTTTGGGCTCAGATGCTTAGACAATATGTCACAGTACTGTTGAATAGTGTTCTTGTCCCCACTCAGGCCAATTGTTTTATAACGATAAGCGTCTGGATTCTCCAAAATGCCTGCAGGGTAAAAATACTAATCAAACTTCTATCAAAAAGTGTAACGTAGAGAGCTAGAACAAAAAAGCGTAATCTGGTGAGACCAAAACTAAGATATTACTTTAAGTCAGCTGATCTGTTATAGACTTTTAACGATGGGGAATTTGGATCAAAGCTGCTCACTGGAAGGTAGCTGTTTGTAGTGGAAATCCCAGCTGACGAAAGTGGGTGACTGTATACTGGGCTGTTATCCAGTGGTACTACTTCTAGGGTCAAGTTTGGACTGATGTTCAGGTAAAAAATACCGATCGGGTGATTACATGAGTGAAAAACTGAAAGATGCTGAAGCCCCTTTGAAACTTTGACAGACAATAAAATGCTGCATACCATATACACATTCGCCTCCTTGTGTGACGTCAACACCGTCCATGGGGACACCTTGCATTGGAATGTCGTAGACAAACGTGTTCTCATCCACTCTGCGGGGCTTCATGAACGTTGGCAGATTGTTGTAATAGAAAGAAAATCGAATTATGGTGAAATTCATGCGTTCTTTCAGCTTTTTTGTGTGAAGATACTCTTCCACGATACCCTTGCTGTCGAAATGCGCTGAAAAAAGACGCAGGAAAGAAGGATTCAAAATCATCACCAACATTTGAGCACTGAAAGAGGCATCATCATATTAAATTAAGGATTTTTTTGGTATCAAGTTGCTGCTCAAAAAGTACTTCTCCAGAAATGAGATGACCTTTCTCATTTTTTTTTTGTTAGAAAAAGTGGAGCGATGAAACAAAGTAAAACGCGTCCGAGACTTTTTAGTCAATATTGTAATCAAGGAGAGTCAGCCATTTAGTAAGAAGTCAAAAATGACATGTATCAATGAAGATAATAATAATGCGTATGTTTTTATTTCCACTGTCTTTGCGTCACGCTTCGTTTCATAGGAAGACTTTAAAATATGCTTTCTTTAATAGGTCGTTTGGGCAGGGGTAAATATTTCTTCAAATTGCTTAACTGCGTATACAGTATTGTTTCGCAAAATTTTAAATTGGACCGTTAGAATAGTTACGCCTGTTGTGAAGATTCTAATTTCCGCTCAAAATTAACATCACTTCTTTTTCCAGGCATGAGAAAAGACTTATGATCACTTCAAGCTCTGTTGACATTCAATTAAATCTAGAAAAATCCATACTCAGCCGCAAAGAGAATGGGATCAATTTAAAAAACAACAACAACAACAACAACAACAACAACAAAAAAACAAAACAAAACAAAAAAAACAAAAACAAAAAACGGACGAACGGAAGGACGTAGAGGAAATCAATTTTTTTCTGCATTTCTTATAAAGTAGATATATCGTATGGAAGAAAATTCAACGAATAAAATGTTGTAACTGACCTTGCTTGCTGGGAGAAGTAGCGTGATTGATGTTGCGTGTTTTTGTTGTTGTTGTTTTCGTGATGTAAGTTGAAACCTTCGGTCGTCGCGCAAAATAACGAATAAAAGAATACATGTAAAAAGCAGGTGTTCTTATTTTAGCTCTGTCAGTGAGAAATTTCTCTTAAAATTTGGAAAAGAAAGACTTTCACAGATAATCGTGGCTAGCCTCTTCTAGGCGTTCAGTTAATTGGGGCGCAGCGCGAAAAGCGGCGCGCGAAAAAATAGCGCGCCGTTTTTCGCGCTGCGCCCCAACTAAGTTTAACCAACTCTCCCCAACTAAATCGTGGCTTGCAAAACACATGGCCCACCGAGTTACGACTAGAGTCCTTCGATTCAGGTAAACACAGGCTGTGCAAGGGTGTTACGATCTACAGGTAATTCATAGCTTGGTAACAGTTTGCTTTCATATATTTATTATATTTCGAGGCTGGGGTCCTGGATCATGATGACTTCACCCAGAAGCTGAGAAATATGCCATATCACGGATGTTTTTTGGTTGTATTTGGTAATCAGTGAAATGGAAACGGGGCGAGAAGGGTCACTAGAATTGAATTTCAATGAATCCAAAACAATAGATATCCAATTTAGCACCGATTAATTACAAAATTGCGTTTTGGTTCGCTTTCGAGAAGAAAAACAAATCCGCTGTTCCCTGGTATTGCCGAATCACCGAATGGGCCTCGAATAGTGTTTATTTTATCTTTGCATTGAACGACTGTTTTGATAATCACGTTTAACATATCATGGGATGCTTGTTCTCGACAAAAGGATAACACTTGTTTGGATTAACATGGCTTAAAACGAGTAAGAGTCACCAAGCGTAAATAAAACTAATCACTTACCACAATCAAGTCCAATGGTTTTCTTCACATTTTCCAACCCGCTGTAAATCAAGTGCTTCACACCAAGAGCCTCGCTTACATCGATCACCCGTTTTCCCTGCTCGATTTCTTTCTCCTTGCTGAAGTGCTCCCAGTAATTCGTCACAAGGAAAACCCCGTATGAGCCTCGAACTGCTTCTTCCACGGACGCCTTGTCATCCATATCACACCTAACCACTTCACATCCCTTGCTTTTGAGGTCTTGTGCCTTTGCCCCGTCCGGATTTCTTGTAACTGCACGAACAGCATAGCTTTCACCTCTGTCTATGGCTTTGAGAAGAGCAGAAACTACACCGCCACCCTGTCCACCAGTGGCACCAAACACAGTAATGACCTTCGCCATATCGATATAATTTGATTAGGTTTTTTGAATGAGCGTTGAGAGAATATTTCAGGGACAATACGATGTCGCTTGGTTTGGTGTTTGCACGCAATAGTGGCTGCTGTGTCACAGAATGGGTGTGATCGGTGTGATATGTAAATACATGCCGAACCCACTTACGGAATTGTCACGCTTTGTATCCGTATCAACCGTATCAAACCCTAATAAAACTCACACATTGCAGCGAACAAAAGCGAACAAAAGTGTTCAGGATTGACATTAAGATTAAAATTGTAAACGTCTATAGAAAATTAGAACATTTATACACAGCAGTAACCATATGCTATTATTTTTGCTTTATTGCTGTATGTCAGTGGTTCACTGAAGCATGAAGCCTGCATCAGGCGCCTTTCTGCGAGTGGAGGCGTGACGTCTTACCCTCTTGATTTGAAAACATTAAAGCGTGTATCAGGACAGCTGAGACGTGTTCCTGGTATCGAGAGTAGCGAGTTAACGCAACAGGACGGATGATGTGGTGGGACGGCAAATTGTGCTTGTGTGACCAAGGTGACGGCCAAGTATGTAACACTCCGACCGCTCCTGGTTTTCAGGTTGTCACGGATGAGAGAACACCAGTTTTAGTCGAAAACCGCCTAAAAATGTGAAGGCACTAAAATGTCATGGTTGCACAACGATATTTCACCGTCCCCTTCCCTCTCAGCCGTCCTGTTGCGTAAGCTCACTAGTGTCGTGGCCGTGACAGAGCGGGGGGGGGGGGGGGGAGGGGGGGAGGGATGGGAGGTGCTCAATAAAGTTTCCTCCCAAAGGTTCCCATTTTACTTACCAGTTTTTCAAGTTATATAAAATGCACAAGTTTATTATGTTTATCACCGCTGTTTATATTTTTTTTATGGAAATGTTATTTCTTTCAATGTCGTACATAAAACAAAGTAATACAAAGTTTAGAACTAGGCTGATTTCACGGTTAGGGAAATAGATTAATTGTAATATTTCGAAAGGCGCGGTCCTTGTTCTACAGTTTATTACAGTTAGGGTCAGTTTCTATAGTACCCTTAAGTAGCGGAAAGGCCGTGTCCTTTGAAATGTTGGAATTAATATATTTCCCTAACCGTGAAATCAGCCTTGCTCAGTAGGCCCTGCTCGTTTTCTGTATTGCTTGTTCTACAATGTTTTTGCTGATTAGATCCATCACTGCAGTGTGTTCAGTGCTTTTATTTTATCGCGATGGTCCTTACAAACACAGGGACTGGTTTTCAGTGAATAATAATAAAACCACTTTGTACCCCGTTGTTATTCTTCAAAAATGAGCGAAAGCAACACCCCACCCCCCCCCCCCCCGTGTTACTGGTACAGCAAAACTTTCAAGTTACTGCTCAGTTTTTCCTACCCTTTCTAATCCTTGAATATAATAGCTAACCTTTCGATTCACAGTCTATTTTTTCGACGCATTGAGATAAATGAGGGCGCTCTTTCCATTTGTCAGAACTGGCCCGGCTGGCCAGACCGGTCGGTCTGTAAATGGAGTCTACGGGCCAATTTAAAGGACTGCTTCTTCGAATTCTTCAAAATGACACATTCTGAGAGTAGTGTACGCCGTTTTGAAGCAATAAAAAGAAGTGGCGTATAAACTGTTGTTCAGATTGGCGCATTTCGTTTTGTGAAATGATTGAACTGGCCGGCCAGTTCTGACAAATCGGGAAAACGTCCTACGTCTTAAGGTTGAAATCAGTCGCCAGCCCTTCGCGTACATGTACTACGATAGTGAAAAAGGTACCCTTTTCAGGTGGCACATCCCTGTATAGCCCTGGGCTGGATAGAGTACCCATGTACCCACCTGGACGGGAGTTTAATTACACGCAGTAAAATAAAGTTTAACGGAGACCAGCCAAACTCAGCGCATCCGTCCGCTTTGGAGAGGAAACTGTATAACTCAATGCAAAGAATATGACTCAGTATTCACTCAAACGGAATTGGGGGTTTATTAAATAATCAAACTTATTTTAGGGAAATCGCAGTTATTGTTAAAAAACCTTATTGTGGTGAAGGTTATTTTAACACAAACGCTCTTTCCTTTGGTATAAAATATGGCAACGCGAATTATAGCTACCGTATGATGTCATTCAACAATCCAACTCAACCTAGTCCATGACAGTTTGGTTCTACTATGTACATTAGTGAAAAGGCAGCTTTACACATATCGATTTATCGCACTGACTGGTTGGAAGGTTCTGTCACATGGGTCAATTATACGTTACATTTTGTCAGCCGGTTACTTTTTCCGTTGGTGTGGCAGTAAGCTAAACTGCGAGTAAAAGATTTTTCAAAGTTAGCCTCAACAGGTTCTTATATAAATGGTGCACTGTTTATTCAGAAATGTAGGCTATACCGATTCTTAAACAGGTTCTTATTTTCTTGATAACAAAATACATGTACTCCCCGGCTATGCTACAGATGTTTCACCAACTGGTAAGTCAAGTATTTTTGCGTAGTATTGCCTGAGTTTTGAACATTTTTTGACGTCATTTATGGTCTGTTTAGACCATAGAAAACCGCCGTCGATTTGTTAAATGAAACATGTATTTTGAACTGCGGATGAAAGATCAAATAGAAGAAAGATCCTCTTTTCGCAACTGCTTCAGTTGCGTAGTAACTGCGAGGATCTTTCTGCTATTTGATCTTTCATCCGCAGTTCAAAATATATGTTTCATATATTTACATTCACTAATTCTAAGTCTAAAAGTTAGATTTGTTCTTACTCGCAGGTTTTCACTGTAGTAAATGTAAATCTGTAGCCCTCAGATTTTTTTTATAAATCGGCCGATTTTTCTCCGCTCACGTTTTATCGCGGCCTTTATAGTAATCGGTACATGCCAATTAACCTTGAACAACAACAACAACAACAACAACAACAAAAAACCCTTACCTTGAACTCAGCCTTGAACTATTTCTTTACACAAGACACCCGCGGCACGTGTTATGGTTTACAGAAATTGTCTTTTGTCCTCCCTTTCCTTTGTTCCAGTTTATGATCTGATTATGTTAAAGAAAATTACTGAATAATATCAAGCCACAGCGGTTTCACTCCCCCTAGAATCAGTCAAGAGTTTCTAAATTTTATGCCATTTCCGGCATTTCACGTACGAATCATATTTGGCCACATGGTCATTGTATTGGGAGAGAACACCCAGCTCACTAATTTCCTCCGCCACTGAAAATTCAGCATCAAGACATGATTTACTTCTCTGGACAGCGCTTCTCTAGCAAACTGAAAACGATTTTTATTGCTGCCCGTCCGTGGTCGTTTTCTGCATCGATCACAAGCACATTTCTTGGGTTTCTACTCGCGTGGAGAGATACAGGCGCCATCAACACTACTCAAGCGTTTTTCACTACAGCCACAATTTTATTCATTCACAGCGCAGGGAATTTGGTAAACACGTATTACGACTTCGCTAACGGTTTCGATACCGAAGATTCTGATGACAAGACACTGGTTAGGAAAGAACTTACTCCGAACGAAGTTGTCGCTTGTGTTGTAGAGTTTTATATTTTGGGACTGGTATCATTCCTGGTGATTTATCTTCACGCACACGTAAACAATGTGCCTTTGGTTGTTCTGTTTCTCATCGGCGTGTTGAGTTCATTTATATACACCGGAGCAATCGGCTTAAAGTACATAGCATCCGGAGATATTTTGATTTTGTTGACGTTTGGTTTTCTGACCACGGTGTTCGCTTATTTTGTTCAGACCGGCGAAGTTTCGGTCAGGATTATTGGTTATGCATTACCATTGGCGCTCAACACCGAGGCTATTCTTCATGGGTGAGAAAATACATTGAATTTTTATCATATATTCTAAAAAGTACCCATAATCCTTCTTCCCTGTATTCCAAGTTCAAGCGCTAGCGTAGCTTTTGGTATAGAAGCACAGAAAAATGCCATAATAAAATAATATTGTGACCATCTTGGACTTGCAAAACACGGGAAGGCTGGGGTGAGTGGTTGGCCCTGTAAAATGATTATGCATCAGTCAATTCCAACAGTGCCCATCTCTCCCCCCCCCCCCCCCCTCCACGGCCTACCCCCTGGAATTAGGATTTTTTGAAATAAACTGGCAAATGCCCCACCGCCGGGACAAAATAGTTGTTCAAATGCCCCAGGGTAGGGGCTCAACCATGTCAAAAATGTTCTATTTTCTTCGTTTCTGGTCTTACTTTCAGTAAAATCTAAGCTAATTCAGGCCAAATTAAGTCCCGTCCGTGGTCGTTTCCCCACAGTTAGTGCAAAAATAGGTCATTCTACAGCTCTAGCATCCCATTTTATGTCCTATCTAGACGTATTCAACCCAGGGGCCCCACTCACATATTTTAATGACGGGGGGGTCCGACAGAGGTTCATATTTTATACCCAAAAAAATCCCAAATTCAGAATTTGTCTACCCAAAAAAATCCCTACTTCGTTTAGCACACCCAAAAAAATCCCTCAGTGTTTTTTACATTAGCAAATTTTATTATTTATCTTCTGGAAAGCTAAAACAAATAGATTACAATCTCAGAAATATCCTGTAATACCACACAAGCAGTAAATTGCACTTATGTTATTGTTGATTTGAGCTGATGAAAAATACAAATATACCCAAAAGAATCCCTGTGTTGTTTTTGCAACCCCAAAAAATCCCGGCGTCTTTCATAGACCCAAAAAAATCCCTTTTGGCCAAAATGTCAGACCCAAAAAAAATTTATCCTTCGGATCCCCCCGTCATTAAAATATGTGAGTGGGGCACCTGGGGTATTCAATAAGAAACTTACTGTATTTGCTGATGAATTTGTCATTAAGGAAGCGACAATGCTGCAGGGTGAAAAAAGTGAGATGGTCAAATGCCCTGGGGTAATTGAGTGGAAGGCTAATGCCCGACCCCCGGGATGGACAGTGTGGGAAAATGCCCCACTATTGCCCGGGGGGGGGGGGGGGGGGATGGGCACGGCTGGAATTGACTGATGCGTTATGTCACAAAAAATCAAAATATGATCACGGAAAGAAAAAAACCTTGTCTCTAATCCAAAAATAGACAAATTTCTTCAATAATGGTCATAAAAACGTTGGTGCATGTTGTTTCTCTGGAGGTTGATTCATAGCTGTCAATTATTGACAGCTATGAGAAGGATGAAGTATTTAGATTGCAACAAAGTGTGAACCATCCTGCATCAAGAATCTCACAGGAATGGCATTTTCATTTTGTTTATGAAATAGTTCATACATGTATGTCTTGCCAACTAGAAAGAAGAGGGAACACAATGTACAATTTTTACATTGTTATGTTCAAGAAACGCAGAAGCTTGAGTGCAGATATAAGAACATGGAATTGTAATTACACTTTACATTCTAGATCAAGAATGTCCATTTTGTGCAGTTCTAGTTCATTGAACATCAAAAAGGGAGAAAACTCTCCTAACTAGGCAAGTTCATTACACTTGATTGGGCTGTACATCAACTCAGATGTTTTTTTGTTTTCTTAGGAACAACACACGTGACCTTGAACATGACAAGTTCGCTGGAGCTATAACATTAGCTATTCTCCTTGGCAAGCAGTATGCATGTGCTCTGTATTGCTTATTATTGGTGATCCCATATGTTGTGCTGGGTATCCTAGCCTTGTGCTCGTCATGGATTCTGCTTCTTCCCGTTGTAACAGTCCCTCTGGCTGCTCGTCTCTCTTCTCAGTGCTTCCATGGTGACTTGGTTATGATTCCTCAAGGAACCGCTCAGCTCAATCTGTTATTTGGTTTGCTATACTTGACTGGGCTAGCCCTAGCATCATGAAGGTTAAAGATGAATGTACTGTTTTAATTGTCAACAGCCAGCGAGCTGGAGATTCACACCTCTTTTGAGTTTTCTCGAAGGCATCAAAACCACTGTAAATTAGGATTGTTGCATTCTACACAGAGAAAAGAGATTTGGACATGGTGCTGGGAATTGGAATTGGCATTTTTGCAAAATAAGATCTGGCAAAAAGTATTTGCTAGGAAATGGAATTGACAGTTGCTCCACACTATCTCTCCAAAGTGGGCAAACTTGCCATCCTCTTCTGCTCTGAACTTGTCAACAAAGCAAACTTTCTGTTGCGCAGGCTCCATGTAAAGCAAATTAACCCCGGGGGGTACTAAAAAAAATTGATACCGAGAGGCTCCGCCCCGAGGTCTGACCCCTCACCCTTTTATATACCATTTTTGGCAGAAAAGGTACCCTTTTCGTATACCTTTCATTGACAAATGGTATACCCCTTTCGTATACCTTGGAAAATAATGAAAGGTCCTTTTAAATACCTAAATGACATTGAAGCTGGGTTTGTCACCAGGTGGGTACATTAAAAATTATTTGGAAATACAAATAAAGTTACACTGGTGGATAATCCACCAGTGTAACTTTATTTGTATTTCCAAATAATTTTTAACCTAAATGACAGTTTTCCCTACCCTTTCATATACTTCAACTCGTGAAATCCCTACCCTTTCATATACCTGAAGCGTGAAAAAGGTACCCCTTTTGGGTGGAGCCTCCTCATATAGGCCATTATAGGGAGCCCCCCCCCCCCCGGAAATTAACCAGCTAAAACTTTTTCCTAGATAGAGGAGTCTCATTCACAACTTAACTTGCTGGCTTTCATTTGTAATTTAATGCAGAGTGTAATTTTGTGCTTAAAATCAAAGCAGCTAACTGACAGAAAATTAAATAAACTCATGCATTAGAAAGTGCAAGTACGGTGATAAAGTTTATGAATAAGTGTGTCACGTCCAGCCACAATTGTTTATATTTAGTTCAAAATTAAGTTTATAGAGAGTCTGTGGAGGTCAATCATTTAGCAGAATCTCTGGGCGTGGATTCAACGCATTCATGTTGTAACAAACGAAGAGCAATAAAGAAGCAAAATTTAAAGTTTCTCGAAAGTTTTAAAAACAAGTTACAAGTTAAACAACCTCTCCTAGATTGGAAACAACCCCCAGGGTCACTGAACAAAGGAGCTGTATCGCCACCGTTTTATTGTTAGGCCGTCATTGTTGTATTTGTTTTCTTTTCATTATTTGTTTTTGTACTTTAATCAATTTTTTATTATTTAAACGCGGTCTATAATTCTCGCAATTGACCGCTTTGCTGGTAAATAAACAAATGTATCAAGTAAAATTAATTCATAACTAATACTGGGAAAACTGATCATGAATGCCAAAGCACACTAGATGAAGTTAAAATATGCCATTAAAAAGCATTGCTGCCCTTTAACCCTGTTGTCGATTCGAAGAAATTGCAACATCGGAAGCTCTTCAAACCCCACAAAAGGAGCGACTGAAAATAGAAAGAATATTTTCACCCCGAAGACTTGTTACCATGGCAACCCTCCAACAGACGGATTATCCAGATTAGGAAAACTAAATGACAACGGCAGTACACGCGATAGTAGTAGTTGCATTTATTATGCACGATAAAAAAAAATTACGGCAGGGCTGATGTGGTCGTGTTGTAAATAAAATATAAAAATGTAATAAAAGTAACACATATCAATACTTAAAAAGCTAAAACTAAAACTATTTACAATGATCCTAAAACGAAACAAATTATTTACAGAATACTTTTCAGATTATTTTTAAAGGCTTATTGATTTGTAACAAGTAGATTTGCAACGGAGGTCCGTTATCAAAAACGGTACCTCAAAGGTCAGTTTCCGTCATAGATTGTATTTGTAAGTATGTATACTTCTTAAAATATTTTTGATACAGACAGGAGCGGTTCCATAAAAACATTTATGAGCCAACAGTAGCAAATCATACAGCGAGAACCAATTGGCATGGGCAAGCACCTTATCACTAGGTATATACCAGCGACCTTGCAATTCAGGTTAGGAATAAACTAACACCAAGTCCCTCTAAGCTTTTTCAGCCTCTAAGCCAAATCTGTGTGCACGTTTATTGTTGTAAGGCAACAATACTAACGAAAAGATTTATTTGTCATTCCTGCTAACCGACAATCTCGTACCCAGAGTCTTCAGGCTTTTTGGTCAGCGGGGCAACGCCGGGAAGACTCTGGGGACATCGAAAAAATTCAATTTTTTTGATTGGCTGTTCCGTAACGGTTTCCATTGTTTTACCGCAGAAATCCTGCGGTAATAAAATTCGATGTCCCCAGAGTCTTCCCGGCGTTGCCCCGCTGACCAAAAAGCCTGAAGACTCTGGGTACGAGATTGGCTAACCGATTACCCTGGGTACCAGAGGTTTTTCTCGCGTGCGGCGGGACTTGTCGGCCGGAAGCCTTTTCGCGCGGGTCACTCATTAAAGACTTGACAGAAACCGGAAACCGCGCTAGAAAAGTCTCTGGCACCCAGGGTACTAACCGATCGGCTCGGCTAAAGGTTTACCTGTTAGCGAAAAACAACAACCATTTCCCCCCCCCCCCCCCCAAAAAAAAAAAAAAAAAACTTTAACAGCAGTATCCATTTTTAGATCAACTGAACACCGGTAATGGAGCGAAAAGACAGCAACTATTGTAGAGAAAAAAAGAGGCTGCTATAAGGAATAATTTTTTACGCGAACAAGTAGTCAGTACAAGCTTCTAGCTTCTATGGACGGCTCCTCCTGCTTCTCTCGCTCGTTGTATCCTTTCAAGGAGTGTTTTGTTCACACACAAATCGACTGCAAAACAGTACGCTAACGCAAATCTGCGATATAGCGTACGAATAAAACGCGTGCGCGAGCGGGCCAATCCTAGTGAACACGGTTGCGCGACATAGTATTAGCATAGGTATTTGACAGATCTATTTATTTTGTGGTATTCGATTCGCCTACATACTAGTATTTAATTATCTGTAACACCGCCCTAATACATACCGCGTCATATCCTTTTAATTTCTGAATAACATGCATTACGCTTGGAAGAAGCCAAGTGATCATTTCATTTATATGTTGTCACAAAGGAGAGTCTAAATCTGTCGTGATAAATCGCATTTCGCATTTCTTCCTCGTGTTTATATCTCAGGGAGTTCAATTATTAGCGTGACCTGAATACAAGAACTCATTATGTCTTACTCCAGAAAGATGAGCACATTCACCACTTTCATGCAATCTCTCCAACCTTGGACCTTCCCAGCGTCCATTTTGTCAGTTCTTCTTGGGACATGTTTAGCTTGGAAACATGACAGCAAGTTTGATCCTCTAAACTCCTTTCTTACAGCCTGTGTTATCTTGCTAACACACGCAGCGGGAAACTTTGTCAACTCTTTCTACGAAGCTCAGAACAGAAGATTCTTCATCTCGTCCCTGACGCGAAGCCGAACGCTCGAACTGTGTACCCAATGGGCAATATGGAGTTACTTTCTGGCCATAGTGGCTTTCACTTGCTTGGCTGTACTCTCTGAAGCGGAATTCAGGCAGGAATTTGGATTTTTTGCGTCTGGTTTTCTCGCGTCTTTGCTCCACGGCGGAGGACTGAAGAATGTCGTTCTGGGTGACGTGTTAGCATGCGGAATATTCGGTCCTTTGTCTGTTGTGTTCACCTACATTGAACAAGTTGGAACCACTAATCGCCAGTTATCAAATCCTAGGATACTCTTATACTCGTTGCCTTTGGTGTTCTTTACGGAGGCTATTCTTCACAGGTATGATCCAAATATTTGTTTTGTTTACTTAATACTAGTAGCTCCTGACAAATTTGAGGGTCATTTGAAGAGATCGAAATTTTTATGAATATTTTCATTCCACGCTCTAGTAGACATAATAACTTCTTGTTGTTTTATTAATAGTCCTTATCAATCTGTTTATTTTGATGCGGGAACAGTTTTCCTTCAAGGAAAACGCATAAGAAAACTTTAAGGACAAAGCAACCGACCTCAGGAATTTTCTTTTTATGGTGTGTTTACACCTTACACCTTTGCGATGTGCTTATTCAAAAATCAGCTCATTGAACCACAGGTAGCCCAAGCTCTAGGAGCGTTTGCAAGACCTTTGTTACGCAATGGCGTCAATTATAAGGGTTTGTGGGAATTTACAAACGTGTTTAGGAATCGAAAATAAAGAGCAGGAAAACAAAATGTCTTTCCTTGACTCCTTGATATCTTGTCATTGTTTATGTGGCGTATTTTGGCCGTTTCAGTACGATTCCAGTGGGTTTAAGTTCACTGTTTTCCAGGTACACTCCGTATGTATTCAATGAAAACCACGGGTTACCAAAGCTAACCCTGGGCCGTAGAGGGGGGAGGGGCAGGGAAGGCTTGAGCCCCTCCCCCCCCCCCCAGAATTTTTAGAAGTTAAAAAGCAATGTGCCCAAAAATATATAATTAAAACAAATAATGTTGAATTCTGACGCTACAAGTGCCTTTTCACAACCTTTAATAGTCTGTTTACTACCTGTCAGTTTCCTTCGCTAACAGGCACTCCTATCTTGTGAATCGGAAATAAGAATTAAAATGGATTGAAATCAACCAATCTGAAGCCGTGAAAGCTGTCGAAATAAACTACTTGTTTTCTAAACATCCGCTCATTTTAAGCAATACAAATGTCCTTAGTTTATAACAATTTAGTGTTCCTGCGTTGTCACACAAAAAAGCCACACAAATATGTCCTCAAGACCAGAGAAAAAAAATTCTCCTGCAGTCGGATTTTTACCGCCCGATTCCAAATTTAAAAAAAGAAAGAACAATTTTTGTCGTTCACGGTCTACGTCCTCCTTCAAACGTGAAATTAGGAAACTTCGCGTAGTAGTCCACGTTGAAGAAAAGGCAAAAACATGACCTGAGAGTGTCATCCAGGTGCAAAGTTATTGTTTTACTCACTAAATCTACCGGGTTTTTTATGTTCTCGTTGCATCTTAAACTCCCAAGTCAGTCAGTGACAGTGGGGGGGAGGGGGTAGTTTTGTTTCACCATTTTGCTAAGCGCCCTCAGTTGTTTTAGCCTTGCTACGGGCCTGTAACCTGAGTATCAGGCCTACTTTACCTACCTACCTACCTCACCATATGCCAATAAGGATGATGCGCGGTCATATTTCTCGGAGAAATTCATTTATTGAGACACAGGCTGACTCAGGACTTGACACTTCGTTGAAAACAAAGTTAATATCAAATCGGCCGCCATTTTTGCCGCTGATCGAGCCGTGTCTCTGCAATGTCATGACAAACTCACGGTCAAACCTATTCACGAGTACTAAAATGTGCCTGGCAGGGGGAATCCACGTGATACCTTTGGCTTGCAACAAACCGTACACTCACCCCTCCCGGCTAAGTGCAGTTCTGTACCAGCTCGACGGTCCGCTTACTTGATATCAACATTTCGTCCCAAATGATAGAATCTAGAGAGCGTACCCTTTCCTGTACCAGATTGTTGGACAAGGAACGTTGAAGCCAGGTCACTGGGTAGCTCTGCTGTCTGAAGTCCGTATATGTGTGCGTAGACTGTTTTATTTACGTAAGCCTCAAGATCATCGTGAACGGTTGTCGCTATTCCACTCGAACAAATCATGGATACCTCTTCTCTCTTCCTTTCAAGACTTCGATAAATCTCTTTGATTAAAAATGATTTTTCCCGTTCCTCCTTGTCCGGCTATAAAAACGTTGTGACTTTTTCAACAACGCGTAAACTTCTTCTTCTTCTTCTTCTATTTTTTTTTTTTTGCACTTTTCGGTCATTCACCTTTCAACACTGTCTCTAGCGGAATGTATTTACAAAGTACTTGTTATTTGTTTGTTTTTTTGGTCTTTTCATCTACATCCGACGGGCGCGGAAATAGCACGGATAATTTTCTGTAGGCTCAATTACCAGCCGCTGTTCGGGAATGAGCCCACGCCCACCCCCCGGGTAGGAAAGCGGACCCGAGGACCTTGGGAGCTATGGAAATCGAGCCTAATTTTTCTGGCAATTTCGATCAAATCTTACTGCAATTTTGAGATATTCATGTCTCATATTCTGATATTCATAGTCTGATATTCAAACCACACAACTGGACGTCAGTTGGAATGTAGATATACCAGCGAAAGTAACTAAACTGTTCTCTTTTCTCTTGCAGTCAGAACACACGTGACATTAATGAAGACAGGAAAGCCGGTTCCAGGACCCTCGCGGTGATAGTGGGACTAAAGAGCGCATGCTACCTTCACGCGTTTTTTCTGCTGTTCCCTTATGTGGTAATCGTCCTCATGGCCGCCGCTTTTTCACCGATTGTGTACATCTCTTTGATTACGTTGCCGTTAGCCCTGAATCTAAGTGTTGCGTGTTTTCAAGGCGATCAGTTCACTCTGCCTCAAAAGATAGCTGGGTTAGATGCCACATTTGGTATACTTTATGTCTGCAGCGTATTTTGGTCTTAGAAACTAAACAATTCTATTTCAGGTTTTTCAGAGGGGTGGGGATGGGGACAAGGGAAAAAGGAGAGAAAAAGCCTTCCTTCCCCTTCTGTTCCCTCCCCTCTCTCCTTAGGAAGGCATGATACTCAGGTTACTTTAATAGGGCCATTTGATTTGATTTGTTATCATTTGAATAATGTCAGTGCAACCAAAGACTGAAGCAAAGCGTTGGAGACGGTCCTTGTTATGTTGCTAAACATTAAACGGCCTGTCATAATTAACTAATTTTGAAACGCATCCTCACTAGAGATTAGCTATAAATATTTTCATTCTATATGAGTACTTTTAGCGCGAAGTTCGTAGAGGGCTAATTATAATTGTTTCTCGACAAAAGCCTATCGTTGGGCTAACAGTGGCCTACTGTTAAGAACAATACTTATCTTTTGCAATTCTATAGCCTGACAAACGCGGATGTCCGGAGAAAATATGAATTTGGATGAGTATCCTCACGACCATAACACAGCAGGGATTGGCTTTGTTAATGTTCCATGAATTTAGTGGTATTCAAGATCCGTTTATGTTCCAAAAAAAGATTTAATTTTTGTATTCGCATGCTGTGTTGTTATCATGTGTAACTTATCTAACACCACAATTTAGCTGTTCGTATTCGTGTCAGAGAAAGCAATTGGGTCGTACCCTCCGACTGCTTTGTAAAGTTAAAAGGGTACTTTTGTCTACAACCTTGGGTGAAATGCCTATTTCACTACCTGATTTTATTGTTAGTAGTGATGTCTGCTTTAGCACCAGTTGGTGGGTTCACCGTATCGTGGTAACTAGACCTCCCACATGAGAAGCTTAAGTATGCTTGAGACCATGCAAGTTTACTTTTAAAACGTTTTAAACGTTCGTAAGTTCTATTTCCGGAACTTTGTTTTGACAGTATGCAAGTAAACTCGTAAGAATGGTCTTAAACAAGATGCGTTACCATGGCCACGAAGTAGGCTACTTGAGGTTCAATTAAACCCGTTCACACCTGAAATAGGACTCAAGTATATGTAAGGTCCACTTACTACATGAGTATGAACCCACATGGTATTTTCATTTTGAAATGTGTCACATGTTCACAGAGGGCGATGTAAACATTCAAATGGTAAAGGAACGACAACTTAGGCCCAGTCCACAAAAGCAGCTTTATTGAGTGTCGAAACAGCAGTTCAGTTTCCGTCCACTCTAGTATTTCGGCATTGTCAGTTTTTACCATCCCAAAAAATAGAAAATTGAAAAAACCGTAAACTGCCGCTTATAAGCCCATCTACCTGTAAACCAAAAAATACATCCGATTATAAGCCCCATGTTGTAATACTAGATGCGTGCGGAATAATTAAGCTATGAATAATGCGTGCAGAATGTGTGAACCGCTAGGGATATTTAAACCATTCATTATTATTTAAGTTCAGTTGAGTTTGACCGTCGTTCGGTTATAATAAAAAATCTTTGTGTCAGTCGCTTCGCGTTCGAGTAAGTAAAACCTAGAGAGTCATATAGCATGAGGAAACATGGTGTCAGGAGTGGGAGTGCTGGCAGTGGTGTCAGGACCTAAAAAATCCAGCCTTCATATTAATTCGGAGCTTTAGCGACGTGAGCGAAATTCAATGGCTATGGAATTGCTAACAAAAGGACCGATTCTCGACTGGACAAGCGATGGAAAACTACACGAGCGTTTCCTAGAATGGAAGAAAAAGGTTTCTGTCTTATGCAAAGGTTTAAAGATGACCAAAGCAGATCCAGAATTCACATGCTTGTGTATCTACCAGTGGTCAGGAGAGCGGGGTCAAAATATTCTCGACAAGGCGACGTTTGTCGAAGCTGATCTCAAGAAATGGGAAAAGCATCTCGAGAAATTGGAGGAGCGCTGCAAACCGAGGGGAAGCAAACTCGTCGCGGCTACTCAATACAAGGTGTTAACGCAAGGAGACATGGAACTACCTGAGTACATTGAAAAGTGCAGACAAATTACCGACACATGGCTCTCAGGAATGCAATTCTCCTTGGACTCAAAAATCCACTGGTGTATCAGAAGTGTAAGGAAGAGAACCAAGATACACTTAAAGCGGACAGGGTCATCGAGATTGCCACCTACATCTACAATAGCGATTGTCAAAGATCGATTATGCAGACTCTCAGCACAGCATCGGCAGCAGCCACAGCCATACAACAAGGTTCAACTCAGATTCACAAGCTTCAAGAGAAGCACCGAGAAGATGGAAAATCAAGAAAGGGACACGACAAAGATGACACTTCCCAAGACAAGGATGGAACGAAGCGGCAAGACTGTTATTGTTGCGTAGCAAGGCCAGCTCATCCAAAGTCAAAGTGTCCAGCCAAGGATGTAACGTGTCATAGCTGTGGTAAAAAAGGACACTACCAGAAGTGTTGCAAAAGCAAGCGAGCAAAACCAGGCAAGAACAGAAACTTCAAACAAACTCAAGTACGTGGATTCCAAGGATCACGATGTGAACTTGCTCAGGCTACTTGAGACAGCAAGGATGAATGGCATCAAGTTCAACCCAAAGAGACTTCAGTTTAAGAGCACCAAATGTGAATTCTTTGGACACACGCTGACACCGGAAGGAATGAAGATTGATGACAGAAAGGTAGAGGCCATAAAGCAGATGAGTGCACCAAAAGATCAGAGTTTCCAAGGCATGGTTAATTATCTGAAGCGCTATTCAGTCCAGCTAATGAAACTCTTCGAGCCGCTCAAGCCACTACTAAGAGAAGACGTGGAATGGACTTGGGACTCCACCCTTCAAGATGCATTAGACGCGATCAAAGAAGAGCTCACCAAGACTCCAGTACTCGCGTATTTCAACCCCAAGTCTGATCATGTTATTCAGACGGATGCCTCGTTGAAAGTATTGGGTGCCGTATTGCTACAAGAAGGTAGACCAGTGATCTACGTATCCCGAACACTCACTCCTGCTGAAGAGCACTATTCTAACATTGAGAGGGAACTGTTAGGAGTGGTATTCGCCATGCAGAGACTGCACAACTATGTGTTTGGTGAACCAGTTCGAGTTCAAACAGATCACAAACCACTGGAGACGATTTGGAAGAAGCGAATTGCCACAGCAAGCCCAAGACTTCAAAGGCTACTCTTGAGGCTTGCAAGATACGAGATTCAGTTAGAGTACATCAGGGGAAAGGACAACTCAATAGCAGATGCATTGAGTAAAGTCGATCCACTCAGTCCAGAACCTCAGGATGCAAAGCAGATGGATGCAATTCCGGTGCATCAGATTACTAACGCCATTCCAGCAACAGACAATCGCCTGGACAGAACCAGAATTGCCACCACTGCAGATCCAACCTTGAATCAGCTACGACATTACATTTTCCATGGTTGGCCAGTTCAAAAACGTCAACTTCCAGAACCAGTACAGCATTACTAGAATTATCGCGAAGAGCTAGCAATCGAAGACGGACTGATATTCAAAGCTCACCGCTTAGTGATTCCCACATCGCAGAGAGCAGAATATCTAAGAGATCTTCACGCAGGGCACTTGGGAGAGGAGAAAACTCTACTAAGAGCACGCAAGACAGTGTTTTGGCCAGGAATCTCGGATGACATCAGAAATGCAGTGATGCCATGGGTCAAGCTTGGAGTCGACATATTTGAACACCATTCCCACCACTACCTACTGGTTGCAGATTATTTCAGCAAATTTCCTATTGTGAAGAAACTGTCCAATCAGACGTCAGGTCACGTAATTAATCTCCCTCAAGACAATATTTGCAGAATATGGGATTCCAGCAGTGGTGTACACAGATCAAGGAACCCAATTTGCATCTGAGGAGTTCAGAGCATTCGCTGTTCAATACAGGTTCCAGGTGCAGCACTCAAGCCCAAGGTACCCTCAGTCGAATGGTTTCATTGAAGCCATGGTCAAAACGGCAAAGAACATCATGGAAAAGGCAGAAGAGTCAGGTTCTGATCCACATCTTGCAATGCTGATATACAGATCCACGCTAATCAGACCGGGTCAACTAAGTCCAGCAGAACTGCTCACCCAGCGCAAGTATAGAGCACTACTTCCCATTCATCAATATCTACATCCTAATCTGGAGAAGAGCAGAGAAGCGCAGATAGCACAGAAACAGACCCAAGCAGATTACTACAATCAGAAAGCCAACCAGCTTCAGGATCTAAAGCAATACCAGAGTGTTCGCGTGCAACTGGATCCTAATAAGCCAGTTTGGCAGAAAGCCACTGTGACAGTGATTCAGCAACCCACTGACAGGTCACCCAGACGTTATCAAGTGCAGACCGAATCTGGAGCGCAATATTTCAGAAACCGTCGACACTTGCGTCCTGCAATTCAGAGCGACCAATCAGAAGAGCTAATAGGGCAGCCTGCCCTTCCGGCAGAGTCAGTTGCGCCAGCATCACCACCGACGAAAACCGTCAGCCAGACATTGCCGACGCAGTGTGCGCAAGACCACACCCATCCCAGCATTGCAGCCTCTAGACCACATCAAACTGTTAGACCACCAAAAAGACTGATCGAAGAAGTGTAGCTGTAGGGACACTAAAAAAAAAAAATCTTTGAGGAACTTTCAGTTGATTTTTTTAAGTTGGTTTTTTCTATTAAGAAAGGGGGATGTAATATTAGATGCGTGCAGAATGTGTGAACCACTCGGAAAAATTAAGCTATGAATAATGCGTGCAGAATGTGTGAACCGCTAGGCATATTTAAGCCATTCATTATTATTCAAGTTCAATTGAGTTTGACCGTCGTTCGGTTATAATAAAAAATCTTTGTGTCAGTCGCTTCGCGTTCGAGTAAGTAAAACCTAGAGAGTCAAATAGCAAGAGGAAACACCCCCCTCTAGCTTTCCTTGTTGTGAGTGACTTTCGCAAAACTCTATACTACTTCAAACAGAAAATTGGAAAAATTATTGCGGAACAATATGTTTATTACTCCCTTTTTATTATCGACTCGTTATATAACTGCCGTGTAACTTTGCTGTAAGATACCATTAAAGTAACTTTTCAACGCTTTCCTGTAGTTTTCGTTTCGTTCGCGTTGTTAGTTTTAATTTTGTTCCAAATATTGAAATGAATTTGATTTATTATGAAAGGCGTATTTCGATCAACACTGCTATAGTTCGTTTCGAAACGGTTTTTTTATTCCGGTTATAAGCCCCCCTCCCCCACCCCGGATATAAGCCCCTCCGTTTATAAGCCCACCCAAAACCCCTTACGAAGTTGTATAAGCCCAGGGCTTAAAAGCGGCAGTTTACGGTAGATCTTTTTTGTATTCGAATTTTGCTTCCGTCCACACGTAAGTTAAGTGGCATTTCCGTCGTCAAACACTGGTTGAAAATAACAAAATTAATGATGTCCAGGTGACGACAGTGATTCAAAAAGTTCCACACCATACCACCGACCAGGAGCCCATTATAGCCTGGCCCCAGTGGTTTTCTTTCTTCTTTCTCCTCGGAGACGCGAAGTGGCGACAACGAGCTGTGGACGTTACTTCGCGGCTCCGATACTGTTTGGGGAGAAAAAAGAAAGAAAACCTCTGGGACCAGGGTACTAAGGAAAACGGCGTTTCCAAAAACCAATCGCTTTCAAAAAATTCAGTTTTTGGTCACGACAATATTAAAGTCCCGGGCAATATAAAGTCCAAAATGCCGTTTGAATATGGACGGGAAACCATAACGGAAAAAAAAAGTTCTGCTTGCAAAAATTCGGCCTCCTGATTAATGTCATTAATGGAACGTGGCGTGAGTAACAAACTAAAGATTAAGAAAAGCCACGACGACGACGACGGTAACTGACGAGAACGTTAGAAAACAATAGCTTTAGTAACACTGGCTCTGCACGTGCGTTATAAAGTTTGGTATATTTGTTTGTCGTCCTCTGCTAAACAACGACGTGAAATGACCACATTAAGGGTTTTATGGAGAAAGTAAACGCGTCATGATTTTGTCCTTTCTCTTTCTGCCCCTACGACGTTAGGTCCTGGACAGTTCGGTCACACAACACAAACTAAATGAGGAGAAATTATCGCGAATTTATTCAGAAAAGGCGAATGGAATTTTTAAGACCCGTCTTGAAAGAAATTTACCTTGTAAGATACTGCCCTTTCAAATTGTTTTTGGACATTTTGACAGTTATTCAATAGAACTTTTTCACTACTGTGTTCGTAAATCATTTTTTAAAATCATCTATTGTATGTAATAAAAACACTAGGGTTCGAAAGAGGTTTTGAAGATGATTTGGATCATTTCCGTTTCCGGTCGGGGATCATTTGCTGGTCGGTTTGAGAAAAGATAACATCGGCCTAAGGGAGGTGACGTCATGGGTTATTCTTCGGAGCAGCCACGAACCGAGATCCGATTATACCGGAAATTGACCTGCATTCACTCTCTTTCAGTAGTAATGGCGGACGACGTCGGGGAAATAAAGACTTCGAACGTTTGTTAGGATTCGTTATGGTAGAATACAGAGTTCTTTCTACTTTCGTTTCTCGGCGTCTGAACACTGACCTCAAGGATTTTACGTTCGATTTGTGGAAGAAACGTGGAACTATGAAAACAGTCAAGATTTGCTTAGGTAACATCGGCCTACGGGAGGTTAACATCGACCTAAAGGAGGTTAACATCGGCCTAAGGGAGGTACGTTTTATAGCACCACGTTTGTATCGTATGTGTTATACTGGCACAATCGTACACATGGAAAGCTTATTTGCAAGCATTAAAACTTACAATCTTGCAGGAGCTTTTCTAATCATTGACCTGAGTGTGATTTCATTAATTTTATTACCAACTCATAACATCCACCTACAGGAGGTTAACATCTACCTAAGGGAGGTACAGTGGCTTACAGCGTATATTTTATAACCTATGTATCATAAAAGTCAATTCATAGGCATAGAAGCTTACTCTCTAGCAGGGAAACTCATCATAAGGAGCTTTTCTATCATTAACTTGAATTTCATATTAAATATTTTCATTTTTACCAACTCATAACATCCGCCTATAGGAGGCAAAGATCTACCTAAGGGAGGTTATGGTATTATAATAAGGCAGGATGGACTTGAAGATTAAGCTTATGAATCTTAAGGGGCTTTTGCATTTCGTGTACATGCCGTTTTAAAATAAATTTATTTATAAAGAATTATTATTATTATTATTATTATTATTATTATTATTATTATTATTATTATTATTTGAAAAGCCTTTTAATCTCACTAGAATGAGATAAATGAGAGTTTTCTCATTTTTTTATTTACACTCATAACATGGAATACAGTGAAATGCAATATTGTTCTCTTGTTGTTGTTGTCATTTTTTTCTTGGTTGACCCCATCAACCTGTAATTTTCACATTAAATTTTGCTTGAAGTGACTGTTTATGACTGTAGAAATGATAGATCATTTTTAAAAAATATAACCCTTAATATGTCAGAATTTATTTTAATTTAATTTGTGATCTGACTTACAAGAGGTTTGACTGTTTGACTGCTTCATTTTTTGTTTGCCATAAACCAAAAAATACAACATAAATACATTAAAGATGATACACAATATTCCTACTAAACTATTTACAAGATGAAATGTGTTAAAGGCTAGGAAGCCTATATAGAATCCTGGGGCTTATTAACTATAGGCGTCCTGGAACTATAGGATAAACCATAGAATGGTACTGAATGAAAATTCCAATAATTTTTTTTTTAAAAGGAGAAAAAAAAAAAAACAAGAAAAAGGTGTGTAGCTCAACAAAGAGTCAATTTAACTTAGAAAGAAGGAATTTTCTAAGTCTTTCGCCAAACTGATACTTTCACTGTTTTGAATTTCACGACTAAGCGAGTTGAAAAGCGTAGGACCTTGAAACCGAATTGAGAATTTTCGAAGATTAGTTCGACAATAAGGTATATAGAAAAGGTTGGAATTTCTTGTATTATAAGAATGTATCTGGCTTGCAAGAGTAAACATATCGCGAAAACAATTTGGAAGTAAGCTTCTTTTAAAAAGATACATAAATTTACCTATTTGGTATAAATAAATGTCGGAGAATTTTAACCCTTTCCCGACCAAGAGTGCCATATGGCACAAGATGCAATTATGAGCTCAGTATTTGGTCAATTTATGTGAAATTTGCACAACCAAAATATCTTTGAAGGCATAAAATCATGCCCCCCTCCTATATGAGACTTGATTTACCACCCCTCAAACTTTTGGATTTTTTTTCCTTTGTACGTTAAGGGTCCAGTTGATATCTTACAACAAGCAATGCACTGAGAGCTGTACATTAAGCTATAGTTTAGGGGGATACCCAGTATGTACAACGAATATGAAAATTTTCAATGTTTTTCTTCTTTCGTTTTGGACTTTTCTCACTCTCATATGTGACCTCCTCCATCTCTGTTGGTGTGATTTATAGCACACCCCAGAAAATACCTTTTAAATGGTATATCACATGTGGTCTCCCAGTTCATAGTTAGCGATTTAGAAAAATTCGCCATTTCCCTCGGACGGGAAAGGGTTAAAATCTCCTGTTCTTTAAAAAGAACACCAGTATGAGCATCAAAAGAAACTTTAGATATTATTCTGATTATCTTCTTTCGCAGAACAATAATCTGATTTAAATTAGACTGATATGTCGATCCCCACACAGAAACACAATAAATTAAGTAATGGTGAACTAGACTATAGTACAAGGAGGGTAAGGAGGTTTTGGGAAGGCAAAAACTAGACTTATAAATAATACCTATTGATTTTGATATTTTTCTAGAAACACTAAGAATGTGAGGCTTCCATGACAAATGCTCATCGAGGATAACACCAAAAAATACTGTCTCTTTCACACGTTCAATTGCATTGTTGTCAATTCGAATAGATATATCAAGTGTTTTCCTCCTTTGGGGTGGTCTAAAAACCATAAAATTTGATTTTTTAAAGTTAATGGACAGCTTGTTTGCTCGACACCATTGAGTTAATTATAGCATTTCAGAATTCAAGATTCCAGGAAGCAAGTTAAAATCTTTGTGGGAGAAAAATATGTTTGTATCATCTGCAAAAAGAATAAAATCCACGACCTTTGACACGTTACACAGATCATTTATATAGAGTAGAGAGAGTAGGGGACCTAGTATAGAACCCTGAGGCACCCCGCACTTAATTTCGCAAGACTCCAAACTGACGCCATTAAATTCCACATATTGTTGTCTATTGCTTAGATAGCTTTCGAACCCTCTAAGTGAAGTGCCGCGAACACTATAATGCTCTAATTTTGAAATCAAAATGTTATGATCAACGGAGTCAAAGGCCTTGGACAAGTCTATAAAAATACCAACTGTGCTTTCCTTATTGTCAATGGCAGAAGAGATTTTGTCATATAAACAAGTAAGAGCATAAGCGCTAGCCATGGAGTGATGCTTGCGAAAACCATACTGATTGTCAGAGAGAATGTTGTGATTATTAAGAAACCTTAAAAGACGATTGTACATTACTCTCTCATTGCTTACTACAGTACATTAACAATATTGGTTTTATTTTATTTCTTTACAGAATGCAATACTTAAACTGCACAGACCGCTGAAGAAACAGCTACTTCAAAGACACCTATGACTCATTAATTCCACAAAAGACATTGTGTACTCAATTCATATGCATAGAAGCTTACTCTTCAGCAGGGAAACTTGGGATCATAAGGAGCTTTTTTATCATTGACTTGAATTTCATTTTATTTTTACCAAGTGATAACAATTCCACCTACGTGTACAGGAGGTAAAAATCTACCTGAGGGAGGTCATGATGTTTATAGCACCATGCAAGTATGTATAATAGGGAAGAATTGACTTGAAGAAAGCTTATGAATTTTAAGGGGCTTTTGCACTTCATGCACAAGGCCCTCAAATTTGGAATGACAACCCTCTTGATTTAGGTAATTCGCTTACTATCTCGAATTGTAGACAAAAACTTAAAGATTACTTCCAATCAAATTGTGAATTCATGTCCTTTTGAACTCTCGTATACACGGCTTAGCTTAATTTAATATTTTATTTGTTATTTATTTAATTTTTTTTCATTTAAGTTATTATTATTATTATTATTATTATTATTATCACCACTATTATTAACATTAATATTTATCTATTTATTTATTCATTTATTTATTTATTTATTTGTAAACTGTAAAGTAATTGCACCATTTTGACCAATCTCCTGTATGAATTGTGCCATATAAGCCCCCGGCTTCGGCATCTCAATATCGATTTACAGGTATTACTTATTACCATGCACTCTCTTGTACTATCATTATGAATAAAGAGCATTATATATTATATTGTCTCAGTTGTTCAATAATATTATTGTATTCAAACAGAAGAAAAAAAAAAGAGAAAAGTCCAAATTCTCCAATGCCAAAGGTACAGTGTAAATTCAGTTCAATTTCTCTACCCCAGCCAAATTCAATTCCCTTCTTCCCAGGCATGGTACATGGTCAAATGCCATGTGGGAGGGGGGGGGGGGGGACAAGGCATTTATTTTTTGTTCAAATTTGACTTGTTGTCCAACTCATGACAAAGTTCCACCCGTATTTAGAAGCATAGAGCTTACTTGATAACAAATGACACGTCATGAGCTTAAAACATGAAAATGAAAACATTTAGGGGTGTTCATTTGGATCTTTTGAAAAGCACACTCAAAGGTTCATGGCATGGCTCAATTTCATTTTGACCTTTACTTGAGGTACAGATTTGTTGACTTACAAAATAATAGCTCTTTATGTCATATCTTTTTGACTCAATAGCCATAAAGGTTAGCAACCATAACTGTAATTGAATATGGATATTTGAAAGATACATTTCAATATCAGGTGAAAGATTAAGTAGAAGAAAGACCCTCAGTTATTTTTTTGGGATTTCTTTTCACAACTGCTTAAGGACGGTGCCTACTAATAGCGAAGTATTTTTGCACGGTTTATCACTATGCGGGAAAAGCAGATTTGGTAGCAGGTATTGAAAGCCAAATTTAAGGAAATTGGGGGTAACCACGCATTTTTTAGAGATAACCAAGCAACAATTTTTTATTATTCTAAAAAGCAGCAAAATACAAAGCAATGTATGGCACTTTTTTCCAAATTGAAGCTTTATTATCTCTGAAAAATGCATGATTTCCCCCCAATTTTCTTCTTGGATACCAAAATCACTTGCTAAGTTCTGCTTTCTCCGCATAGTTTTAAAGTGCGCAAAAATATCCCTGTTATAGTAGGCACCACCCATAGGAAACCCGAGTATCTCCAGATGCACAGAACGTATGCGCAGTAACAATAGTAGGCACCGTCCTTAAGTTCTTGAAAGGACTGAGAATCTTTCTTCCAATTAAACATTACTTAAAAATGTTGGTCATTTTGTATCTTTGCACTCTAAGTGGTACATATATACCAATCTACACAATTTCCTGCCAGAGAGGAACAAAATTATGACCATTTGCATCCAATCCATCATTATATGGGAGATCCTCCGTCAATTAACCCTACAAACTTGAATATCAAATTTTACATAATTTTGCCACATGACGAGAGGTCAAGCTTGACAATAACAGTTCAACAACATCTGTTGTACACAAAGTCTTTTGAGGAATTGATGAGTCATAGGTGTCTTTGAAGTAGCAGTTTCTTCAGCGGTCTACACAGTTTAAGTATTGCATCCTGAAAAGAAATAAAATAAAACCAATATTGTTAATGTACTGTAGTAAGCAGTCAAACAGTCAAACCTCTTGTAAGTGATCACAAATTAAATTAAAATAAATTCTGACATATTAAGGGTTATATTTTTAAAAATGATCTATCATTTCAACAGTCATAAACAGTCACTTCTAGCAAAATTTAATGTGGAAATTACAGGTTGATGGGGTCAACCAAGAAAAAACGACAACAACAACAAGAAAACAATTGCCTTTAATCATCATAACAGCTATTATGCTATTTTAATGCACCTGCATTTTTTCTATTTAAACCCATAACACCTCTCACAGCAAATCTTTATGGCTGTAAAATTGTTTCATTAGATGAATATAAATGGCCCAGCATAGGTCAGTGTGTTGCCAAAAAATAATATTGATAATAATATATTTTAGTATATACCACACAAGTGAATAGTGCTTGTAGCGCGCGCTGATTGGCTAGCTCGGAGGTGATTTGCCTAGTACTATTCACCTCCGAGCAACCGAAGAGAAACAAGATGGCTTCCCGTTTCGCCACGGTCACTTAAGAGGAAAATATTTCTTTAAAAAAGACGGCTATTACAAAAAATACAAAATGGCAACAAAGAAACATCTAATGTTTTGCAGTGTGGTTTCAACAATAGGACAAATTTCACGCAACAATTGCAAAAAATACACGTGAGCTACACTAAGCAAGTGCCTCCAGAAGTTTTAGTTGTCTGCAAGAAAGCGAGATGGAACTTTCTACAATAAGAAATTAAAGTAATTTTTGGTCCACTTCTTATTCAGCTTGTGTGGTATATACTAAAACAATTATTCACCTCAGTGTCGGTGAAAGTGACAGATATTTACTATTCACCTCCACTTTGGTGAATAATTGTTAAATATTCCATGTTATGAGTGTAAATAAAAAAATGAGAAAACTCTCATTAATCTCATTCTAGTGAGATTAAAAGGCTTTTCAAATAATAAAAATAATAATAATAATAATAATAATAATAATAATAATAATAATAATAATTCTTTATAAATAAATTTATTCTAAAACGGCATGTACACGAAATGCAAAAGCCCCTTAAGATTCGTAAGCTTTCTTCAAGTCCATCCTTCCTTATTATAATACCATAACCTCCCTTAGGTAGATCTTTGCCTCCTATACGCGGATGTTATGAGTTGGTAAAAATGAAAATATTTATGAAATTCAAGTCAATGATAGAAAAGCTCCTTATGATGAGTTTCCCTGCTAGAGAGTAAGCTTCTATGCCTATGAATTGACTTTTATGATACATAAGTTATAAAATATACGCTGTAAGCCACTGTACCTCCCTTAGGTAGATGTTAACCTCCTGTAGGTGGATGTTATGAGTTGCGTGGTAATAAAATTAATGAAATCACACTCAGGTCAATGATTAGAAAAGCTCCTGCAAGATTGTAAGTTTTAATGCTTGCAAATAAGCTTTCCATGTGTACGATTGTGCCAGTATAACACATACGATACAAACGTGGTGCTATAAAACGTACCTCCCTTAGGCCGATGTTAACCTCCTTTAGGTCGATGTTAACCTCCCGTAGGCCGATGTTACCTAAGCAAATCTTGACTGTTTTCATAGTTCCACGTTTCTTCCACAAATCGAACGTAAAATCCTTGAGGTCAGTGTTCAGACGCCGAGAAACGAAAGTAGAAAGAACTCTGTATTCTACCATAACGAATCCTAACAAACGTTCGAAGTCTTTATTTCCCCGACGTCGTCCGCCATTACTACTGAAAGAGAGTGAATGCAGGTCAATTTCCGGTATAATCGGATCTCGGTTCGTGGCTGCTCCGAAGAATAACCCATGACGTCACCTCCCTTAGGCCGATGTTATCTTTTCTCAACCTTGCTGGTCGGTACGGCGTCGGCAACGTCTCTCCGACCAGGCCTGGTGACCGCCATATTGCCTGTTTGCTCGTGACAATCGATGTAATGTTTAAAGCCATGAAATTAAAAGCTTGTGGATTGTTCTTCGTACGTTCTCAGCGAAACATCAACTGTTCCAATCGAACAATCTCTCTCTCGCTTTCAACGTTAGCTCAGTCCAGGAATAACGAAACCTTGAAATCATTAGCTGATCTTCCGGGACCCATCAGCCTTCCAGTGGTAGGATCAGCCTGGAGATTCTTTGTTGGAGGTGAGCCGCTTGGAAAGCGATTATTATCCGTGCAGCAAGAAAGCGTAAACAAATATGGTTACATATTCAAACAAGAATTTGCCGGTCGTAACACTGTTGCATTGGCAGACCCTTCGGATGTCGCCAAAGTACTGCGAAACGAGTCCAAGTATCCACAACGATTTCGCTTCCCTATTCTCGATTATTATCGCGAGAAACGACAAAAGATTCCCGGTGTGTTCTTTGCAGATGGCCCCGAGTGGTACAAACATCGAAGCGTGCTTAGCAAACGAATGCTTCGACCCAAAGAAGTCGCTGATTACGCCTCTGTCTTCAATGAAATTATATCTGATTTTATTCACAGATTGCGAATTGTTCGAGAGCCTGATGGTTCTGAGAAAGCTAATGAGGTTTGTGGACTCGATAACGAGCTGTTCAAATGGTCGTTTGAGTCTGTTGCAGAGATGTTGTTTGACAAACGATTTGGGTGTCTGGAGCCACAAGTAAACGAAGAGGCACAGATATTCATCAAGGCTGTCGGAGATTTTCTGTACAATGCAATTGGTGTAGGATTCTTGCCAAACTGGTTCTACAAGATCTATGAGACTGAACAGTTTAAAAAGTTTTTCAACAATTTTGATACCATGTATGACTATGCCGAATTGTTTATAGAGAGAAGAATTAAGGAGCTTGAGGTCAAGTCAAGTGACCCATTGAAGGTTGATGATGACAAAGCTGGATTCTTTGAATTTCTGTTGTCAAGTGGAAAACTCACCAAAGATGATCTGCTTGCGAGTGTTATCGATGTTCTGTTTGCTGGAGTTGACACAACTTCTAACACCATGCAGTGGGTGCTGTACATGATGGCGAAGAACCCAGACAAACAAGAAATCCTACGACAAGAAATTTTGTCTGTTCTGGGAAATGAAACCACAGCAACACCAACAATGCTAGCACAGGTGCCTTACCTCAAAGCTTGGGTTCGAGAGACACTGCGGCTGTATCCTGTGTTATCAGTGTTATTCCGAGTTTTACCAACAGATATTATACTCAGTGGCTATTGTATTCCTGCTGGTACTCAAGTCGACATGTTTTCATACTTCATGAGTCAAGATGAGAGTGTATTTGAAGATGCTCAGGAATTCAAACCAGAGAGATGGCTTCGGGATAAAGAACAAAGCTGCAAGTTTAATGACGCCAAAGAGGTTTTCTCTTCCATTCCATTTGGATTTGGAACCCGGATGTGCCTTGGCCGCCGCATCGCCGAGTTGGAACTTCATCTGCTCTTGGCCAGAATTGTTCAGCAGTTTGAGATTGGCTACCCTCCTGGGGACACTGTAGAGCCATTCCTCAGAGGAGTAATTATTCCCGACAGACCACTGCGAGTCAAATTTGTTGACAGAAAAAAGTAGAACTCTGCAATTGTATTATAATGACTGATTGGGGATTTTATTTTCTACAGAAATTGACAGAAAACTTGTTTACTGCTTCTTTAACCCTTTCCCACCCGAGGGAAATGCCAAATTTTTATAAATCGCTAACTATGAACTGGGAGACCACATGTGATATACCATTTAAAAGGTATTTTCTGGGGTGTGCTATAAATCACACCAACAGAGATGGAGCAGGTGGTCACATATTAGAGTGAGAAAAGTCCAAAACGAAAGAAGAAAAACATTAAAAGTTTTCCTATTTGTTGTACATATTGGGTATCCCCCTATATATATATATATATATCTATATATAGGAGGGGGCATGATTTTATGCCTTCAATTTGTAGATCTTTCCAAGATCTTTTGGTTGTGCAAATTTCACACAAATTGACCAAATACTGAGCTCATAATTACATCTTGTGCCATGAGCTCATCCAAGGGGGTGATTCACAAAAATGTTGACATCTTTAGCCTCGTTATAAACTGGGACCCTGTTTAAGTTTTTTACAAGTGCATGCTAGAAATGATCTCAGTCAGCAACAAGTCCTTTAACATTGACCCTTTTTATACTAGAGGCCGCATTATTGGTCTGAACGAACTTGGGCAATGATTGCCCAAGTTCGTCCAGACGGATAATGCGTCCTTAAGTATAAAAATGGCCAATGTTTGCACTGGTTTTGTATTGCAAAATCAAGGACCTATGTTTGGTTTTTTTGCTGCACATTGCTACCAATGAACATTTACGGAACAAAGATTACACTGCAACATTTCACTTCAAGAGGAAAAATCCAACGTTTCGTCATGCCGGATCGAAGTAAAACTGAGTAAAATGATTTCACTTCAAGATTTGGCTGGAATTCGCTATAAAGCTGTTTAATATGTGCCACCTCTTAAGAGTCGATTTGACTCCCACTGCTAGGTGTCTTGCTGTTTCTCCCACTGTTGGTCACATAAATTGACTTTGTATTTGTTGCCTTCAACATTTCTTTCTGTTGTTCTTAAACACAGTTGGTGATGCAACTTCCTGCCAAAGAAATGCATTTGGTTCACATACTTGAGTATGGCAATCGTATTGGTTGCCCTGTGGTGCTGCATAGGGGAAGTGATGACATAACCTAAACCAAAATTTCTGGCATTGATGCATGCAAATTTTCTTACCCATGGGGCTCCACGCACGAGCCTTGTCGCACAGAGCTCCGCTATTATTTATTGAAAAGATGAACATCATGATCATTTCCATACCAGCTGGACTAAAGCGAAAACTATCATGAGTTGTAATGGCCTAGCTGTTACTTGACACAACAATTATTGTTAACAATTTTGGAAATGAAATTTTTCAGAGCAGCATTAATTGTTCTTAATTTCTTTGGGCCTTGGGCCTAGATACGTACCCTGCAATTATACAACTGTTATGTAATTGAGTGTGTTCATGGTGGTCATGTTTGGGGAGCCAAACAAAAAATATTTGTATTATAACAAAATTTATTTCCCAAAGAAAAATCATTTTATTGTTTCGCTCCTCCAATATGGCTGCCACGGACACACACTATTATATTTCTCCATATTTCTTCTGTAAAAGCATTTCTTTTTGGCCTCCTAAAACATATGCAAATCAATAACAATAATATTGATGACAATTGACAACAATTGATGGAAACTAAAAAACACAAATTTTTGGCCATCAATATTGGTCATCGATTTCCGATATCAATCAATCGTTATGGGTAATTGGTTTCATCAATTGATTGCGCCGGGTTTAAAAGTACCAAACAAGGTCAAATTAAATTTAATTGAGTGGACAGCAGGCAGCAAATTCTTATCTAGGATTTCATCCACACACACACACTTCCTCTAACGCACCTATCAATGTTAAGCCTGGGGGGGGGGGGGGGGGAGGGACCCCGGGCATATGTGGGGCATTTTTTGACTGAGAGTCTGGGTGGGGGCGTTTGACTTTTTTGGGGAAGACAAATGGGCCCTAAAAGCGTGTTGTTTTAAGGCACCCATTTTGAAATGCGAGGACTGGCGAAAGAAGTGGATTTGTTCATCATGCAAGAAGCCGAAGTTAGACTGTACTTGGACAGATTGTAGTTCGTTCTTCAGAAACAGTCTCCTTATATGGACTGAAGACTGTACTTCCACTTCCGGTGTTCTGCGCGTGCTACTTTTGATTCATTTAGCGACACTTTAATGTCCCTAAAATAAATGGTCTGATATTTGATACAATTTGTTTCCAGGGTAGGGAGATTTGACTTGATTTGAACCATTTTTTTTAACCCCAGGGTGGGTGGGGGTTTTAATAAAAAAATTCTTCAAAAAAACTCAAATGCTCCATATATGCCTGGGGTCCCCCATCAGGCTTAACTTTGATAGGTGCATAAAGGAATAACTGATTTGTGAGGCTTGATTTATTGTAATTTCTGAGCCCTTCGGTTTACCTCCAGCTGATCTTATAAACCCAACTGTCGTATAATCAAGCCCCACCCGAGTCTTATTAACGGCGACATGCTCTCTTTGGTCAAAAGGACGAAAGAGCGAACAACAATTCAATCTGCCCGAACACAAAATATAATGGAGCTGCAGGTTATCTGGGTTTATTGGTATTGGATTTCTCATATATATTGGGCACTATCCTTAGCCTGCGTAGCAAGCGTAGCAGGTGTTTCTGTGAGGTTTTGTGTAGTGAAGCGAAAAACTAATAAACCCCACGGAGACGCTTGCCAAAGTAATAGTGTTGTGACTAATCAGCGACTAATGCTACGTCACGAGGGGAGTGTGACAGGGGCACCAAGCGACAACATTAAGGATGGTGCCTACTATTGCTACTGCGCATACATTCTGCGCATCTTGAAATACTCGGATTTCCCATGGATAGTGCTCACTTATACAGGAATATTTTTGCGCAGTTTAAAACTATGCGGAGAAAGCAGAACTAACTGTAGCAAGTGCTCTTGGTATCCCCCCCCCAAAAAAAAAATGGGGGTAACCGTGCATTTTTCAGAGATAATTAAGTTTCAATTTGGGAAAAACTGCCATACATTGCTTTATATTTTGGCACTTTTTAGAAATATTATTGCTTAATTATCTCTGAAAAATGCACGGTTACCCCCAATCTTCTCTTTGGATTCCAATAGCACCTATTGCCCTTGCACCATCCTTAAATTAAAGCTAAATAGTTAAAAAGTTGTTTCATGTAGTCCAAGAAAACCAGACTAAGTAATCCTTATAACCTTAAAACTCCTGTATGTAAAACTAGCACTTTTCAGGCCTCTTACTTTAATCGTATTGTTAAGCTCTGGAACTATATCTGTAAATTATCACCCCCTACCAGTTTTTCAACTACTGCTTCCTTCCGCAACTTTGTTACTGAGCACATGTTTCACCTTTTGCAAAATCAGTTTGACATATCCTATCCCTGTACCTGGTCAATTATACAATCCTGCTCCTGCCATCCCTAGTTTTTTAGCCTCTTTTGGTTGATTGTGTTTTAATTATTATTTGTATCATGGGAGGTGCCACGCATGGGTCCTCACGTCCCGTTCACACCTGCCCTTTTGACCTTATCACTTTAAATCACTTTGCACATATTTTTCATTTCTTTGTGGCTGTTTAATTTATTGCATTTAACATGTGTGATGGTCAATAAAGCTGTTAAAAAAAAAAAAACAAAAACAAAAAAAAAAAAAAACATAATAAGCTATGATAGTTTGGTCTACTTGGCTTCTTGAGCCGAAAAGTTTAGGGAATGGAATCTTAATCCCCGAATTCGTGAGCTGACTTTGGCTTTCCAAAAATGCCAGCTGGTCTTTTTTTTTGGGGGGGGGGGGGGTAGGTACTTCTAACGGTAATCGCTTTTTAACACTGACATGACTGGACTATTATTTGGCTTTTTCCCATTTAACGCTAAACTAACCGAGTGAACATACTGTACACTTAGGTGTCTTTCCTGGAAGCTACCGTCAAATTCTGACAACAAGGATGACTGTGATCTTCAAGATGCCACACTTTTCAGTTTTGTGGTTCGGTATTGATGAGACCGTTGTTTTGAGAAGTTCTAAATCATGACAGTTTTAACTGTTCTTTGCAGAATGTTTCACAAATCCATACAGATGATAAAGATGACTGAAGTAGGTGTCACTTCTAATAAGAAGTAGAAATAACTCAATACGCCAGCTGCCACGGAACAAACAGCACCTTGAATAACAGCACAGCTATTGTTTACATTTGAATAATTATTTCTTATCGGTTCATACTGTGCTGGGTGACAGTTTCTTTTTAACAGTTAACACGATGACCACTGAATTCCTCAGCTTGGGGCTGCGGGTACAGCTGTTCGGTCGCGTAGCAATGACAGCACGTGACTACCTAATTCTTCTTCCTGGAAATAAAAGCAAACAGTTAAAACATATAAGGGCACTTTTGTGTCACTGAAGATATTCCTCATTGCTTCCGTATTAGACATATTAGACAAATGATAGCCAACATGGCAAGTGTTAGAAAGGGGGAAGAAAGAGAGGATATTCTCTCCCCGTTTCTAATGCTTGCCACGCAGGTTTGACAACATGAATCAAACAGCAGTCAGATGCACCAAAAAGGCGGCCACTTTTTCCATCTTAAAAATAGAAGATATCGTTACCACTACTCTGCTTAAAGCTTTGACAATTTATGCGACACACAGCACATGGTCAGAGGTTACAAAGTTGTACTGTTCAAATTGGCCCTCAAGAGCCCCCAAAAGGAAGCGTCTCAGTGAAGTTCTCGCCCCTGAATTAGTCAATGGTCCCATCTTTGTGCAGTTACAAGGATTTTTGTGTTTTGTAATTTACATAAAAACTATTTTTTAGTGTTCTTGCACCTCTAGTCCAGTGGGACGAGAAACTACGCCAAAGCAAACGGTCTGGAGAAAGGGCAGCGTCCGAGTTTAAAGTAGTTTGGAGCAGATCAAGTGGCGATGGTGATCCCAACCGGTTTTTCAGCCTTGCAAATGGCTGACACCCCAAATCAACATTTCACCACTGTTACCGCGTCAGTAATTATTCTTACAAATTTTGCATTTGATGGCGAATCACCTGCAGTGTCCATGACACAAGAGCTGTGCAGCTTGAACGACCATGGCTTGCATCATCACTGGGTGAAATCTATAAGAAAAAAGTCAAGTCGGAAATAATCAAGATAAAAATGATTACAATAGAATATAACAGGCGACATCTTTGCACATAAATTTAAAATTCTCTTATTCGTCTAGCAAACTTGATCAAACAAACAAACCTTGATGAGAACTGAATCCACAGATAAACAACCTTCTGTCATTCGCTGAACACAGTAGTTTGGAAGAAGCCTTAAAGCAGAATATGCAAAAGGAGAATAAACATCAACCTACTGAAAATAGTTATTAAATCTGTACATTTTCCAACCTCAATGAGTCCATTATTGTTTGAACCTTCTTGCAAGTAAGTTGTATGGCCTGTTATTTCTGGCTTGCACAACTGAAAAGTTATTTGGTAAAGTTAAGTATTTGCTATAACAATCAGACAAAATATGGGGAGGGGAGGGTTAGCATACTGTTATTGGCCTTAGCTGAAGTGCTTCCCTAGCCATTTTGTCAGCCCCATCTTTGTAATTTGCTTTTACATGGCAAAGCTAAATTAAAAAATAGAGTAAAAAAGCAGTTATAAAACAAATTATTGACAATTGGAAATGACCATCTCTGCTGTAGACTGCAAAGCAGTCTGTATTCTTTTTGCGTTGGTCCGTTGTACGATTGTGCGGGCTTCGAGCCATAGAAGAGAGACCGGAAATCCATGCAAGACCCATGAACACACACAAATGAAGGAAGCCAATATCCAGCCAATCTTGACTGACCAAGCTTGACCAACAAAGGAATCACCGTATAAGTTCAATCAAGTCCCCCCCCCCCCCCACCCCCTCCCTCAAATAATCATGGAATATCAATACTCTTAAATCAATTTTGAAGAACCTTAAGCCTGAAGTTTGGTCACCTTTCAAGCCGCAACTGCAGTCTTTCCATAAACACATGATGCGCTACTGTGGTTTCCATAGCAACTGATGACGTAAAGCGGAGCTTGTGTTCAGTGAATCCCAGCTCTTTCATCGCTTGAGTAGGTTCCAGCAATCTAACAGACTGTTCAAACAGAAACACAATGGTTGTAAGGACAACGCAACACCACGGAGCAAACCATGACAACCAGCAGTAAAACTTACCGTGTCTTTCATAACCAGAACACCTTGTAAAGGTAGGTGATTGTTATGTGGAGTCAGTTTGGCTCTTTTGGCATCTGAAAGAACACAACAATGAAATTTGTTTTATTAATGATTAACTTGAATCTGCTGTAATGATGTCATTCCATTCTCCATTTATTTGAATAACCCAGAGCTATGGGGCAGGTATACCATAAGCACGAGTGCTTTCATTGCAAGTTATCTTCAGTGCGTTCAATTTACATTTCAAAATATTTTCCAGGGCTATGTAAAGCCCTGGTCAAATGGCGTATGATAGTCGATGATAGTTGATGATAGTCAAAACTATCATCCACTATTATCAACTATCAAGCGGGTGGTCAAACGGCTCAAAGAAACTCGTGATAGCTGACGATAGTTTACCGTGAGCCTCTATTGTCAGGCACCTGCCAAGTGTCAATATCTCAAACCAAACTTCGCAGGGGTGAATTTTTCGCGGCGAAAGAAAGCAGCTTCCTGCTTCGTTTACCTTCAGTTGTTGGAAGAAGTAACTGAAAATTAATCTTGAGAGCGCTGGTGGAGAAAACAGCTGACCGAAGAACTATCAACTATCATGCACGTGGTCAAACAGGAAAAACTATCATCAGCTATCATGAAGAATTTGAACATGCTCAAAGTGAATGATAGTTGATGATAGTAGATGGTAGCGCATGATAGTTGGTGGTCAAACGAGCGCACGCGCTTTAACTAATATCGACTATCATCAACTATCATTGACTATCATGCGCCGTTTGACCAGGGCTTAAATAAAAGAAGCACACCATGACTATTCCAGGGACCACTCCCAGTGACTTGAACCAATGTTTTCGTATTTCGTCTCTGAGATGAGTGATGAGTCAGCATGCAAGGGCTCCAGTAATATTTACTGACAAACTGATCCTTATTGGCTAGCAAAAAAGAACAGTCCCATGAACACATAGTAGGACACACATGAAAATTTATTTCCTCCTTTGATCAATTCTTCTGCCCTTACACTTTTAATTGCTGTTAAGGCCGCGGACTAACCTTTTCTCTCTAAGGACTCTACTTTTCTTTTCAGCAGACCAAGTGACATATCAACAGTGATGGTTGGAACAGTGGCCATGCACACTGTCTCTCCATTGGCTGGTTTATAACAGCTAATGCCTAACAAATCAAACACATTGCACACTGATCATGCTCAAATGGAGGGATTTAAGGGCCTCAATCAATTGTATTGTATAAATCAGTTTCAATTTTTATTTCAACATTGCAATCACTTTTTTACAGTATCATATTTTACTTGATATAATTATTCGCTATTTATCAAATGAAAGAACGATTGTTGTAGTTATGAGGCCAATTTGTATTTATAACAGCAGGTAAAGTCCAAAACATTTCGAAATCATAACCTTTAAGATACGAGCGTGTAGTTCTACGAAGCCTGATTACAAGGAGCAGTGTGGCACTATGCCAAAATTATCAAAGCACTTCATGCTAGAAGTTAACCATTACCAGACATGAGGGGGTGAATAGGTGTGCAGACTGATCAGCAGGTTTAATTTGACCAAAATCGTATTTTTAATTATGGATGCAATGCACAATTTCCACAGACTCGCGGATCCAGCAAATGCAGGACATTACAGACTTTGCCGTTTTTGGATTTCAGATCTTGGTTATTTACTTTCCTGATTGTTTTTGCTTGTTCGGATCATGTGCTTCATCCTTCATTATTCTTACGCTATGCTGTAAGGAGCTTTTACAGATTGTCGCTTGTTATGGTGGCAAGCACCTGTGAAAGCCGACAGCTTGAGTGCATTGATGGAAGACTCACCGACATTTAAAATCAATTTCTGATGACTGTGAACACACTGGACAAACTGCTAATGGGTGCATGTGCTTCTTTTTCATTTTGATGATTTCACTTCTACTGAAAGTGGAATGTTTTTGATGCACTTCACATGTAAGAGGTTTCATGTTTAAGCTAAAGTTCCGTGCATTCGCATTAATAACAGAGATATTTGAAGACTGAAGGACTTGTACACCCCTATTCACCCCCTCAGGCACACTGAGGTCTGTAAGTTCCTTTGCCTGGTTGCTCTGTCTGCCTTTATACTAATTCTTCACCAAACTTTGCCTCCCATGTTTCCAAAACAACCTTAACGAAATTGATGACACCAGTATCTGTTAGTATCATCAACTGCCTGTTGGACTTATGCACAATAATAAAAAGCGAAAAAAGAAATGTCGATAACGCTATGCAATACTTCAAAATTTGTCACAGAAGTAATTTGTTATTTAACATACATGCTGTTATAGGATCTAGGATCATAGGCTAAAAGCAATCCTTTAGAATCAATCAAGATACTGGGTAGGCTTTTTACTGGGGATTATTCACTTTCAAGTAATTTGTTATTTCACAAGCATTGTCTTAACTCACCAAACTCTTTCTCAATTTTCTGTTTCAAAAAATCCATTTTGCCTGCTTCTCCATGAACCAAAACTACATTCTTCGGCTCAGCCTGAAACCAAAAACAATTCTTATACACTGTCTATCATTGTAACCAAATGTTTAAAGCAAATGTGCTACTAAGGGTGTGGTGTTTTTTTTATTTTTGAATCCACCAACAGATTTTCAATTTTTATCCTGAAATCCAAACTTGGATCATGAATCTATAAATGCACACTTCGAATGGATTGGTCAGATCAAATTTAAATCTGGATTTTTGAGATTCATGATCTGAGGGTGTTTTGCGCAAATTTATATCCCGTAAAAAGTATTGGTATCATAAAAATGAAAATTGAAAATTGCTGTATTTTTTTAAAATGCCTCTTAACCCATAATATCAAAGAACAAATTCTCCTATTTTCAATTGTTACCATACTTTTCTTATAAAAATATTGGAGAGAACTTATAAACATATGAGGAAAATTCACCTTGGGTGATCATATCCTTAATTCTTATGACCTCAGGGGTTGAATAGGTATTGATATTACCAGGAGAAATTTGATTCTGATCACTGTTAGGGCTTAAAGGGTTAAAGTACGGAAGAAGTCATAACTAGTCACGCGGATAATTTCACTTGTACAACAACACTACATGTAGGAGAGATTTAACTGATGAACTAACTAGCAAAGATGACTATGATGATGTGCTTGTTGATATTTCCTATTAATTTCAGGACAATGCTGTAGAAATTGTCGTGTTGTACAGTTCCAATATCAATTCTGTTGGCCTACATCTGCATCCTGCGTTGCTATAGCAAAAGATCCTTTTTTCGGATTTTTCATCTTGTTTGGCGGTGACGAATCCATGTGATCTGAGATCTGACTTCGCATTTTCCCCCCCCTCCCCTCCCCACCCCCCCCCCCCCCCAAAAAAAAAAAAAAATTGTATTACAATGTTCAGTACTGTTACTATTTGGGAAGGTCCCAGTTGGTTTTTGATGATGTTTGGGTATTTTTATGACATGATATCATAATTGCTGTCAATTTAATCAACCATTATCCAGTAAAACTACCTGGTAAATTAGTTGGCCAATACAAATGCAAGAACAATAGAAGGTTGATATATACAGCAAAGTCTGTTATTGAAACTGTGCATGCAGTTACTGCTTTCTGACTATTGTTAAGTCTACATCTCAAATATGCTATCGCATTTGTGGTTAAAACAGAAGCCATTGGAAAACTTTCTCAGTATCATCCTCACCTGCCGAATGAGTTGCATGATTCCTTTTGCATCAGCATGAGCACTGAATGACATGTACTGAACTGACAGCTTGACATCAATCTAGAAAAAATGCAAACGTTCAGACCTTCTAGTAACACTTTCTGTTGTAGTGATCAGCTGGTATAGCTTCTGGTTAGTTGACTTGTACATGAATACAGCAGCTGTTGACTTTCAGCTCATACTTCAGGCTGGCTAATGTCTAAGATGTACTCAGATTATCTGCTTTCAACTGAAAAAAGACTGTTTTGAAGAAATTAGCAACCTTCGAGTTGAATCAAGTGTTCTCTATTAGCATTGCTGAGCACTACTTACAACACTTTTCTTGTCCAGTTCAATTTTCTTCTGTCCAGACAGTACTTTGTGACCCACAGTACCAGCAACACAATAACCAGGAATTACTACCTATCAATGTCAGGACAAATGAAATTATATGAAAAGGCCATAATGCTTCCCTGATCAGTAATTTCAAGTTTACTGCACCATTCAATAACATGCGGACTCTGAAGTTAAAGATTCAACCAACCCTTAAAACAACAACACTTGACTCAACGGGGTCTAAAGGTCCTGTTCGTCCACTGTGATTGGCAGGTTTCGTTCCACTTTGTCAATTTCTGTATTTTTATGGTCAGCCGGTTGTCATGGTAATTATGATTGATGGCAGTAAAACATGAAAATTGATAGTTGGGTCGTGAAGTTCAGAGTCCCTATGTTATTGAAAGGCACAGCAACAACTAAGTTGATAAGGATTTATAATAAATATAAGGTGATTCTGGAAGGAGGCAGAGATGCTAACCATGTTCCTCTCATCTGAGGCCCATTTCTTGAAGATCTGAAGTGACAGTCCAGCATGGAGCATACCAGGTGTTGCAAAGACAACCTACAGAGAAAACACATACTCACCATTCAGTCACCACACACTAATCACAGAGTAGCAGACCAGGGACTTGCAGTTTAAAGCAGGGTTACATGAGTGCTAACCCAGGATAAGCATCAACTTTGCTTTCCGTCTCATAGCTTAACAACATGGATTTCTGTTATCTACATTTAAACTTGACCAGCTTTGAAACTGTCACTTAAAATTAGCAGTTGGGGCACTTTTCAACATAATAATCAAGAGATTGGGTGTCTGAACATTTAATTCTGCATCAATGTTAACCAAGTCCCAAACAACTGACCATACAACTTGTATTTTTGTATTTTTTTGTTGATGGCAAATAAATTGAATTGAATTGAAAACTTATCAAAAATGAAAGTCCACAAACTAGTTAAATACTTTACTTACAGCAAAGTAAAAATAAAACTATCAACAAGCTCTGAAGTTTCATTTACTAAACAGCTGAAACTATTCATTGAACAAACATCGCCAAAAAAATGGGTGTAAAGAGAAAAGATACGCAGAGGAGTCAGGACTTCCCATATGGTAAATAAACTTAAATGACTCGACAGCTTGTTGACTCTCACCATTGGTCCTGGATTGTCAATGTAAGATCTATCAAAAGGCTAAAAATACAAGCAGAGAAAATCATTAGCAAAGAAATGGTCCTTGCATGAAAAATAACAAAATATAGACATACTGTGAAATCCCACTTAACTAGGCTCTCCTGGTTGTAAGCTACTAGCTTCAAGAAAGTATCCATACCCCTTCCCAAGGGAGGTCATCGGAAATTCTGAGGAGGGCTCTCAAAAGTCCATGTATTCAAAGCAAGGTTATTGTCATTAGGATTGGGAACCTTACATGATACATGGGTGGGGTAGATCTTCTGGGACAATACTATAAATTTTGTAGATTAGTAAAACAAATTCTTACCAAGAATACTAACACGTTTGATGAACAACTGGCTATTCAGTGCACGTCATACATGTATAACATTGTACTTGTGTTACAGTGGAACCCCGCTTTACGGACACCCACTTAATATGAACATCCACTTATTATGGACAGTTGTGGTTGTCCTGACACCATATCAAGTGGTCACCCTCTATTAAGCGGTCACTGTCAAAGTCCAAAAATTACTTCCCTTAAGGATGGTACCTTATACTTTTATTTGTTACTACGCATACCTTCTGCACATATTGAGATACTCGGGTTTCCTATGGGTGGTGCCTACTAATACAGGAATATTTTTGCAGGGTTTTAATTTACACAGAGAAAGCAGAACTTAGCAAGTGCTCTTAGTATCCAAAAAGAAAGTTGGGGGTAACCATGCATTTTTCATATATAAAAAAACTTCAAACTTCAAACTTGTTGCTTAATTATCTCTGAAATATGCATGGTTACCCCAATTTTCTTTTTGGATTTCAATAGCCCTTCCTAAAATCTGTTTTTACTGCATAGTCATAAACCACACAAAAATACTTCTGTATCAGTGGGAACTGTCCTTAATTACTGTAATTTTAACCTCTATCAAGTGGTCATCTCTATTAAGCAGTCGTGGTCACCCTTTACCAAGTCCCAGCATGCTGTTTATACTGTTTTGACCTGTTATAAATGGTCATTTTGGAAAAGTTAATCACTCAAATGTAGTAACAAATAACCTGCCAGGTAACTGAATTTCTAACGACCTACAATACTGAGTACAGGATCTTGGCATTAATGTTTTATTAGACAAAATCCATTTTTATACTATGTTCTCCTTTTCCATACTAGTAAATATTTATCACTGCAGTTTCTTAACTGAGTAAGTGAATTTGTGAGTGCTTTTGTGCATAAAATTGTACATTAATTACAAAATGTGAAATGAAATGGCGTTTTATTGCGCTTGAAGTGTATTCTGTGCAACCTGTATTAAGCGGTCATAATTTTCAATAGCAATTCACCGAGGGTGACTGCTTAATACAGGTTCAACTGTATTTTCTCTTCCATTAGCCCCCATAATACGGACAACAGACACTTTCTTTGATGCAAATGACATGCTCTCATACAAAGTTAACCTTTACGGATATTGATTGTCTGCTTAAATCGCCTAATATTCAGTCTGTCTGGCTGAACTAATTTATTTAGTGTGAGACTATTTGAATGAGAGTTTGAACTGACATTCAGTATCATTCTGTTGCCTTTAAATTGTATCCTTTACTCTCTGTATTGATAAAATGTGTCTGTAATGTCAATTGTGAGAGCCCACTTAATATAGACACCCCGTTAACAAGGGCACTCTTATGGGTACAGGCTTTGGTGTCCATATTAACTGGGTTCCACTGCATTAGTGACCCATATAGCATCAGACCAATCCAGTCTCTATAGCATGTAGCAACTGCTATTAATAGGAAGATTATTAAAACCCATGGATTGGATCTAGTCCATCATCACAGGCAGGTATGCCATGTGGAAGGTGACAATGTGAAGCAAAATGTCTTGTGTAAGGAAACAAACTAATAAGAGAGACCTCACTGAAAATGCGGATCTTTACATCAAAGTTCAACATGCTTGCCAAAACAACACATAAGTTTAAAAACACAATTAACAGTGACACAGGCATACTATTCTGTTACCAGCATTATCATCACATGTGGGATCACCACACTTACTAACCTTTATGTGTTTGAAGTCAAACATGTTTCGTTGGACAAATGTGTTCTTTATCTTTTGGTTGGTCCATGTTACAAATAACTTGTAGTAGTGATTTGCCTAAGAGAAACACAAGTTGAAGTGAATTTTATATTACACTTCTCATGGTTCTTTGAAATAAATATGTATTTGTACTTTAATAATCATCACATTTGAATGACACCAAGTCCTTCACAAGTACTCTACATAACTTTTATTAGTCAGTGCCCATAGCTGCTCAAGTAGACAATGAAGGGCATTAGAAATTGAATTCTTTCCGCAAATAGAAAGTTGATGAAAATATACAAAATAAATCTGACTATCAGTTAATAAGTAAACAATAAGACATTGAGGCACTAATTCTTACTTTTTCAGTGAGTCCAGTTGAGAAGTATATTGGTGCTTTTAAATTCATTCTGTCCCTAGTATGTAACAGAGTAAACATCACTGACACTCAATTTAGAAATAAAATGGGAAATATTCATACGGCTTCTCAAGTGACCATGATACAGTGAATGAGCTGGATTTTCTTTAATTCAAATCACTAATAGCAAAAACATTTCAAATATAGGCTTCTCTGAAAATAAATCCCCTCCTCCTAAAAAAAAATGTATATAAGCTCCCCAATACTCCCCAATATAGACACAAAATCTTCAAAGTGGTAAAACTACACCCATGGACTGTTGGGCTAACTATTCAAGCTCTCCTAGGTTGGTAGCTTAGTGTTATACAAGCTGTTTAAAACCGTATGCGGGTATGCCATTTCAAGATGCAAAGAACATTACCTCCATTCAAAGCCTTCTCTCCCAAAAAAACTCTGAAAACCTAAAAAGTCCTATATTCCAAACTTGAAGATATTTGCAAATGCATGGCTGCTTCTCCCAGACAATCACAGTAGCAACTTGATATGTGAAGCTTTTGATTGTAACAAATGAGAGTTAGTCAGCCAGAGACTATTTGCCTGAACAGTTCTCAGACTGGTAAGATTAGCCCTAATTGCCATCACAAGGTAAGATTTTTTTTAATTAGTTAGTAGACTCCAAGTTGGAGGACCGGCCATGGTAAAGTTGCAGCCAATAGAAGGGTATCTTTAAGGGTATCTTCAATTCTATCAATTGTACACAAGTGTACATAAAATCAAACTCAATTTTGAAGGACAGTCTCTCAGTTGTTCACCATAAACAGTTAACTGTAGTTGGAAATTAATCATCATACCAATATGTTTCCAATAATATGCACAGCTCCTGAGCTCTTCCCAGAGCAAACACAGGGATCAACACCTGCATGAAACACACAAAAAAATTGCAACAATAATGTAATGTATGAAAAAACAATGAAATAGAAGTTTATAAGCGATGAAGTTTTGCAAAAATTATATATATTTTTGGCAGGTAAGGCTAAAAAATTTTAATTGGTTTAGTCAATTCAAGCCAAATTTAACAATGTATGATCTTTACAATCCATGCAATGATTAAGGAATGTGACATTACACAGTGTTATTGAAAATATGTAATAAACAGCTTCCTCAAGTGATGTCATCAGAACAAAGCCTACAGGAAAACAAGGCAAGCTGATTTGGGTTGCCAAATTATCAAAATCACTAATGCCTCACAAACATAAACTTTATGGCATTTTCTTTTACTACATTGCACTGAAAACATGGCTTTACACCTACCGAATACCTCATTTTGGTCTTGTCCAGAGAGCTTACATCTTTAAATTGACAATTTTAATATTGAAAAAGCTGCAGTCACCAAACATTCTTCCTCTTTTCCTATTATAGCTAATTTATTGACCACATAAATACATATATGGTGCAACTAGTAATTTTCCTTGCAGCAATTTTCATGTTACCTTTCCACCTTTATCCATGGATTCATGAACCTTCTTCAAAAAATCCCTTTCTCTGCATCTGCAAGTTTTGCAATAACCATTAAAGGTAAAAATTCTATTTTTAAGCAAAGAATTTCTAAGCATGATTTATCGATGAAAGTACGAGGCATTTGTGGAAAAACAGTTGACCGAAAAACTATCATCAAATATCATGTACATGCACAGTCAAGTGGAAAAATTGCCATCAACTATCAATTTGACCAAGTCAAAGGGAATGACAGTTCATGATAGTCAAAAAGGTGATAGTCAAATGAGGGGGTGAATTTCAACTATCATCAACCATGTGCCTTTTGATCAGGGCTTAATTTGTGGTAGAAGTTGACATAATCAATTTTACTTAACCCTTTCCCGTCCGTGGGAAATGGCAAATTTTTCTAAATAGCTAACTATGAACTGGGAGACTACATGTGATATACCATTTAACAGGTATTTTCTGGGGTGTGCTATAAATCACACCAACAGAGATGGAGGAGGTCACATATTAGCGTGAGAAAAGTCCAAAACGAAAGAAGAAAAACTTTGAAAGTTTTCTTATTCGTTGTACATACTGGGTATCCCCCTAAGCTATAGCTTAATGTACAGCTCTCAGTGCATTGCTTGTTGTAAGATATCAACTGGACCCTTAACGTACAACGGAAAAAAAATCCAAAAGTTTGAGGGGTGGTAAATCAAGTCTCATATAGGAGGGGGGCATGATTTTATGCCTTCAATTTAAAGACCTTTCAAAGATCTTTTGGTTGTGCAAATTTCACACAAATTGACCAAATACTGAGCTCATAATTGTGTCTTGTGCCATATGGCACTCTTGGTCGGGAAAGGGTTAAAGTTACCGTGTACATTCAGAGAGAAAATGTTTGGATTTTCATTTTTTTAAGATAAAAATAAACTTTCCAGTAAGTTCTTACAAACAAAAAAAGAATTTCAGGAAAACAGTGAGTATTTGCCGAGAAATTGGGATGTAAGCGATTTCCACTGGAAGCTAAATTTTACTTTGATTGACATCATATTGCTGCCGATAAAACCACCTGTTGCGATAATCGCGCAAACGGTCTTTCTTTAGTCTTGAACCCCTCATGTTCCCGCACTTTGAATATCCTGTATTTAGTGGAAGAACTTGCGTTTGTTTGAGTGCGAAACTAAGATCAAAGAAGACAATACCTTTAAGCTCACTTTAAAGTAGGTAAAGGTCTTAAAATCTTCCAACCAAGCGAATATTAATTTTGGAGACGTGCTTGTTTCAATTCGCATGTCAGTGAATCGCGCTTCATGAGTTGCCTTTTTTTATTGTTTGCGGTTGAATGTTGTCAGATCACTGAATCTTATGGTCTGGTGTGTAAACCTTACAAGTGTCGGCAAGCGGAAACAAAACAAAACAAAACAAAAAAACAATTTAAAAATAGCACTAAGAATCAAGAGCCATTATGATAATAATTACTATGCCTTGATCTTTTCTCAACGTCGGCCATTGCTACAAGATAACCAGTAAAGGGAAAGTGGGCGCTTTCGCTTATAGTGTAATTTCCAAAGCACTGAATGGAGTCTTTTAAACGGTTCCATTAAACGTTTTCTTTCAAGCGTCAAATGGATACTTGTTTCTGCTTTCCAGCATTATAAACGTTTTGGAACGTTCATTCAAAAGGAATTTTCACCCAAACTTTCAATAAGCAATCTCAAAACTTCGCTATTCACAACAATATTTCACTCGAATAGATGTATTTGCCGGCTTTTCGAAGAGTAGCAAGAATTTTCGTTTTGACTGAGACAATACATGCGGTCATGGTGGTTCCCCTATAATTCCGTAGCACTTTGTGCTGATAATTTTGTTCGCCTCTGCCACTTCTGCTTTCGTCTAACAGCTTTGCTAGATGAGGTCAGCATCAGTCCCTGTTTAGTTTTTCCCATGATGATTACAGATTACAAAATCGACGTAGAACAAACACTGCAGATACCCAACAAAATGGTGAAGGAGTTGATTACTCTGGAACAAAACAGCGAGACAATTTTCACAGGAGGTGACCGGAAAAAGGTAGCTTGCAAAATGATTGCTGAATGGCTAATTTTCCGTAAAGGCGTTAGGAGGCGGCACTTGTTTGTGTAGTGACAATTTTTTTCAAGCGCGGTTTTCTCAAAGTTTAATTTTCGCATGGAGGGGACACTTTCTAGATTAGGTTGATTTCAGTCGAATTTGGACAGATGCTAGAGAAAATTATAACAAACAAAAACATGTCGGGGAATTCGATAATTCTAAAAATTCTTTCCTTGAAAGCCATTTCCGTGAGTTCACTCTGCATGTTTTCCTTGCAGTTTTGAAAATGTTCTGTAACTTTTGAAAGCAATTGAATCAAGGACAACCCTGACAGGTTTTTTGAGCTTTTGGGATCCTTACCTGGAGAAAAAAAAAAAACTCCCAAAATATAAAAATCACAGTGAGTTGGAACTCTTGAACGATGATCTGGATCTTCAAGTTTCAATTTTATGGAAAACCTGGGAATTTATTTTCTTGGAAAAGCAATGAAATATTTGAATACCCAGTTCTATAAGCTTTAATTTGATATAGGGTTTTGGGCATCTGTGATGTAACCGAGAGGCGCTACATCCGTTAAACTGAAGCCACCCCTGAAGGTACACGGCTGATCAGTAGCTTAGCTTAGTCCTCTTTGCCTCCAGTCGGACATAAGGCATCAACAATCTGCCTCCATTTGGAACTGTCTTTTGCTATGTGTTGAGACTCTCTCCATGTCAGACCCATCTCCCTCATCTCCGTTGTCACAGTTCACCAGCAGGTTGTTTTGGGATAGCCTTTTTTGCGTTTACCAGGTGGAGTCCATCTCAAAGCTGTCTTGATCTTCAGCACCACACTCTGGCTCTTAGTCTTTCTGTACAGTTCCTCATTTGAGATCCTTTCGGGCAAGAAGATGCGACAGATCTTCCTGAGGGATCCATTGTGGAAGGCATTGATCTTGTTCATATCACCTTTTACTACACGCAAGCATTCTGAGCCAAACAGAAGGACAGATTTGACATTGCTGTTATATGGTCTGACCTTTGTTCTCAGGATACACTGCCTTGACTTCCAGATGGGCTGAAGCACAGCAAGCACTGTGTGCTTTACTGAGCCTTGCTCTGATATCCTTTTCCACTGCATTGTCCTTGCTGACAAGGCTGCTAAGGTAGTTGAAGTCTTCAGCAAAATCAAGTGGATTACCATTCACTGTGATAGGTGCATCTGGGGTGGCATTAATGCACATCACTTGAGTTTTGGAGGCAATGATGTTTAAGCCTCTTTGCTTGGTGAAGGTGTTCAGCCTGGGTTTTTTTCTTGCGGATGCCACAGTTCCTGGAATGTTGACTTACTAGAGAATTTTGCAGTGAAAGCTTTGCAATTCAGTTTACCCTGTTTGAAAACAATGTGCACTTGAAAGTTGTGATAGTGGTAACCAAATGGCTGGAAGGTTATTAATATAGCCTGTTGTTTGGTGAGAAAAAAATACTGCTGGGCAATATGCATAAGTTTCCATCAGAGCTGGCATTGAGCTGGAGGTAATGATCAATCACAAAATAGAAACAATATATGGCATGGGTCACACATACACTCTGAACACTGAAGTCAGTACTCAAAAGCCAGCGGCATTACATAAAAGGGTGCACATTAAGGGTACACATTGTCATACATCCCAAACAAAACCAGCAGCATTACAAAAAGTAATGATTCCAACACGGTGTACTCTATATAGTCGTACTAGGCATTAATACAGAGCATAATTTCATTGCCATAAAAGAATTAGGTTTGAGCATAATATGTCATTTTTACTAACGCTGCTGGAAAGCATAATATGGCAATTTACAAGCAGAATTTATCCAAGCCTACATGTTTCACAGCTGCAGTAGCAATTGCAATGTTAAGCCATATTTCATGATTATTCTTTATTTTGTTGTTTTAGGATGGTTCATTTAGACTAACCTTTTGCTTGGCTTGCGAGACTCCAAAATTCAAATTTCAAAATAAGAGATTTTGAGACCCACTTTATTTTTTACAAACTCAAGGTTTCGAGACTAGTTTGAGACGCCAAGATTTCGAGGCTCACCAAAACTTTGCCAAGACCAAGCATTTTTCAAGGACCATTCTATAACCCTACCTTTTCTTTTGAGACTATGAGGGCCACATCATGGATGTGCTGATTACTGTGTCCAGAGTGCAGTGTGACTGATCCATATCACTGTTCCCTTGGTGCCCAGAGCCTGTCAATCGGCATTCACTAGTCCCCAGAATTTCCAACCTATACCTCTTCATCTCACTAATGACCTGCTCTGTTTTCGATGTCCTAAACATAATGCGGACATTCCACATTCCTATGCGGATCATAGTTTTGAGCCTGAGCAGACTAGCATTCATCATTGTTTCCATAACTTGGTGGGATTTTACGAGGTGGAGTCATTGGCACCATGCGCAACCCCCAACCTGGAGGTCCAGGCGATGAACTTGGACTGGCCTCTATCCTGGAACCTCCCCGGCTTGGTTGGACCTACCAGGGGCAAAGCTCCCACTGGTATAGCTTACAGCGGTCATTGAGGCACATAAGCCTCCCCACCACTGCTAGATAACAGCACAAGGGGAGGAATGCTGGTCAGCATTGGGGATTAAAGGGATAGAAAGGTTCACTTGTACCACTTTGTCACCATTTCAATAAAAATGTTAATATAAAATTACACATCATACAAATTTTGAACTCCCTTGACGGTTGATGAGCATGGTTGATGAGCAAATTACCTCTTTGAGTCCCTGATAGTTGTTGCATAAGTTGACTCGGTGATAAGTACATCTGGTCTGCACTTGTCAATCCAAGCCGCCCTAAAAATTAATTTTCCACATATTATAAAAAGGACTTAATAAAAGTAACTTCAAAAGCATAATTTTATAGTTCCAACCATGATGCATAAATCATATTACAGAGGCATAATATGGTTCTACATGATAACAAGGTATGCGACTTAAACAATAAAAGATTATTACAACCATTCAGTTGTCCTGAAAGCTTCAGCCAAAAGCAAAAAACAAAAAAACAAAAAACAAACAAACAAACTGTCTTTGTTTCCAACTGGTAACCAAATTCATCACATAATAATAATTATAATTGCTTAGATTGCACTTCAGTTCCCAGCCTACAGGTTTGAACCAATTTGTCCTTAGTTTATTGTAACTGCTAGGATCATTTAATTGTCACAATCTATCTTACCCCAGATGTCTGTCAGGTGTCATATTGTAGTCTCCCTGTGCAGAGAAATAGCATTGTTTAATTGGACAGATATTCTACTTATCATGATCAGGGAATTAAAATCTTACTGAATTCAGGTAATTTCCACTGTTTGTGAATTTGAATAGGAAGTACACTTTAATTTCGAGAAAGAGGTTGTTGATGTTCATCATGGTACATACAATAATACATGTAATCAGTGTATTATCGTTTGCCTCATGATGTAGCCTCATCATGTAGCCTGTAGCCTCACGGTGTTGCCTCATTCACTTTGAGTTGTAAATCCCGACGTTTCAACTGTTTACGCAGCACCATTCATATCATGATGGTTGGCTGTGATTGACCAGTGCATTTTCATTCTCATTGTTCCGGCGAGAAGTTGTCCCCTTGGCAGTCTGATGTTGTACCACTCTCTTGTTGTGTTTCTTGACTGTGGGCATCCACACTTCAGGAATTCCATTATCCCTGTTGACTTTATTAGGGCGAAGTCTTACATTGTATGTGCATAGCTTCCTTGACCCTACAGGCGTACCCTAATAACATGGTGGAATTGACATTCCCGGAGCGTGGATACCCACGGTAACGAAAAACAACAGGAGAGTGGTACAACAGCTCACCGTGGAGGGATGAACTTCTCGCCGGAACAATGAGGATCGAAATGCACCAATCACAGCCAACCATCATGATATAAATGGTGCCGTGTAACCAGTGGACCTCATCGCCTGATGAAGACTGGCAGTAAGCAGTCGAAATGCAATGATTTACAGCTCAGAGCGATTACATGGTGAGACAAACGATAATACACTTATTATCATTATTATAATTCTTATTATTATTACTATAATTACACTTCAATTGCATACAAGAAGCTCTAAAGGAGAATCATGTTTTAAAGGTTAACAATTTTCTCAAACTTAACCAAAAGTTAGTAGGCTTTGCAATGTTAAAATAATGGTAACAGACACATTTACATCTTTTGCTATTCATTTGTGCAAATAGTTAGACCAATAGCGCAAACCTTTCTTCATTTACACCAAATTAAACATCATTCATTTACGCTAAAATACATTCATTAACAATTTTAGCATAAGCAGTAACATTCAATAGTATTGACATATACAAGCATTTGCATCTTTTGACAGTTATTAGCTTGGAATGTACTTTCATTTGCACAATAATCGACTTCAATAGCAGTAATGTGCAAACATTTGTGACAATTGACAATCATTTTAGTGTATGTAATAATTTTTTTCATTAACAAGTTTTGGATAAACACCCTCATTCCCTTGCATCAACAGACGACCATTTTCACAAATGCAACATTCTTTAATGTGATAATACAAACATTTAATGTCTTGTTAATGTCCAATTAGCAGAAAGTTAAATTCAATACTGAACACCTTTACAACTTAGTTATCTTTCAATTTCCTTCAATGAATGATGTTTGGTGTAAACAAAAATAGTTTTGTGCTATTGGTCTAACTATTCGCATAAATGAAATTAAACTTTCTGCTAATGAATAGCAAAAGGTGTAATTATAGAAGAATTTCAGTTTCATCCATTTTGTTAAAATACTTACAGTGTACACCAGTGACTCAGTCCCAACTCTCATGTGAAACATTGCAGCTCCAAGAACATGGCCAGCGTAATATGCCTTGATTTCTAACTCATCATCAACCTGGAGAACATCAAGGAAAACACAAAATGAGATAAGAGCCATTCATCTAGTCACAAAAAGTGATAAACTATAATTGAAACTTCAAACACCTCTTCTTACTAATACGTGTTGCAAGTCACAATTGGTTTTGGTTTTACATCTTATTGGCTAAGAAAGTGGCACAAGTTTTGGCGATCAATCACAGAATGTAGTAAAGTAAAACCAAAGTAAGTGAGCAAATTACTTTTGATACAACTGAAAACCACTGTGACTAGCTTTTAGTTTTGAAATAAGACCATTTAAATTGACAGAAGTCTACAAGAGGGGTGAGACTGTAGCTGATAATTTTGGTTAAAAGTCCCCAACCCTTTAACCCAACTCAACTACTCAACAATTTTTTTTTTCAAATTCTCCTTCTTTTTGCAGGGTGCGCATCAGGGGAGAGATGTGGAGAGGATGTGGTTACTTTTGAAAAACCCGGCCTTTCTTTGTTTGATCTTTTGTTTACTGATCCACTTCACGGTTTATGTTTTAGTTAATATTTGTGCTGTGCTTCCAATTATCACATTTTTGGTACTGCAATTGTTTTGCAAAATTATGTAACATAATCTATTCTACTTATTTTCTCTTACCACGACGATTCTTGAGGGATTACAAAAATTGGTTAACCTTGGTGCTATTGAGTGACTGTCTTAACATAACATAACATAACATAACATAACATAACATAACATAACATAACATAACATAACATAACATAACATAACATAACATAACATAACATAACATAACATAACATAACATAACATAACATAACATAACTATTTTATTCAAGATGAGGAAAATAAAATTGTAAAACAGCATCTCAAGTGAAATAGGAAAACTAGAGGTTAGCCCTATGACGTTTCCCTAAAGTATATAAAATCGTAAAATATCCAGGGACACTGATGTACAACAACAACAATGAAATGGGCAGCTAATGCAAGGAATCACTTCAGCCGACTCTTAAAATGGTCTAGGCTACCGACCTCAACAAAAGACCCCGGTAGACTATTCCAGTCCTGCACGATTCGAATAGGAAAAGAATAAATAAGAACATTATTAACATTATGCGAGGCTACAATTTGAACCTCTCTTGGACCTTGATCAAAGTAAGTCATTTGCTGTTTGTTCAGACATGTAGCCTATTATTAAAATAGGGTGAAATGTAATTTAACTTAGTTACGACTTGGAGCAAGTTTGCTCCTTGGTGGCGTGGCGTAGCGAGGCGTTAGCGTTTATTGGCATACAGTTTGAGCACACGTGTCACATTAGCGTTTGGGCGTTTTTTGTTACATTACTGTTTGGGTCTGGTTCAGGTCTGCAGGCAGTTGCGTGGCCAGTGGTATTCTCTTGCAGTTTAGGCGTGCTCCTTTGCACGTGCTCGGAAATTTACTCTACTCAGCGTTTTTCGTGGCGTGGCTAGTTTATCGCGTTTTGTTGGGCTTTTCTTTCGTTTTTCTTTGAGGTTTTTTCTCTAAAAGCGTTGCCTTAGCGGTCAGCCTTCGATTTATTCTCTACAACGGCGCTTTGACTGTCAGTACTCTTTTTTTGATGAGTGTTCGGAGGCGTTTTTTCAATCCCATCGTGTTGGCATGTGTTCTTGTTCATTCATGCATTGCTCAGCTCGCATGGCTCATCCACGCTCAACTTACAACAGTTTGTCAGCGAGTGTAATCGCGTCTACATGCACTTCTTCACCTTCTTCTTCTGCTGCTAGCGTGGTAGTTTCGGCGGCTTTACCAGGGTCTGGCCCCGTCTACACGTTGGGTATACTTGTCCGCCCGCTACTTCGATTTCTGCCGTCAGGATGGCCAGCTGAGTCCAGATGGTGCTCTTTTACCAGCTGATGAACAATACCTCATGTGTTTTGCTTCCTTTTTGGCTGAAAGCCTACACCACTCGTCCATTAAAGTGTACCTCAGTGCAGTGCGGTCCCTTCACATTAACAATGGCTTACCTGATCCCCTGATTAACTCTCTGCAGCTACAGCAGCTATTAAGGGGCATTAAGCGTGTGCAAGGTTCATCTACCACTAAGCACCTTCCCATCACTATTGACCTCTTAAAGGTCATCCAGTGATCCTTGGACCTGAATTCCTGAGACCATGTCATGCTCTGGGCGGCGTGTTGCCTCGGTTTTTTCCATTTCCTACGAGCTGGTGAGTTCACCACAAATGCTTCATTTGACCCTAGTATCCATTGGACAGTTGGCGATGTGCAAGCGGATTCTTTGGTGGACCCCACATGTTTTAGAGTTCATATCAAGTGCTCGAAGACAGACCCCTTTCACGTAGGCTGTGACATTTATGTGGGTCAGAGCAACAGCCTCGTGTGCCCAGTGGTGGCCCTTGGTAATTTTTTGGCTCTGCGTGGCCCATCTCCAGGACCCCGTTTTGCTATGCGGATGGCCGTCCATTAACTTGGCAGCAGCTATCATCCACGTGCAGGGTATTTTACACTCTGCTGGTTATTCAGGCTCTTACTCAGGCCACAGCTTCCGGATTGGTGCGGCTACCACAGCTGCTGCACGAGAAATCCCTGATCACCTTATTAAGACTTTAGGCCGATGGTCTAGTGATGCCTATCAACTCTATATCCGTACACCAGTTGGCTCTCTTACCCAGGTCTCCAGTCAGTTGGCATAGCAGGTGGGGCTTGTGCGCCTGTTCACTTGGGGCTGGGTGCCTCAGGTCTGGTCCCTTGGGGGGCTGTGTCTCCTTGGCCACGAGGCCCCCCATTGCTCCAGCTTTCCCAGCCCGGAGGTCCTTCAGCATGGCGGGCAGGGCTTGTGGCTGGGTTGTGGGTAGGGCAGGCTTATGGGGTGTTCTACCTACCTGGGTTTGGGTTGGCTGTACCAGCCCCTGGCTCTTGGGCACCCAACCTCCATTTGCGACATAGGCGTTAAATAGGGTTAAATGTAATTTAACTTAGTTAACGACTTGGAGCAAGTTTGCTCCTTGGTGGCGTGGCGTAGCGAGGCGTTAGCGTTTTTTGGCGTATAGTTTGAGCACGGGTGTCACATTAGGGTTTGGGCGTTTGTTGTTACATTACTGTTTGGGCCTGGTTCAGGACTGCAGGCAGTTGCGTGGCCAGCGGTATTCTCTTGCAGTTTAGGCGTGCTCCTTTGCACGTGCTCGGAAATTTACTTTACTCAACGTTTTTCGTGGCGTGGCTAGTTTATTGGGTTTTGTTGGGCTTTTCTTTCCCTCCCTTCCCTCCCGGTAGTGTTACTTTGTTATTGTTTGGGATTGGTGTTGTGGGGTTGGTTAGGGTTAGGGTTAGTTCGTCGTCTTATATACTTATTATTTTTCCACTGAGCTTCTAGTCTCAGTGTGACGGGTGCTAGGGTTGGGGCTGGGTTGTGGGAGGGGCTCGTGGCTGGGTTGTGGGTAGGGCAGGCTTATGGGGTGTTCTACCTACCTGGGTTTGGGTTGGCTGTACCAGCCCCTGGCTCCTGGGCACCCAACCTCCATTTGCGACATAGGCGTTAATTCTACTTAAATGTATTTGGTTTATTTAGAATGATTCAGTAAGTTTTATCAGTTAGTACAGTATGGCGGTAAATTAGGTTTCCTTTGTTTAACGCCCTTAAGCTTGACCCACACAACTCCAGCATTTCATTACTGTCAATCACATCAATTCAGGCTACCGTTTTGAGTAAACTTTGTTGAAATCTAGTTCATGCTATCACATTGACTAATATGTACATTTCCAGACATGGGACTTGTGTATTTGTTTAGGCTCCTAGATTCTATTAGCCAAAGCCACCATTCTGAGACCCTCGCAGATGTCACTTGGACTCCTCTTCATCTACATCTACATTTACTAAGTTGATAAAATATTGTAAGACATCACATCAACTGTAATAAAAGCTAAAATAAAATATACATATATATACACATATATATTTACATATGTATAAGTTGAATAAAAGTAAATATGTCAAATAACAAAAAAATAGATGATAATTCAAAATTATAATTTACTATAATTTACTCACTTATTTCACGTGCTTTCCTAAATTTAACTAAAAATCAGATAATGACTTGCAATTTACTAAGTCAGCGGGCAGTGAGTTCCACTCGGTTATTGATCTAGGAAAAAAGGAAAACTTAAAGACGTCCTTAGAAACTTTTGGCATTCTATACTTAAAAGCAAAGTGCACCAAGTCCTTGAGTGACATAGTCTTTGGTGCACTCAAAGGGTTTCTGGATTTGATTTTTATTAATAATTGTTCACCTTGACCGTCTGGTGGAGATTTACAGTGATGACTTTTTTCATACAATCTTTGATCATCTGGAAGAAGAGTTAAAGTTCCACATTTATTTTAAATTATAAAATAGTAAAAAAGAATAAGTTCTCAATATGTATAAGGTGTACTGAGGCTGAGAAAAAAACTAGCATCACTCTCAGTTTTCTGTGCTTGATGTTAAGACATACATTGATAAACTGAATGTCAAACCAACAAAACTGGTGGCCTGCAGTTAATAAATTTGGCTCAAACAAAAGAACACCCTTTACAATTTGCATTTTAATCAAGCAAGCCAGTATATTGTTTCCCAAGTTCGCCAAACGCTCACAAACTAGTAGCAGAGAGTAATAATAACTTCTGTTATGGTACTAAAAAAGCTAAAGTTCTCAGAAGTTTTGCAAGTTGTGTACAACCATTCTTAATCTGTTTGCAAAACATTAACTAGAATGATTTTGGAAGAAACTGCAGACTTGTCATGTGTTGCTGAGTTGTGAATGTATTAGGTGTTTAAGGACCTTTCAATATGAGTGACCTCTCTGTGGAATGAGTTGCAGCCTTCGCTCAAACTTAGCCCTTCCGTGATGGTGTTCAAGTGCTTACTTAGGCAAAAACTTCTCAATGACTGTTTTAGTTAATCCACTAGCTTTATCTTTTTTTACCATTGTCTTGTACTTAGTTATGCAATGTTAAATTGACTCTGAAAAGCCCCATGGGGACGAGCCAATAAAATATGTATGTATGTATGTATGTATGTATGTATGTATGTAGTGATGTAGTACTAAAAAAAATTCACTATATAATGGGTGGAAGGTAAGAGGCTTGGTGGGTGGTAGTGCACAGTATGTCTTACCAAAAATTTAGTCATCCAACAGTAAAATCCAAGATTATCTGTTTACAGATTATTGGGAATTTTACCTGTGAAGTAAAGAAGTTGGTCTCTCCTTTCCTTTCAACAGTGATTTTCCGATAGTCCTCCTATTTAGAAAACAAATATCAGTAATTTGATGTTAATTAACTATATGACTTTTTCTTTGCATCTAAAGGCCCATTTAAACGGTTTCAACATTTGCTCCAATGTGCATTCAACACTTTGTTGAACCAAACGTAGGGAGTGCTTGAACAGGTGGTTCAACATTGTTGAAAGTGTGTTGAATCAAATTTAAACTGGTTTTAACTTTCATTCAACATGGATTCAACATTTCCTTTGTTCTGTAAAATGTTGAATGGCATTGAAACCATTTGAACACTCTGATTATTCAACATTTGCCCAACATCTGTTCAATTTCGACCACTAACACACAAGTTATTTAATATTTATTTGTTAAAGCTTTCACCAACCAAGAAAAGATTATACAGTGGCAAGGGACACACAACAGAGTGAGACTCCAATTAAAGTGTGCCCTTCAAAATTTATAGAATACGCATGAAAAAATTTACGTATAAATCATTCTATACTTTAAGTGAGCTATATCTATTACAATACCCTAAAAAGCTGTATAAAATTATCTCTATATACTTAGAAAGTTACAAACTAGATTAAATATTTGAAAAGTATCACAAGTATTATGATGATTATGTTGATAACAGCACACATTAAAATTATTGTAAAATATCACCTACTACAGAGCACTTAGGGCAGATAGATTTCTGTGTGTTATACTGTAGGTGTTGACATCATAGGATTTCACTGAAGGCATTCTTGTAGTGTTTTGAGAGATTAGACTTGAACTGTGTAAATGAAGAAGTGAGGCGAATAGAGATTGGCAGATTATTCCATAACTTGGGTAGACGAATGACATAACTGGTTTGAAACAATTAATTTTGGTGTGGCACATAGGAATTTAGAAATCGAGCACTGAGTTATTGCGTGTAGGAAGACATTCTTCTGTTGAACAAAGTCGTTAAGACAGATATTGTAGTAACCTAATTGCCTTCGAAAATAGAAGAGAAGGTCATTAATTTCATGAACATAAGAAATGGGAAGAAAGTTTTAGTCAGTCTAATAAGTCTCTTGTGATACCAGGCCTGTAGCAGGGGGAGGGGCAGGGGCGGCTTGAGCCCCCCCAGAATTTTTGGAAGTTAAAAAACAATCTGCCAAAAAATAAATAATTAAACCAAATTAATGGGCAGCAATCAGTCTTGAACTCTAACGCTGCAAGTCCCTTTTCACAACCTTTAAAAAGTTGTTTACTACCTGTCAGTTTCCTTGGCTAACAGTTTGTTTTCATATACAACAGCAACAAACACACTCCTACCTTGTGAATCGGAAATAAGAACCAAAATGGATCGAAATCAACCAATCTCAAGCCTTAAAAGCTATTGAAATAAACTACAGTCAACTCTCTCGTAGCGACCACTTCTCGTAGGCGACCACCTCCCGTAAGCGACCACTTCGTAAACAACCGTTTTGTTTCTCAGTTAAATACTGTTTCATGTAATTAACTAATCAATCCAGTATTACCCTTATTTTGTTGATCTTTCCCGTAAGCGACCACCTACCGTAAGCGACCACTTTGTCGTACACCAAGGGTGGTCGCTTACGAGAGAGTTGACTTGTTTTCTAAGACAACAGCTCATTTATAGCAATACAAATGTCCCACAATGCTCCTACAGTCCGATTCTTACTGCCCGGTTCAAGCCAAATTTTAAAAGAGAAAGAAAAATTTGTCGTCATTTGGTTACGTCCTCCTTTAACGTAAAATTAGGAAATTTCACATGGTAATCCATGTAAAAGAAACGGCAAAAAGTGTGACGCAGGTGCAAAGTGGGGGGGGGGGGGGGGTTTGGTGGTTTTGTTGAAATGTATTTGGTAGCCCTTCTTTGAACGCTTTCAACTTAAAAAATATTTCCAGTTGACCGAGGAGCCCGGATCTCACTGCCGTAGTTGAGATGAGGTCTGACAAAGGTGAGATACAACGGTCTTCTAGTACCAGTGTCAAAGTCATGGCAAGTGTGCCTTCGAAGAAAACCCAGTATTTTGTAACCTTTGGAAGTAATATTGTTTATGTGCCGGTTCCACTTGAGATCACTCATGACTCCAAGATCTTTTTGTGAGGATACATGGGACAGGGAAACACATCCAATTTTGTAAAAATCGAATAAAAGTGGGTTTCGCTTCCATGTAACAGATAGAACTTTGCATTTGGAGTATTAAATCTTAGTTGCCAATCACAACACTATGTCTGCAAACTATTAAGGTCATTCTGCAGAGAAACAAAGTCATTGGTGCTATAGATTACAGTTGAAACAACTGCCAACAGGGTGCAAAGAAAGTTAGCTTAGTTTACAGCTTGCCCTTCGGGCAATTAATTTTTCCTGAACACAATATAACGCAAAGTCATCTAACTCATGACTAGTTAACCTCTTGTGAAAATTTCTACATGTACATTAACTAGAAGCTGTATTTTCCTATCTGTTCAAAGTCTCATTACATTTTGTAATCATTAAAACATACATGAACCAGATACTAAAAGTAAGGTCTCATGAAGAAACAAGTGATGTATATTGAATGAATCTCAGTACATGCAACACGTGGATGACTAACATACATCTTGCAATTTGGAAATAATCTATGCCAATCTTGAGAAAAACTTGTTTGAAACTAAACAAATTCCCACTAGACACGCTAATGTAACAACGAGGAAAGCTGCCGGCAACAGCGCAGTCAGACTTTGCCACCAAAACTATTTTCCACCTGAAAATGTCTTCAGCTGAGGAGCACTTTTATTAACTGAAAAGTTCACTGCTAATCATAACTTTTTGCATACATGAAAACTTGACATCTTTCATCATATTTTTGCTTCTCATACAAAAGTATTACATCGAGTAGATTAGTTTTCTGAAAAAATAAATAACTTTGGCTGTCAGTTTTCACACGAAAGCGGAAAGTGCCTTGTCACGCATCAGCACCACTGTAAACAAAATTATGCAAATTTCTAGTGAAATGAACATGTTTAGATCTTGTCAGCTTTCATAAAGAGCTATAAAGGTTTCAAAGGGAAAAAATGTTTCATTTTTGCAATTTACATCTGATAATTTTTGGGATGTGATCTCGATAAATTTTCATCAACTGTTTAATACATATATACCGTGTAGAATTTATTGAAACCTACGTGTCAATGCAAACACCATGAACATAACTGAATTAAACTTTCTAGAGTACAGGATCAAAACCTTTTTGGTACGTTCATTGAATGAGGAAGCATAATACACTCAGACAAGTAGCTTTCTCTGAAATAATTCTTATTTAGCAAGGCTAGTCGTATTTCAAATTATTTTTACTTGAATTGCGTGGACTAGCTAGACTACAAAGGAAAAATTTCATGCATTATGTCGGGCGTGAAATGGACATGTAACATTACAAGATACTTTTTTCAAAAGATTTCCGTCTGTGAGATCAGCTTGAAAATGGCTTTTGGTTCACAGTAATTTTGTAATTTTAATTCCCAAAATAACTTCACTTGCCCGTCTGATTACTAGTTTGAATGCTCTGCCACTGAACTACAGGAGACTCATGGGAGCTAAGCCGTTACAATAGGTTCAATAGTAGGTTAAATTTCCCATTAGTTGATGTTTTGCATTAAGCACCAAATTCACTAACATAATGTTGTGCCATTTTTGTTTTGTCTAACTGGTCTCTACTTTAACATGCAGTTCCAGAAATTATCCATACCCTCTCCATGGAGGATCACTTTTAATTCCAAGGGAGAGTCTCAAAACTCTGAAGGAACGTATGAGGGCAAATTGGAATTTCCTGATGGGTTGGGGCATCCAAACCAGAACAACAGCTATGGAAGAGGTACAGATATGGGACAAAGCAACAATAAATTTATTGTCCTTGGTCACTAGTGTGTGCTACTATAGAAAAGTGTATCAGTATTAAACAGAGATGAATACATAGCATATTGTCTTCATAATCATGAACTTACCAAGAGTATAGGACAGATTGCTTTAGTGGGGTGTGTCATGTAAATAGGCCCATCATATCCAATCATCTCCGAGAAGTATGGCAAAGCACCACAGTGGTCCAAATGAAAATGGCTGAAGAGTTAAACATGCACAAACAAAACTTATTCTGTTAAACTTAATGAGATGGCTTCATAGGCTTTTCATTTACAATTTTTTATAAAATAGACTTTTTGTCTTGTTTTCTTTCTACCAATTCATTGAAAACACCCAGATTGTAATAATAAAGAACAAAACTGTGCCCTTGAAGCCTCACTGGTAAATTAATCATTATTTTACCAGTGAGGCTTCAACCTTTAAGAATTGAGTTTAAAACGCTACTCAAACACTGGCATTTGTTAATGTGTACAGTCATGTATTAGGCTTTGTTTTGTTTTGTTTTGTTTTGTTTGTTTTCAATTTCCTTTGGTGAAATCTTCTGAAATTTTCCACAGTAGATAGAACCTCACCAGGAAAATCTTTTAAGAGCAAACAAGGTGGGGATTACAATGCAATTTTTTTGTTTCAAATTTGTGGTTTTGGCCACTGCCTAAAAACTTGTCTTATAAATTTTTGTCAAAATTGAGCCCTAACTAAGCAAATCATTTGAAACCTCTGTGCTGAAACCTCAGATAAAAGTTTACATTTTCGCAGACAATAATTGTCTCTGAGAACAGGAATTTACCAAGATCATTTTTTCAGGCATGAACTGTGAACATTAGTCAAGAACATGGAACTTGTTCCCGGGGGAGTCCCCTGTTGCCTCCTACTTGAATTATTTCTCCTTCTACTATAAATTTTCTAGAGAACTCTGTTGTTAGAGTGAACTAATTGGATGAATTTACAACCTTTGTTATCTTTGAAGACAGAAAGAGCAATATTTCAGTTTATAAAATTATTTAATTTACTGAAACAGAATATTTTCTCTGAAATTCTTTTTCTGTTTCCACTCCTATGGGAGGTAGATCATCAGTCACATGACAAGGGTTGTACAATCCCTAGATTGTCACACTGTTCTACATTTCCACACCTAGCGAAGTGCAGAAAAAATCAGAGAATGGCAAGAAAGGTTTTGTGTCTCTGGAAATGAGTGATATGAGCACCAGTTTTGCACACTATTCTACCCTTCCATACTTAGAGAAGGCCTGGAGTATTTTTGCCAAGTTATCAATGATGTCATTCCATGGCCTTGCAATAATTATTATAATTGTTTCTGCTTATAAAGATACTGACATACTTTTAGGTTGAGAAAAGATAACATCGGCCTAAGGGAGGTGACGTCATCAGGTTATTCTTTGGAGCAGCCACGAACCGAGATCCGATTATACCGGAAATTGACCTGCATTCACTCTCTTTCAGTAGTAATGGCGGACGACGTCGGGGAAATAAAGACTTCGAACGTTTGTTAGGATTCGTTATGGTAGAATACAGAGTTCTTTCCACTTTCGTTTTCTCGGCGTCTGAACACTGACCTCAAGGATTTTACATTCGATTTGTGGAAGAAACGTGGAACTATGAAAACAGTCAAGATTTGCTCAGGTAACATCGACCTACGGGAGGTTAACATCGACCTAAAGGAGGTTAACATCGGCCTACGGGAGGTTAACATCGACCTAAGGGAGGTAGGTTTTATAGCACCACGTTTGTATCGTATGTGTTATACTGGCACGATCGTACACATGGAAAGCTTATTTGCAAGCATTAAAACTTACAATCTTGCAGGAGCTTTTCTAATCATTGACCTGAGTGCCATTTCATTAATTTTATTACCAACTCATAACATCCGCCTACAGGAGGTTAACATCTACCTAAGGGAGGTACAGTGGCTTACAGTGTATATTTTATAACTTGTGTATTATAAAAGTCAATTCATAGGCATAGAAGCTTACTCTCTAGCAGGGAAACTTGGGATCATAAGGAGCTTTTCTATCATTGACTTGAATTTCATAAATATTTTCATTTTTACCAACTCATAACATCCGCCTATAGGAGGTAAACATCTACCTAAGGGAGGTTATGGTATTATAATAAGGAAGGATGGACTTGAAGAAAGCTTACGAATCTTAAGGGGCATTTGCATTTCGTGTACATGCCATTTTAGAATAAATTTATTTATAAAGAATTATTATTATTATTATTATTATTATTATTATTATTATTTAAAAAGCCTTTTAATCTCACTAGAATGAGATAAATGAGAGTTTTCTCATTTTTTTATTTACACTCATAACATGGAATATAATATATTATTTTTGGCAACACACTGACCTATGCTGGGCCATTTATATTCATCTAATGAAACAATTTTACGGCCATAAAGATTTGCTGTGAGAGGTGTTATGGGTTTAAATAGAAAAAATGCAGGTGCATTAAAATAGCATAATAGCTGTTATGATGATTAAAGGCAATTGTTTTCTTGTTGTTGTTGTCGTTTTTTCTTGGTTGACCCCATCAACCTGTAATTTCCACATTAAATTTTGCTAGAAGTGGTCAGTCTGTTTATGACTGTTGAAATGATAGATCATTTTTAAAAATATAACCCTTAATATGTCAGAATTTATTTTAATTTAATTTGTGATCACTTACAAGAGGTTTGACTGTTTGACTGCTTACTACAGTACATTAACAATATTGGCTTTATTTTATTTCTTTTCAGAATTCAATACTTAAACTGTGCAGACTGCTGAAGAAACTGCTACTTCAAAGACACCTATGACTCATCAATTCCTCAAAAGACATTGTGTACAACAGATGTTGTTGAACTGTTATTGTCAAGCTTGACCTCTCGTCATGTGGCAAAATTATGTAAAATTTGATATTCAAGTTTGTAGGGTTAATTGACGGAGGATCTCCCATATAATGATGGATTGGATGCAAATGGTCATAATTTTGTTCCTCTCTGGCAGGAAATTGTGTAGTAGATTGGTATATATGTACCACTTAGAGTAATGTTTAATTGGAAGAAAGATTCTTAGTCCTTTCTAGAACTTAAGGACGGTGCCTACTATTGTTACTGCGCATACGTTCTGTGCATCTGGAGATACTCGGGTTTCCTATGGGTGGTGCCTACTATTACAGGGATATTTTTGCGCACTTTAAAACTATGCGGAGAAAGCAGACCTTAGCAAGTGATTTTGGTTTCCAAAAAGAAAATTGGGGGGAAATCATGCATTTTTCAGAGATAATAAAGCTTCAATTTGGAAAAAAGTGCCCTACATTGTATTGTACCACGCATTTTTTAGAGATAACCAAGCAACAATTATTGTTGCTTGGTTATCTCTAAAAAATGCGTGGTTACCCCCAATTTCCTTAAATTTGGCTTTCAATACCCGCTACCAAGATCTGCTTTTCCCCCATAGTGATAAACCGTGCAAAAATACTTTGCTATTAGTAGGCACCGTCCTTAAGCTGTTGTGAAAAGAAATCCCAAAAATATAACTGAGGGTCTTTCTTCTACTTAATCTTTCACCTGATATTGAAATGTATCTTTCAAATATCCATATTCAATTACAGTTATGGTTGCTAACCTTTATGGCTATTGAGTCAAAAAGATATGACATAAAGAGCTATTATTTTGTAAGTCAACAAATCAGTACCTCAAGTAAAGGTCAAAATGAAATTGAGCCATGCCATGAACCTTTGAGTGTGCTTTTCAAAAGATCCAAATGAACACCCCTAAATGTTTTCATTTTCATGTTTTAAGCTCATGACGTCTCATTTGTTATCAAGTAAGCTCTATGCTTCTAAATACGGGTGGAACGTTGTCATGAGTTGGAGAACAAGTCAAATTTGAACAAAAAATAAATGCCTTGTCCCCCCCCCCCCCCCTCCCACATGGCATTTGACCATGTACCATGCCTGGGAAGAAGGGAATTGAATTTGGCTGGGGTAGAGAAATTGAACTGCATTTACACTGTACCTTTGGCATTGGAGAATTTGGACTTCTCTCTTTTTTTTTTCTTCTGTTTGAATACAATAATTATTGAACAACTGAGGCAATATAATATATAATGCTCTTTATTCATAATGATAGTACAAGAGAGTGCATGGTAATAAGTAATACCTGTAAATCGATATTGAGATGCCGAAGCCGGGGGCTTATATGGCACAATTCATACAGGAGCTTGGTCAAAATGGTGCAATTACTTTACAGTTTACAAATAAATAAATAAATAGATAAATATTAATGTTAATAATAGTGGTGATAATAATAATAATAATAATAATAATAATAATAATAACTTAAATGAAAAAAAAGTTAAATAAATAACAAATAAAATATTAAATTAAGCTAAGCCGTGTATACGAGAGTTCAAAAGGACGTGAATTCACAATTTGATTGGAAGTAATCTTTAAGTTTTTGCCTACAATTCGAGATAGTAAGCGAATTACCTAAATCAAGAGGGTTGTCATTCCAAAATGAGGGCCTTGTGCATGAAGTGCAAAAGCCCCTTAAAATTCATAAGTTTTCTTCAAGTCAATTCTTCCCTATTATAATACATACTTGCATGGTGCTATAAACATCATGACCTCCCTCAGGTAGATGTTTACATGTACCTCCTGTATACGTAGGTGGAATTGTTATCACTTGGTAAAAATAAAATGAAATTCAAGTCAATGATAAAAAAGCTCCTTATGATCCCAAGTTTCCCTGCTGAAGAGTAAGCTTCTATGTGTATGAATTGAGTACACAATATCTTTTGTGGAATTAATGAGTCATAGGTGTCTTTGAAGTAGCTGTTTCTTCAGCGGTCTGTGCAGTTTAAGTATTGCATTCTGAAAAGAAATAAAATAAAACCAATATTGTTAATGTACTGTAGTAAGCAATGAGAGAGTAACGTACAATCGTCTTTTAAGGTTTCTTAATAATCATAACATTCTCTCTGACAATCAGTATGGTTTTCGCAAGCATCACTCCACCGCTAGCGCTTATGCTCTTACTTGTTTATATGACAAAATCTCTTCCGCCATTGACAATAAGGAATGCACAGTTGGTATTTTTATAGACTTGTTCAAGGCCTTTGATTCCGGTGATCATAACATTTTGATTTCAAAGTTAGAGCATTATGGTGCTCGTGGCACTTCACTGAGAGGGTTCGAAAGCTATCTAAGCAATAGACAACAATATGTGGAATTTAATGGTGTCAGTACGGAGTCTTGCGAAATTAAGTGCGGGGTGCGCCAGGGTTCTATACTAGGTCCCCTTCTCTTTCTACTCTATATAAATGATCTGTGTAACGTGTCAAAGGTCGTGGATTTTATTCTTTTTGCAAATGATACAAACATATTTTTCTCCCACAAAGATTTTAACTTGCTTCCTGGAATCTTGAATTCTGAAATGCTTAAATTAACTCTATGGTGTCGAGCAAACAAGCTGTCCATTAACTTTAAAAAATCAAATTTTATGGTTTTTAGACCACCCCAAAGGAGGAAAACACTTGATAAATCTATTCAAATTGACAACAATGCAATTGAACATGTGAAAGAGACAGTATTTTTAGGTGTTATCCTCGATGAGCATTTGTCATGGAAGCCTCACATTCTTAGTGTTTCTAGAAAAATATCAAAATCAATAGGTATTATTTATAAGTCTAGTTTTTGCCTTCCCAAAACCTCCTTATGCTCCTTGTACTATAGTCTAGTTTACCCTTACTTAATTTATTGTGTTTCTGTGTGGGGATCGACATATCACTCTAATTTAAATCGGATTATTGTTCTGCAAAAGGAGATAATCAGAATAATATCTAAAGTTTCTTTTGATGCTCATACTGGTGGTCTTTTTAAAGAACAGGAGATTTTAAAATTCTCTGACATTTATTTATACCAAAAAGGTAAATTTATGTATCTTTTTAAAAGAAGCTTACTTCCAAATTATTTTTGCGATATGTTTACTCTTGCAAGCCAGATACATTCTTATAATACAAGAAATTCCAACCTTTTCTATATACCTTATTGTCGAACTAATCTTCGAAAATTCTCAATTCGGTTTCAAGGTCCTACGCTTTTCAACTCGCTTAGTCGTGAAATTCAAAACAGTGAAAGTATCAGTTCGGCCAAAGACTTAGAAAATTCCTTCTTTCTGAGTTAAATTGACTCTTTGTTGAGCTACACACCTTTTTTCTTTTTTTTTTCTTTCTTTCTTTTTTTTTTTTCTTCTTTTAAAAAAAATTAATTGGAATTTTCATTCAGTACCATTAACTTCTATGGTTTATCCTATAGTTCCAGGACGCCTATAGTTAATAAGCCCCAGGCTTCTATATAGGCTTCCTAGCCTTTAACACATTTCATCTTGTAAATAGTTTAGTAGGAATATTGTGTATCATCTTTAATCTATTTATGTTATATTTTTTGGTTAATGGCAAATAAAAAATGAAGCAGTCAAACAGTCAAACCTCTTGTAAGTCAGATCACAAATCAAATTAAAATAAATTCTGACATATTAAGGGTTATATTTTTGAAAAATGATCTATCATTTCTACAGTCATAAACAGTCACTTCTAGCAAAATTTAATGTGGAAATTACAGGTTGATGGGGTCAACCAAGAAAAAAATGACAACAACAACAAGAGAACAATTTATTGCCTTTCACTGTATTCGATGTTATGAGTGTAAATAAAAAATGAGAAAACTCTCATTTATCTCATTCTAGTGAGATTAAAAGGCTTTTCAAATAATAATAATAATAATAATAATAATAATAATAATAATAATAATAATAATAATAATAATAATAATAACAATAATAATAATTATTATTATTATTATTATTTATAAATAAATTTATTCTAAAATGGCATGTACACAAAATGCAAAAGCCCCTTAAGATTCATAAGCTTTCTACAAGTCCATCCTTCCTTATTATAATACCATAACCTCTCTTAGGTAGATGTTTACCTCCTATAGGTGGATGTTATGAGTTGGTAAAAATGAAAATATTTATGAAATTCAAGTCAATGATAGAAAAGCTCCTTATGATCCCAAGTTTCCCTGCTAGAGAGTAAGCTTCTATATATGCCTATGAATTGACTTTTATAATACATAAGTTATAAAATGTACACTGTAAGCCACTGTACCTCCCTTAGGTAGATGTTAACCTCCTGTAGGTGGATGTCATGAGTTGGCAATAAATGAAATGACACTCAGGTCAATGATTAGAAAAGCTCCTGCAAGGTTGTAAGTTTTAATGCTTGCAAATAAGCTTTCCATGTGTACGATTGCGCCAGTATAACACATACGATACAAACGTGGTGCTATAAAACCTACCTCCCTTAGGTCGATGTTAACCTCCCGTAGGCCGATGTTAACCTCCTTTAGGTCGATGTTAACCTCCCGTAGGTCGATGTTACCTGAGCAAATCTTGACTGTTTTCATAGTTCCACGTTTCTTCCACAAATCGAATGTAAAATCCTTGAGGTCAGTGTTCAGACGCCGAGAAACGAAAGTGGAAAGAACTCTGTATTCTACCATAACGAATCCTAACAAACGTTCGAAGTCTTTATTTCCCCGACGTCGTCCGCCATTACTACTGAAAGAGAGTGAATGCAGGTCAATTTCCGGTATAATCGGATCTCGGTTCGTGGCTGCTCCGAAGAATAACCTGATGACGTCACCTCCCTTAGGCCGATGTTATCTTTTCTCAACCATACTTTTAACATGTATAACCAGTCAGGATAGAGGAGGACAAGAGGATCAAAATACCTTATAATCACACAATCCAGATGCTGTGTCAATCGGCCTGCTCTTGTGATATACGAGAAATCTGGGAAACGTCTCTGAAATAAAGCAAACATTAAGCATGTTAATTATTTGTAGTCAATTGTAATATACAAAACAAGCATTTCACATGACTAGGCAAAAAAATAAGCCCTATACACTGTAGGTGTAGGTACCTCATCATTGTACCCCATGTGCATTCCACAGTCCAGCATAATGTTCTTCCCTCCAATGGTCACAAGGATACAACTGCGTCCAACATCTAAGATCAAAGATACAGTAAAAAAATATATATTGTTAATAGCATATAATTTATATTTAAATCAAAGAGGCCAGTTCCAAATTTCTTTCAAAGGCCCCTGTGCACAGCTCCCTTTTATTGGCAAATCTGCTTTCAAATATACCAATAAAATGCAAAATGATATGAAAAGTTTGAATAAGGTTAGGCTATTTGCAGATTACAGTTAAAATGGTGTATGAAAATCACACAGTTTGGTCTGAAACATATTAAGGTTTAGATTTCCAGACTTCATACACCCAGGTATCCCTCCGAGTCCAGGGGTGGAAGCTAGGGTTGATACCCAGGGGTTTTTCTTCCAAGCCTCAGGGTGGGAGAGCAAGGTCCTTCTAAGTCCAGAGGGTTGGAGGGTTAGGTGTCCACCTTGGCTCTGGTGATGGGAATTGGGTGTCTGTGAATTGGGTCTACCAAAGGTAGGAGGGTGGGATGTCCCCCCTTCACAAGCAGAAAGTGGAAGTTTTTAGGAAGGAGATATCATCATACTGAACTATAATAATAATAATAATAATAATAATAATAATAATAATAATAATAATAATAATAATAATAATAATAATAATAATAATAATAATAATAATAATAATAATACAGGTGTCCCAGAGGACTACACTACATTCTCATCCTTTCCACCTGCATTCCCCTTGTCTGCCAATTGAAGGGGTGCCTGGAACAAGGCCCTAAGTGACTTTGACGTAAGGTCAAATTCTCCTTTTGTCTCACAAGTGCATAGAAGGTGATTTGGAAGGAGAATCTAACAATATTATTTATCAGAAGTTACTTAGGGCTTTTTCCCAGGCACCCCTTCATCTTTTACTTGTTGAATATATCAGTTTAAAAGAATGATGTAAGTTTCTAGCCAGAAGGACATGAGCATTTGGGATAAAATTCAATGAGATATAGTTAATCCTCACAATACAGTTTGCTGTATGTACATGAATCAATAATGGTGGGGATACTAAGGGATGGTAATAAAATAAAATAATTAAAAAAATGCAGAGTAAAGTAACCATCCAGGCTCAGCATCCCCACCACCCCGCTCCAAAGGAAGTTCCTGTATCAATGTTGTAGTTGAACACTTTGATATTGTTGTAGTGTAAGCATACCTTGTCCAGCTCCTATGTCAGAAGTTGTCCCAATAATGACCATGTTGAAATAAAAGCAAAAGATTATCAAAGAGAATCAAGTTATAACAAGATTCATTTACCCTTGATCAGTGCCCAAGTAGCCTCTTACACAATAAATGGTTCAGTGGATAAAATAAATAAATAAATGAAATAAGTACGTAAGTACGTAGATAAATAGGTAAGTAACTAACTAGTAGGTCTAGATAAACAGGAAACTAAGGCAAAGAATATAACTTATGCATAATATGCATTCTCAAAAAGAAACAGTTGAGAGAGTTTTAAGAGATTTGATCTGTTGTGATAGTGAGTTCCAAATATTAGGGGAGTAAAAGGAGAAAGCACATTCCCCACAAGTTACATGTACTGTCCTGACTGGCAGAATTTGCAGTAGAGAAAGACTAGATTAGTGCAGCATATTTGGTTGATACGTAGTACTGCGAGAGGCCAGATAGCTAGCTATAAGTAAAAACAATTTAAAAACAATGCATAAAACATGCATGCAATGCAACACCTTTAAAAACAATGCATGTTTCAACCAGCCAATGAAAATCTTTCAAGACTGGAGTTATTGGGTCAGACTGTCTTATCTCCAAAATCAGGAGTGCTGCAGAATTCTGAATGCATAGAAGCTTATCAGTCACACACCAAGGAAACTACTATAAGCCACAGTATAGACTATTATTAATAGTAATCCAGATGTGATACAGCAAATGCATTAATCAGCATTTTCAGATGGTCTCTAGACAGATTCTTCCTTATCCATTATAACACCAAGATTACATACTCATTTCTGAGTACTTCTCTGCAGTGATTAAGGCTTTTCTCCTCAAGAAAATTAATTAAGAAATCACAAGTTGTCCTTGAAGACCTGGTTAAGATTTATTGCACTCTCAGAAGACCTCTTAGAGAACAAAAAGGTTTGGGGACTTTGTTACAAGGAGACTGTGAATGTCTAACTTATGTTTAAAAAAGTGCTGTTAGGAAAAGTTATTTATTATAATGACCCAGTGCTGTAATTCAGTCGTTGTCTGTCTGTCTATTTATCTGTCTGTCTGTCTGTCTGTCTGTCTGTCTGTCTGTCTGTCTGTCTGTCTGTCTATCTATCTATCTATCTATCTATCTATCTATCTATCTGTCTGTCTATTTCACCTCACAGCCCTTCAATGTCAATGTTGACAAGTGACTCATTGCGGTCAAGACAGAGTTTTGGGAAACAACAAAACAAAGGAGATAAGTTATTTACCTAAGGTTAAGGGTTATTACTGAAATTCAGCTGCAATGGGTACAAAAGCATTGCACTTCAACCCAGCAGTAATTGGGTGGGAAAACATAATTTTTAACATCACTTGCCTTCCAAATAAAAAATCATTTGCATTAGCATTAAATGGTGTATTGTACATGTATTTAGCAATAAGCAGCATTGCACATGTCAACCTGACACAGTGTCTCTCTATTGACAATGAAAAATCTTCCCATCCTGGTGAAATATCCCAACTGGCTGGAGGCAGATCAGCTGGCTATTTACAATAATGGCCAGGAGTTGAACTCAGTGCTACTGGGCTACCCAGTCTGCAGAGTATGGCAGAATTCAATGAGATCTCATGCATGCAAAAGCATTTTACTGGCGTGCACCATGGGCAGTATGAAGTGTAACAGGTTGCTACACTTCAGTATAAAATCTCACCTGGAGATTGTTAGTCCCAGGCCTGGAGGTTGTAGATCTCTATTCCCAATCTCCACGTTCGCAAATCCTAAGGAACTAACAGCTAGATTGCAGAACACCCGGCCCACTTAATATTCAAGTTAAAACACTGTTCCCCCAGTCCTCCAGGATACATTGAAGAACCTCCTGTTGTACTAACTTAGCGTGCTACACAAGTTATAATATACCTCCTTCTTTAGGCCATTAACCAGTGACTACACGACTGAAGGACCACCAGTTGTACTAGAAACTCAGACCAAGTTATTTATTGGCTACCAGACTACAGGACCCCGAGTTGTACTAACCCGACTAACTAAGGCTTGTATATTCATGGACTGAAAGACCATGCAATGAGTTCTACTTGTTTAGTTTAAACTACTCATCCACTGCGGGACTGTGGGAGCAGTATATTTGTGCCCTTCACAATGATCTGGGTATTCTGCAATCAATCCATGAAAAAGTCGTCTGAATCATACTCCTCCTTCCTCCTTGTCCAATGTCGCCATGTTGAATTTCTATTCTTATACCATTTTTGTGGGACTGTTTTTTTTTTGTGATTTTTTAGTATATAATTAATTAAGATTCTAAATGATATTATACCTGCCAACTCTCACGCATTATGCGTGAGTCTCACGCCTGTGGACTAAAGACATCGATCTCATGCATCGAGGACAATTTCTCATGCCTGACTCACAAATCCGGATGAGTTGTTTTGAAAAAATGTCATTCATTTCAGATTTGTTATGTATTATTTCTTTTCTCTTTATAACAATTTCAAAAGCTTTCTAATGTCTACAATCCGTTCGAATTGTAAGTGTTCAGAATATCTTCAGACATTTTTGGCAACATTCGAAAGTCTTCGGAAAATCTTCGGAAATCTTCGGAAGTGGCTCGGACGTTTTCAGAAATCCCGGTCATGAGGAGACAAAAATCTCACGCATTTGACTCAGAAAAAGTTGGCAGGTATACGATATCAGTAAAGGTTCTGTAATCGCTCTTTGTTTTCAGCAAGTTAATTCAGAAGACTAAATTTATAGGGTGCATGTACACAAAACGTGCGCTAAAGCTTGGTTTACACGTACGACGCAAGCTTAGCATAAGCATAAGTACAAGCATAAGCACAAGAAACCTATGTGTAAACCGGTGCGACGCAAGCATAAGCACAAGCGCAAGGAAATAAAACTGAAAAACAGTGACAAGTTGTCAGCGTACATTCTAGTTACTCATGCGTTGCGATTTGCAAAATGGCGGCAGTAAATTTTTATGCTTCTGCGCTAGCTTGCGTATGTCACCTTATGCTTATCGCACATGTAAACATCATTGTGCTTGTGCTTGTGCTTATGCTTATGCTTATGCTTGCGTCGTACGTGTAAACCAAGCTTAACGATACGTAATCGCATGTGCACATGCCATGCTCTACAAGTCTCCATTAAAACTGCACGTTTATGCGCTCATGTAAAATCACTGCAAAAGTCAACTGACTTCACAGATAATTCAGTCCTCAAATAAACATATTAAATGCTAAAATACTTGCCTAAAGGTACGACTCTAATTTCTGGCATTTCGTCAATGATGGGACGACAGAATTGGTATCTTCAGGTAGCCATCTTGGAATCCCATTATCCCATCATTGTGGCAATCTCGTACCCAGAGTCCTCAGGCTTTTTGGTCAGCGGGGCGGCGCCAGGAGAGACTCTGGGATAATGGAAAAATATCATTTTTTTGATTGGTCGTCTGCATAACAATGGAAGACCGACAGGAAGTCCGTTGGTCATTTGCGGAAGTTAACCAAACCGGAAACTTTCCTTGTTTTGGAGGGAGATTTGAAATGTCAAACTCGGAGTTTTGTTATTTTTATGTGTGTGTCACGGTTATTTTATTTTATTTTATTCACACCAAAAATTAGAAACACTCCAATTCAAAGACAGGTTTTGAATTATGTCAGTGAAACAATTTCTAGCCGGCTAAACATCAGCCGTTTTATCGTAGGAAGTTTGCCACTACTGTCATACGACGGTAAATCACGGCAAAATGCAAACAGCTTAAACTGATTACTGTCGCTGTTGTGAAAAATTATTTTCGGAAAATATCATTTTATCAGTCAGTTTGGGAGAAAAAGCGGTAGGAGAACGAATTGGTGAAGCCGTTCGCAAGTATGGAAACATTAAACGTAATCGAGAGGACATTGGTGTCGTCAACGTTCTGAATAATTCGAACATGTTATTTACTAGTGAAGGTTATCATGGAAAAATAGAGAAGTTCTTTAACATCTATAAATTTTGTTGTGGATAAAAATTTGGAGATGACTGATCTGTTGTGGAGTGGAGTCCATCTCAGGTTGCCGTTTCGATTAATTCCCTTTCGGTTTTGCCACAAGGGAAACGCTGAAGACATCGAACGTCGCACACGATCTAGCAAAAGTTTCACTTTTTTCAGTCACGGCCCATGGCCAGTTTGCCAAAGAAAAAAATTCAGAAAAAATTCCCCCTTTCAGGCGGAGGTAATGGTGTGTTGAATATTTTTCTTAAATTTTGAGAGATTTTGTTTTGAGAAATTTTGTCAGATTTTTTTGTCACTGTTCCATATTCCATGCAAAATAAGAATAATTAATTATTTGTCCTAAAAAGTGTATAAGGCCGTGGTTTTAGGTTACCTTCAGATGAAAGTTTAATCTCAAATGTAATAGTACATACAGATTTGAATTTTACTTTTACAGTATAGGGGCAGTTGAGAATAAAGACTTGTTGCCTGTTACTTACAACCATCTTCTCTGCAAGAAAGTCAACACACTGTGACAGTGAAGAGCCACCCAACTTGACCAGTCAAAAAACAGGTGTAGATAATCCTGAAGCCTAAAGCTGGACTTCGAAATGCAGAAGTACCTTAAAATCTTTACATTTATTTATTTCCCACACGTACACAGACAAACAAATAAAAGAAAAAAAAAACTCAAGTAGTGGAGAGGATCAGGCTCAATAACAGATACCATGAGGCTTGTGAATATTAAGCCTCCTCAATCTTAAAAATATACAAAAGTTATTGCATAATATATTGCTAGGAGTTTTTTTTATAACTAAACAAATAATGTACACTGAGTTTAAAATAAAGATGGCAACAATTTGAAGGTAATGATAGTTTAATAATTGTACTCAGTGTTAATGTACTGTACATTAATATGTAAGTAAAAACAATCTAACTTTTTTAAAATATTATTTTTCCCTTCATCTGACAAAACAAAACAAATACTCCATTGAAGAAGTATGAGACAAGGAAACTGTGGGTTCCCTTGTAGACAAGTGTGCAATCATGCCTAAAGTACCAGTTGTTGAAAAAAAATAGATGAGCGGTGGTGTGACTTTCTGTGCTATATGTCATGAGGAAGAACACCAAGTCTTCCCTTGAAGGGTTCAATTGGGACGCTATTATATTGAGGAGATACAAGAGAAGGCCCCTGCTCGATTTCATTCCACTGCAAGTGTACTCGTTGTACATAAACATGGAAGCCAAGTACCCCAAGTTTGTGTGGCATATGACCTGCAGATAATGCTTGCACAGCCTTGTGCAGAAAGTGACCACTTTCATCATAATTATATCCTTATCAAACACTCCACTTGTAATTGGCAAATTTACTGACATAATTATTTTGGCAGTGGATGGATTTTACAGAATAATTTGGTGAAAACAACCTCGTCTATCATTTTTTCATGTAATATTCATTCATGTAATTATTATTGCTAGTTAATATTAGCAAGAAATTTGTGGTAGCCAGCAGGTTTAAGCATAAAAATTATACTTCTCAGTGAATCCTACCGTTTATTGTTATTTTACACTGATAATCAAACAAAAGAAAAACTTTCAGACACTACAATACTAGCTTGCAAAAAAACTGCATTCAATAGTTATTAAAGAGTGACACGTCTATAAAATATATATGTTGAACATTCCAAGGATTCCAATGGGTCCTTTACTCCCTTCCCCTTCCCTGTTAAGGGGTAACTAATAAAATTATGTGTAACCATTATCTCATCAAGTATGTAGAATTTTTAAGTATAATTTGTTAACAAAACTGTTAATTATAGAGTGATTATAGATGAAACATGAAGTTTTACAGTCAATGCTTGTTGGACCCTCCCCTCCCCCCAAAAAAAGAATTACTATTCAATCTATCTTATGGGTTAAAGAAACGTCACTAGCCTTATTGTTTATTCTGCTAACCAGCTAAAAAAGAAATTTGAAACATCTTTTTAGATATAGTTTTGTAACTGATGGTATGACAAATTTAAATGATTTTGAATTATTATTTTGAATGTGTATTTCTATTGTTCTAGACCTTTGATCAATGCAGCTGATAAGGCTTGGTCCAGTCCCACAAACATTATGCAATATGCTGGATGACTTACATTCTGGCCTAATAGACAATCAGAGCCCAGGAAGGGCTTGAAATAAGAGTCACGTTTCACAATTTTCAGTTTTAGTTCTTAGCTAACATTATCGTCAAGGGACCACAAATTACCACAAGCCGGCGCTGGATAATTTACACAGTTCAGCAAAGGTCTCACAACACTGTGCCAATCATTCAGGATATTGGGGAGTTTGACAATAGTAATCATCTGTCGTCAAAGCAAGAGCTGCAAGATCAGAGAAGAGATTATATTATACAATTCAGCAGAGTGTTGGTTGAGTATAATACTTCCCTTGCCTGAAGTCAATTAAACGTGTGATACCAAATCACATCACCATCCAGTACTCAAAAGAAATATGGCAAATCCTTCAGAAATTATCAATTTACCAGTAATGTGCCCTAATCAATCAGAATACATTAGGTAATGTGTGTCAGTATCTGAGCTATCTGACTCAGCTCTTAGTTAAAGTGTGCACTCCACAACCAGATGAAGTCAGGCCCCACCAAAATTATTTCAATTTATAATATAAACACAATTTCCCCAATCTTTCGACCCCTTCCCTGTGCTTCCTACACTGCACCCAAAATTACAAGAGAACTCACATAAGATAGTTTTAAATTATTTTACCTTGATTACATGTATACAAGAACAGACTAAGGAGATTAAACGCACGGTATAGAAATTTACTGACTAAATGAAATATTATAGTCAGGTGATCAACAGCCTCTCAACAATCACATTATAACCAATTTACTGATGAGAGGTGGCATGATTACCACTCTCCATACAGTTCTCATATAATTACTCTGTGGTAAGGCAGAATAGTTAACAAATTAAACCTCAACACAACTCACTATCCTTATTTTCAAGGCCTGTTGGCACAATTATCCAATCTCTGTTATACTACTTCATTTTATTTCTAGATACATTATTAGTATACCTGGGAGCAACTCTACAGCACTAAAAGCATGCAAGATGTGAGCACTCTCTATCAGTTTTGCCAAAAGCTAGGCAAAAGGAATGTTTATTCAGAAAGAAAAACTTTAAAGGTGCTCTTGAATTCATGGCATGTATTAAATATGCTGATGTTGAAATTGTACTAGCTTGCACTCGAACACATATGACTTTCTTAAATTCACATTAAGAAAAGCGTGCACACAATTCAGTCTAATAAAATTAACTTTTTTTGGGACGAAAAAAAACTTAATTTACAACAGTAAATATTACTAACATTAAGAGGTGATTTAAATTATTCTCAAATGGTAACATGTATGTGTTCATTGAATCCCATTTGGACGTAAACTGTTAAGGGAAGGGGAGAAGGTAATTTGAACATAAATTCAATACACAGTCAGCTGCTCAGTTCTGTGAGAGGAGAAGTGATGGTTCCTTTTTATTTGTAAGTATAAACAGTAATAAAGAAATATGTTACTTGTCTGTTGTAGCAACGTCGAATCAAGTCCACCTTTCGCTCGCTCTTTAATACATGAAAAAAAATCCAGTTGCTTTGATCCGCTCTTACGGGAAAAAAATCCAGTTCCTTTTGATCGCGTGTAAGAATCAATTTTGGCTTTCTCGAACACTTTCAAGGCCCTATAAATCCTTCAGGCCCAGTAACAATAACACGGCTTCCATTTTGTGGCATTTGACTTCCGTTTTAATCTTAAGCATGCGCACTAAGACCGGAATCCCACGTTTTCTGGGATAAGAAATTCCATTATCCCAGAGTCTCTCCTGGCGCCGCCCCGCTGACCAAAAAGCCTGAGGACTCTGGGTACGAGATTGTCATTGTGGTCACCCTCGCCCAGAGCCTACGATCCTTTGGTCAGCGGTTAGATCGTAGAGCACCGCAAACGAAATCGAAAATGGAGGATAGTTGACAAGCCGGTATGGAATATCGCTCATAAATAATTGCAAAGCTGTAATAGGGACGTGATTACTTCTCTTGTACAGGTAAATCTCCTGTGATTATGTCGGAGAGGAAGTTTCAACTGAGTGTCGTACAAGATGCCTTCAAAAAGACTCTGCAAGAAGACGGAACCCTTCTGATGGACGAGTACATTCGAGGCTATGACGAGCTTTGTATATTTTTCGATATGCTAGGAACGGTTTTTGGATTTATCACAGCAGATGTCAGAGAGAAAATCGGAATCCTTCAACAGCATCGTGGATCAGAGAATGGAGATAAGTACGTTTTATTTCAAGCTATGTTTGAGTTTGAAATCGCAAACGATTTGACGCAGAAGAAAAGTCAACCTTTGTCCGGTTCTAGAACATTGCTAAGGTTACACCGCGCCCTAGCCTTTACCGTGCTGTTCATGAAGAAACTTAGTGAGGCATCAGACAATGATTCTTCTTCGTCCATGGCTACAGATGCTTACAACCAATCTCTCGCCAATTTTCACCCGTGGTGGATTCGCAAGGCAGCTACCTGGGCAATGTACGCGTTACCCAATGTTGGCGATTTAACCAAAAAAATTGCAGCACCCAGCGTGGGACGAGAAGAAGCAAAGCGGTTGTTGAAAGAGGTGACAGAGGCGATTAATCCTGTATATGATATCACTGAGGAACTGTACACAAAACATGATCTTCATGGCCTTCCATAAAACTATATGAATTTAACGAAACATTTTTCGTCCCAGAGTAGGGGTGGCAAATGGTTTTTAACTGTTAGCCTTAGCTTTGTCAGAGCATTGAAAATGCTCTGTGACGAAGGGGCTAACACTATATCCATATGCTCTGACGAAGGACTAATGCCTAAAACATAAGCTTTTGTATCTCTTTGCAGTAGTCAATGCACCTTATCAAGTCGGTTGATAAAGCCAAACATTTGTTTTCACTCCCACACTGATGCTTAGTCTCAAATAACCATGTGCCACCCATCAAGTTATGTAATGTGATGTGTAAGTTGTTGGTCTGGTCAAACTAGGGAATATTGATTTAATATGGCTTAACTGAGAAAATGTTTTGGAAGAAAAATGTGTGTCCAGTAAGCTTCTCTGTTTCTTAATTGATTAAAAATTTTGTTTTTCTTGACCAAGATTTGATTCCATAAAAGAATGGTATGCTTCCTGTGAGGAAACATCAAATTTTATTCTGAAACAATTATGATGTTTTTGTGGTAATACTTCCTGATTTAACCTGGCCACAGTGTGTGATCACAGAAAGTGAAAGCCCCTTTTTCATGTCACAGCCACACTTAGATGCAACAGATAACAATTTTTTTATATTTCCAGCAGTTTTGGGGATTTGAAAAATGATCAAGGTTTATTTCAACCCTTTAAAATAAAATGAGAAGGGAAACTCAAATACCAGTAATTTGCATTTCTCAGTTGGGGAGAGCTGTATGTTCGTTTTGCAATATCCCCAGATTTGTATCATGCTATGAGCTCCTTGATAATATCTGTAAAACATATAATTATTAGAAGAAATATAATGATTTTCAGGTTTATTAACAAATTTATAAAATAGTGCAAAATATGCTCCAGTGTAACTATATTATATATCGTCAAAAAGGGTTCTCAGCCCAAATAAGCTCTATTTTGGCAAGCAACCTAGTTCTCATTTAGTTTTTGAACAAAAGGCTAAAAAGACAAGGAATAATTCCTTGTAATTTGTTAGTCATAAGCTAACTATTAGCATATGACTTTTCTTTAAATGTAAGTGACCTGCACAAAGGGGAACTGATGCTTGACTGATTTCTTTGGTTTGCAATCAGTAATGCTTCCACTTAAAAACTTGTTGTTTTTAGCATAAAGTTGAACCATTTTGCTTAAAAAGGAATTACATTATTAAGTTTCCTATATGAGAACAGTCTCTTTGTCTAAACAGGGCTTATTTGGAACAATTCTGATTTCTGGGATGAAAAAGGAACTTACAGTAGTCTTGCATAAAACCCTTCATTTTATTTTCAAATTAATTGCTCAAAATCTTAATTTGGAAAGTGAAGAGACTTCAGAAAAAGCTTTCTTTATTGCCAACCTTATGATTTGTTGCATCACACTGTCTCATGTGCAATGCTGCATTAGCATGGTGTGGACCACCCAGCAGGGCCCATCGTTTGGCAGGGTGGGTGTGAAGAGACTGGAGTCCATGTACTATCATTGCTATTTGTATGATTCTTTATATCAAAAGCAGTGGAAGTTCACTCAAAATTAATTGATAATCAATCAATCAAAGTTTAAATTTCAAACCTGTGGTTGTCAGATTCAAGATAAAATTATAGGAAGTTAGAATTTTTTTTGCTGAACTTGAACTCACAATAAAATAAGACAAGTTTGAAACTCTTGAAGCCTGTCACAAGATGACCCTATCTTCTAAGAAATAATTCCTCTTGACAGAAATTCTTGAGAGCATCCATTTGTATGGAAAAAGCAGTCATTCTGGTGGGAAATCAAACGAAATGGTTCCTTCCACTGGAAATGTTTTGGAAAAAAGATATACCTTCCCTTCAGAGGAATTCCAATCCTCTTTTCTCAATTTCACTGGAGTTTTTGAAATATCACTGTACCATTTGCTTTGGCACGCTAGTATAATGCTCCTTGATGAAGTATGCCTTTTTTTCCAGAAAATGTACATACATACATACTTTATTTGATAAAGCAGGTTAAGTAAGAGAAATGGCAGCAATTGCTGATGTGGACCTGTTATAATCACAAATACATAACTATGTTAATAAATAAACCAATAAATTAAACAATGGTTAAGTAACATAGGAGGTAGTTACAAATATAGCACATATATTATTAAGATATCAAAAATATAAGAATTCATCAGTGTTATTGTTTGTTGCCGTGGCATTGAAACCAATGTCAGTGGCAGGAAAGTTTCATTGTTTTGATTCATTACCGAAACAACAGGTTTTGCCATATTCAAGAATTGTACACTTCCATTTGGTGGAAAATTCACTTCGATTTTCCCAAATAAATGGAAAGCGCTTCTTGTCTCAGTAAATACTACTCAATTTATTGTTCCTAACTTTGAACTGTACCACGTACCCAGGGAATTGGGTTCTGCAACTTAGTACATACATAACTCCATCACAGCTCTTCCCAGGTGCATAGGGCAGTGACAAGCTTCTTCCAGTGGGTATAGGTTTTCTGCTAGAGGCAAAGTTATTAAGGAATCTAGGAAGGAAGGTCAACAGGAAAAAGCCACAAAGGCAAGGTCCAAGTGAAACAGAACTTCATCTTAGAACCATTTGAAAGACCCCAAGGGGTAACCCTCAAGAATTCTCTTCCTTTAGATCATTTGGCCTAGTTTAAACCAATGTATTCTCATACTTCATCTGTATTGTGTCACTTCACTTAAATAGATTTCTACAACAGTCGAACCTCCCGATCACCCAAAATGTCAAGAGTAAGCAGTCGCTTATGGGAGGTGGTTGCTTACAAGAGGCCAGACCATAGGGGGTCCAAAGTTTTCTTCATAATTGGCATATGGTAACTGCTGAGACTTACCCCATGTGCCAATTCTCACTCAAACCAACATAATATTTATAGTAGCCATAAAAATATTTTAACTTTGAATTTCAAGATCAAAACCATTAATGGGTTGCCCCTGATAATCTTACCTAATATGGCGAACGGTAGAAGTCTCATTAGTAGCTACAACTTTAATCTTTTGTTTGTCACTTGTTTGTCTGATGTTTGTGTTCAGAACGCACAATGTTATAGTGACACATCTGTCAAGTGGTCGCTTAAAAGAGGTTGAAAAGAAAATTCGAAACTTTCAGCTCTAAAAGTGGTCACAGTCGCTTACAAGAGGTTTCGGCTATAGTGATTTGACTTTGAAACTTAGTATTTTGGAAGACTGGTTGTTAAGGAGAGGTGGTCACAAAGGGAGGTTTGGCTGTACTTGATTCAATAAAAGAAAAGGCATCCTATTTCCCTTGCATCCTCATGTTAGACTAAAGCATTTATGTAAAACGAAGCTTGAGTGGGAAACAACTCTGAATACATGAGAATGATGATTATTCTAGAAAGTGACGCAGGCCTTGGCCTTAGCTCCCACGAGTCTCCTGTAGCTCAGTGGTAGAGCATCCGAACTGGTAATCGGAAGGTCTTAGGTTCGACTCCTGATAGGAGCACTCGGATTTCTTTTTTCCGAGTATGCCTGCGTCACTTTCTAGAATAATCATCATTCTCATTCATTCAACAGGCTGGAAATATACCATCACATTTCTTTCACAACTCTGAATACATAGTACATCATAGAGATGACAGTAAACAATCCTGGGCTCACAACACAGATTTCCTTCAGAACTTCCGTTTCTCATCACAGTTCACCTCCATTTTCTATAACCCCTAGAAATATCAGATTCTTTCAGGTCACTTTTTAAAGCCTGCAAACAGGATCCCTCTGAGAGAGAACAAGGAAACCGACAAGAAGTTGGGTTAGTAAGTGAACTGGGGGAGTGGGTCATCTTCAACTTTTTGGACCTCACTCCTGTTCAAAATGGGTTTGCTGCCATCCAGGATGTGGTAAAGTGTGAATAACTTAAGAAATCAACAATGTTGACAAATTTGAACACTTTATTTATTACAACCCTAAGAAGAACCTCTTAACACATATAATCTAATCGGCTTACTTTTGATTCTTAAATTTAGTTGTAAAGTGTTCCCTGAATGGACAGATTAAACTGATGTTTGATTATTATTTTTATACAAATACTTTAACTCTTATGGATTAGCAACATATATCACTTTCACTTCCAGAAAAAAATTATCAGTGTTTGAATCAAAACATACAGTGCATTATTTCTTAACTAGGAATCAACAAATAGCCAAACCACATTTTCATACCTTAATATTATAAAATTTAACAGTTGTGTTAATTTACTTTATGAACTGAAAGAAACCTCCCAAACAGACACAAGACAACAACGTTCAAACTACTCTGCCACCACTGCCTTAAATTTATACTTATTGGTACCTGTTTTTTTTATTTAAAATACTTCTCGTTTTGTTCTTTTGTTTATTTTCCAATTCAGCCAAGCAAACAAGTTTCTACTAAAAATTTCTAACAGCTTGTAAAAAAAAATTTAACAAGACATCTTGCTTACGTTCTCAGAATACAGCTGTATATGTTAACTACCGGTACCTTGAAGATCCCATTCTTTATTTTAACATGAATTTTAACCGGCCACCAATATGGTGACTTTCTTAGAAAACAACTGCCACAAATTATGCTATTAAATTGCTAAAACTAATACAACCATCACAGCTTGGAGTGCTAGACATATTCACTCACAGAGAGCAACTCTACTGTAAACTTTGAATTTAGCTTTTCTCTTTTTTTTCCTTTTCCTTTGCTTTTACTGCGTACATAGTATGCATAATATGAAAATTTTAAGATGAAAATTAATTTATAAGCCAATAGTTTTCTTTCTAGATGCCTTACAATATAATTAACACCTTAAAATTTATGCTCTGAATCAAATCGATACGATTCACCTTAAAGTGGCTAACTGCCAAATGACTGCTTGATACAAGCTACAAAGAACGTTACCACAGGAGTAACACAACACTGGGTATCAACAAAAAAACTTAGAGAAAAGCAAGTAAACCATCTTCAGCTGAAGAGTTCACAAGCAAATCTTCAACTTCCTCAGGCGACATTACTGGTTCACCACAAACCGAATCTTCCACACCCTCCTCAGATTTAACTGGTGCCATGGGGTCATAGCCAAGGATCTTAGGGATGTCACACTTGAACTGGTACACATATCGTTTGCCATGAACTTTCTCAATGACTGACTTGCCATAGTAGTAACGCAGACCACGACTCAGCTTCTCGTAGTTCATGGTTGGCTTATTTTTCTTCTCACCCCACATCTTGGCCACCGCTGAGGGCTTCAGGATCTTGAACTCATAATCCTCATCCTGGGTCCACTTGACGAGGTTTGTGTACTCAGGTGCAATGAGTAACTCCAACAGGAACTGCCAAAGCTGCATTGGACCATCACCTAAAACAACACAATCAAAATTATCATGAGTAAACAGCCCTCTTAACACTTTGTGTGTAACAGTTGACTTATTTGGAGGCTTTTAGTCCGTTATTACACAGAGAGACTTGAAAAGTGCAGAATCATCACAAATCTCCAATCACCTCGATATTTAACTTGGGGTCTTGGTCCACGCTTTCTTCTTCCAGGCTTCATTGGTGAAAGTTGTGGCTCTGAGAACAAATAAACAGAATCAAGATTTAAGTGAGGATTACTATGAGAAGCTTGGTACGGGTGCTAACAATAATAGCAATTGTTGACACAAAAATAACAGCCAATCCTACCTTGTTTAACAAGTAAAAGCTGCTGGTCTGTTGCTTCTTCAGATATTGGTGACGATATTACTGCAGAGTCCATACTCAAATCCAGATAGTCTAAAATAATACAAACTAAACTCATTAGATGTGAACAAATGGTGCCAGATGCCTTACCCTAAAAAAGTGATCAGCACATAGTTACTTGATATACATTCAACAAATTTGATATTAGAAGGAAAGAACAACATCAATCAGTGTTTTCTGTACGCTACCAATTAACAAAACTTCAAACTTTTAAAAATAACTTCAAATTATTTTACCCATTATTAGCACTATCTAGCATTATTTAGCATTAGGTGATTCACTATTATATGGCCACAATTCTCAGATTGAAAAGCTTTAACTCCAGACTGAAATTACTGACAATCTCTGCTTACCATCACATTCAAGGTCACTCTGACTGGCATCACTCTGGCTTCCAATTCCCTCGTCAGTGCTGCAGTGGTTTGAACCAGCCTCACTTACAGATGGGCTTTGAGGTGGACTGTGAATTGGGCTACTGGGACAACTCTGGACTGGACTGCTGACCTGACTATAAACCGGACTATCAGGATGACTATAGACTGGGCTGTTGGCATGACTGTAGATTGGGCTGTTACACTCACTTTTTGGGCTGCTGGGAATACTGTGGCTAAGGCTGTTGGCATGACTGCAGATTGGTATGTTAGTAAGACTTGCGATTGGGCTGTTGGACTGACTGCTTACTGGAATGTTCGCTGGACTGTAAACTGGGCTGTTGGGTCGACTGTGCACCAGATCATAAAATGCTTGGTTACTGGCCTTGTTGATCACTGGGGTAATGCTGGGTGCACATGGACTCTCTTCACAAAGCACTGCATCCAAGAACTTATCAAAATCTGGATTATCTACAAATGGGCAGAATTTTTAGTAACCCTAAGGCATTCAAGGAACAATGAAAATTATCAAGCACACTGAATACCACTTATACAAAAACATGGTTCATACAGGTTTGATAATTTATTATTTAAGGACTTTTCCAGGACTTTTAACAACATTCAAGGAGTCCGATTATACAGGCACAATTTGAATATTTTCCACAGTCGCTCCAAAAAACAATACCTCAAAGTGCAAATAGTGTCTTTCAACCAAATGAAAACAACTATTTCCTTTGCAATCTTTACAATTTGTTTAAGAAGGACCAAAGTTAATACATTTCATGCTTCAAGCTATTTTCCCTCATGGCTTTACCTGTTAAGAGGGGGGCTACACAAGACAACTGGGAAAAAGTCATTAAAGGCATGGTTGAAAACTTTGAATAAGAAACACTAAATTGTCCTGCTATAAAAACCTTAGCCGTTTTCAAAGAGACTATAAATCCATTTCTCAACTGATGCTAGATATTAATGCAACCTTTTGATGTTAAAATGAGCTTGATTTGCTGTTTTCTCAAGTCTTCAAGACCTTTTTCATAAAATTCAAGCACTGCTTCTTCAAATTTAAGAAGGAGAAAACCATTTTCAAGGAGTTTTCAAGGACCTGGCAGTTTTTCAAGGAGTATTCCAGGCCTGTGCGAACCATGAAAAAAAAATAATAATAAAATAAAGGAACAACATGAAAGAAAGAGGAACTAGTTGCTACAGTAAACCTTTTATAACAAAACTTCAGGTCAAAACTGAAACAATATAAAGCCCTATTAAGTCCCTGGGGATTCTCTGTTTTGTGAAAAATGGAGAAGAGAAAGTGGGGACTTGTTTTGAACAAATTACAAATTAGATTTTTCAGAATTCTGCAACATAACCAACTGTAACATTGATAAACTGATTGATAAGTTTTGACCATTGACACCTGAGGTTTGAAGTCAATACCTGAATCTTACATTGCAAAATACTAAGAAACAGTCAGTATAAGAAAGTATTGCTTAATGAGTCACACTTGAGGATTTCATCCACACTTAAAAGCTGGAACCAGTCAAGGCTTGGCTAGAGTTGGCACTGGAAAGGACAAGAACCACAGTCAAAGCAAAGGGCTGCTGATGCAAAAAACAAAGCTTTATGCATATCAAGTCTGGATATGGCAACAATCTTTCCTGGAACAAAATCAAGTTTACTCTTTTACAAAATTAATGGAAACAACAGATTGCATTATTTTGCCTTTCTCAGGATTAAAATCAAACATGGAGTCCTCTTCTGGGCCCTCAAAAAGGTCATCCACTGCATCAAAATTCTGTGTCAACTCGAAAGCTGAAAGAAAGACAAAAAAAGATTTCCTATTATTTTCCTAAAAACATTTAACTCAAGTAATCTTTGTAGCCCAAAGTTGTCTTTGTCATTCAAATTTTCAAAATTTTAGCACTAACAATTGGTGACGTCAAAGGAAATGTCGCCAAGGTAACACAATTTTGGGATTTTTTTCCGCTTTTGAAGAACGAGTGGGCGTGCCAAAAAGCGGAAGCTTTCAATTTCGACCGGGCAAGAGTCACGATATCATCTTAGAGGCCTTACGTGGTTTCATTGATGTAGAAATATCCTGGTCTACGTTCTCTGAAAGTAGCATCAGGCGCTCAAACCCGGGTACTGGTGTAGCTTGTGGAACAACTGGCTGGTTCGCGTGAAGTAAACTCCACTGCTTCAGTTGAGTCAACTGAGTAAACTGAAAGGTGGTCAGATAGTTGAAAACCTGAAAGAGATACAAAATGAAGATCAGTAATGAAAAGATATTCACACTTCTGTCGCAAAAGAGAGCAAGGCTGCCAGCAACAAGCTTAACTCTGCGAGAAAAATTTGTGCTGAAAGGAAGTTTGCATAAATTAACGTTCGTAGAGCCGTTCGCGTTCTTTCGAGTTCGAACTCTCACCTCCATTTTCTCCAGAAGGCTACTTTCAGAATTCAGCAAGGTTGTCATCTCCCAGAATATCCCTAAAAAGAAACATCATCTCAATAATTAGTAAAAATCAATTGATAAAGGAAAACTTTCACACACGTTTCCGAATGAGGAAGTCGAAATGACGACCCGAAACTGCGACACAGAAACGTTCAAACCACTCGCTAGATTTCACAAAAAGGTAGCTGATCATTGTCTCAGAGCAAATTTAAGTACCTTACACGTCTTAAGAACGAAAAATGAACTCTAAACTGTGTCTTCTGGGCAAAATTTCGTCTTTTCTAACGACAACAAGTTGGCACTTCCCGTCCTCAAGGCGAGCACAGCACACTGATGTCATGAGTTGGTTTATCTGGATCCCAGATCTCTTTCGACTGCTCAAATACCGAAATATGATTGGCTGTTTATTTCTTATCGCCAGGCCTCAACATGACAACAACACAACACGGAAAATTTAAAGTCTTCCGGTGGGGTAGAGTGGGGTGTTATGTCAATGTTATGTCAAGTGCTATGTCAAATTCTAAAAAAAAAAATATACATGTAATTAGCTGCTATTATTGTTGCTGTCGTTGTCAGAAATTGAGTGAATCACTTAATATATTAATAATTATTTTGATTAAGGTAGCTATCGCTGTTTCTTCCCTTTGTATGGTGTTTTCTCACGATTTGAATAATTTTAGACAGCATAAAACACAGTACAGAATGCTCAAATAACAAAAAAAAAAACATGTTATGTAGGGAAGAAAACATCTGTTTTATATAGTGCTTTAACTGATTCACTTGCTTATCCTTTGCAAGTCTTTAGTCTTGATTCATCATGCGTATACAAACTCTTACATTTTTTTTTATTTACCCTGGAGTCACCTTTTGGTAAAATCAGTGCTTTCGATTTTTTAATTCACCAATATTTTTTAAACCCACCGCCTCCACCCTCCCACCTTGGGTATGGTGGGCATTTACCCTGGAGTTTACCTAGGCGATTATATCCCCAAAGGGTATAGCTTGGATTTTTTAACAAGTGTTTCAATAGGTTTTGCTATACACCATTTGGAGCAAGAACAAACAATTTTGACCTTGAGAGCAGGGGGTGGGGGATTAGGAATGACACAGGACATAAAATTAAATATGTCTTCAGGTCTGAAATGGGGTAAGAATTTTCAGCACCTGTCAGCTGTGGGACAGTCACTTGTCAAAAATCAAGGTACCCCCTGAAGGAAGGAGGACAGGGAAATTCACTTTAGTGGCCACATGAAACTCAGCCATTGGTCATACCTTCCTGGTGACTAATGTTGTGCTACATTGAACACCAAAATTGCATGGTGAATTTCAATTTGAATGCCCCAAACTTGCAAATATAAATGAGAACAAGCAGCAGCATGATGGAGTTTGCTAGTCCTTTACATAAATTGGGACTTGTGCGTTGAAAATGGAGAGAAGTCAGGTTTGAGCACTGCACACCTGAAAGTGTTGCAGAAAAAGAAGATTTTAAGACAGAAAAGAATAAAGACAGACAAACAACTTGAGCATAATCCCGTTATCAGTCGTTATGCATGAGGGAGAGGGTGTGTCACTTGGTTTAATGCACGAACAGTTGAAGAACAGTTACAATCATCAGACTTTGACAATGAATCTCTTTTTTGTCATTTCATAACAATTACTTTAGCAAGAAGTCAGGGCCACCCAATGGTTCATTTTGGTGGATATCTGTTTCGAAAGCGTTGATTGCCTCAGAAATTCGAATTCAGTCGTAGAGAAAATCCAAAGTTTTCTTTGTAACACTGGAATTATTGCTATGAACCGGCTGCAGTTGTTCACGAGTCCCAGGAAGGTGCATGTCCCTGACGCGTTTCGAGGTTCTCTTGTGCTGGTGACAGTTTCAACTTTTTCCGCTGCCCAGCTGATTCCATTTCCTGACAACACCATCCCCACAAATGTTAGTTTGTCCATGCAGAACTGGGACTTTGCTGCATTGAGGGTCAATCCATGTTCCCCAAGTCTATTGATCTTTCTCTCTAAGGCCTGCTGCACACTTGAGGAAAGAGCTGAGCAAACCCCCTTGCAAGACATCATGAAGTAATCATCTCAGCTGCTTTGTCAAGTGTGTGGTTGATTTTTCTTGAGAATTTCCGCCTTGCGAGGCAAAATCTCAAATATCAAACACAACTGATATTTTCCTTAATCATAGCCTCCTGAAGCGAAAAAGTCATGACAACTCAACCATACATGTGATGAAACAGCTGAGCTAATGGCCTTGCAAGGCAGCTGTTTGTTCAGCTCTTTCCTCAAACTGTGCAGCAGGCTTAAGCTTGTGTCATGTTCGACACCTGATCCTTGCCGTGTATGATAATGTCATATATGAGATGTTTTCTTGTTGTCCATCTATCCTGTGAGTGCTATCTTGATCTTGTACTGTTCTGAGGCTGAGTTAACTCCAAACAATAGTCTCTTATATCTGAACAGCCCACACGAATGTCAAAAATTATCTCCCTTGAACTAGGTGTCAGATGGTAACCCCATTTTAAGTAGAGCTTATACTTTAAACTCTTTGCTGCCATTCATTCTCTGCATTATCTCATCAACTGTTGGAATCAGAAGCCACTCTCTTAATATGGCCTCGTTTACCCTTTATATGCAGGGTGCGAGGTGAGAGAATGCATTCCCAAATCGGGTTTCTCACTTCTTAGCCTTGTGTAAATGATGAATGCATTGAGTCCTACTCTGATTTTTGCCCTGGATAACATGACTTGGCAGGCTACAGAATTTGTTAAGTTTCTTTGAAAGTTTCTTTTCAGCAAAAATTTGGTTAGAGTTTTTCTCTGTTTTGCCATCTCTTTTTGGATGAATGAATTCAAATGTCAGTGATTCATTGAGAACTCAAACTTTACCCCCCACCCCCCCCCCCAAAAAAAAAGTTAAAAATATGTACCTGAGGCGGGTAATGTGAAAGCTTGCAAATTGCAATGGGGCATAATGAGAGATATATAGAGAGAGATGAAGATTTTATCGTACCGTTAAAATGTAAGTAATAAAAAAATATTTACCTAAATATATAATAATGCCATATAATAAAGGGCTATTAAGTTCGATTTAGTTCGAAAAGCTATTTACAAGATCCAAAATTAATTCAAACAGTATTTATATTAAAACATGACTCAATAATAAAACTATATCTTGCACGTTTCGTGTTTATTTTTGGAATGTCAAAATTGCGTGTTCGTTGGAGCAAATATTTACAGGCCTGATGTGAAAGCGGCAACAATGCCCGTAGCCTATGATCTGAATCACTTAGGATCTCGTTGAAAAGGGTGACACAAATATTACTGTGGTGGACGCTATAGCTAAGCGGCGCTATCGCCATGTGAGTAAAAGCTTCATCGTAACTGAGGCTGGGGCATATGATTTTTAAAGCCCTCTTCTGGACTCGCTCTAGTTCATTAACTAAGTACTTTCGGAGTGAATAATAATACATAGGGATCGCATAATCTAAAACTGATCTTACACATGTGACATGTGATGTAAAATAAGGCTAAGTCGTTACAGGGAATCTTGGCCCTTTTTTAATAGCTGAACTAAAAAGTATAGCCTTTTGGCTGCCTTTTTAATAACATCATTTACTTGGGTGTTCCATGATAGATTGTTCCATGGTAGATGAATGTTCACATAGTTTCCTTCAAGTATAAAATAACTGCTTATACTTGTAAGGAAATGAAAAAGTTCAATGTAAAATTCTTTGTTACATTTGAACAAATTATGACAAAATATATTTACTTCTTGTTAGAAGTTGTTTTAAAATGATTTAAAACATATTCATTGTCCAAGATTGGGGGATTGAGGGTACAGCATTCTAGTATCTCAATCAACTGCTGATGTATAGCATTCCCCTACTTAAAATAACATGATGAGCCCTAGAAACAACTACTGAAACTGTCAAAAAATTGCTAACCAGTACAGTACAATGTCATTTTTTTTAATGTTGAACAACAAGCAATAATTAAAAACAGTCAGGCAACCCACAATCAATTCAAAACAAGATGCCCGGCTAATGGCATTAACACGAAAATATGCTTAATGTAGCCCCAATTATTCCCCATTGTATGTTTCGCAGATATTTAAAAACTATCCTCCCTTGGCAAGTGAAATAATAATTGTCTGAATGGTTTTATTCAGATATATTGCGTGATAGTTATCGTTGTGTTACTAGGAGTCATACCAGAAATAACTCTGCAATAACGTCATGACCCCGCTGAACTGGTCTGGCCTCCTCTAGCTCTGATCCTTCGCGTTGATTATTCGATCTGTTTTTGAAAGCGGAATTTCTTCGCTGTGAACTCTCCCAATTTCCACCGTTTCAACTGTCGAGTACTACCTAGAAGTTATTTCGATTTACCGCTTGAAAAAGGTTTGTTTCCTCTTTGACAACAGCAGATCAGTCTTAAATTCATACATGTGGCCACCATTGAACAAAAACAACTTTTCGAAATGATGACTTGCTTTGATGTCACACAAGTAGAGATGAGTGGGTCCCCTCCCTCGCGATATACGCTCCGATAATGGGTTTTGATTGGGCCGCTTCTGTTGAAGACAGTCAGAACAATAGATCCCTTCTGGGAGAGGGCAGAATTTAACGTAGGTTTAATGAACAAATCAAATGATGATTTGATGTCACAAAGGAAGGGATGAGTGGGTCCCCTCTCTCGTGATATGTGCCTAAATAATAGATTTTGATTGGGCCGCTTCTGTTGAAGACAATCAGAACAATACATCCCGACTAGGGGAAGACATATTTTAATGCATAAATTAATATGCACGTTTGTGGCTACAACGAAGAAAAAAAAGATACCTGACCGAAACCTAGACACGGCCTGCCCTGCGGGGCATTCCGTGTAATTAAACATTTTATGACTTTCACTGGACAAAAGATGCCACAGCAGCCAATGACAACAGGAGTAATGGTCCACTACTTAATTTACTTTGTCGCTGTAAAGATAGATGCATAGGTGTGTTACTACTCTCCTCTGCAATACACTGTAACTTACCAGGCCAAAAACTAAATTACTACTCAACAGAGATATAACTTTCATTAATTTTAGAACCTTTAAACTTGCAATGAAATTATGAGACATGTTGCACTCAGAACTAGTAAATAATAATTGATAACAAAGCACATTTTTAAAGATGCTTATTTGAAAGAGGCCCCTGAATAGGATTAGTGGTTTTGTTAGAAGGCAGCTACCAGCAACTAGTGAATTAGCAAGTGTACTGAAATTCAAGTAGCCACATGCTTTAAGCATCATGGTTTTCACATAAATGCCTACAATTGAAGGGTTTTCTGCAAAAGGGTTATATAATGGCAAAGCAGATTTTGTGCACTAAAATAATTTCAGTGCACAAAATCTGCTTTGCCATTATAATGTGGATCCAAACAAGTTGCTTTTTGCCTAATGGCTGAATTTACAAGGCTGCAGCTCTTTTAACCCTTTAAAGCCCTAACAGTGATCAGCATCAAAATTCTCCTTGTAATACCAAAGCTTATCCAACCCCTGAGGTCATGACAGTAAAGGATATGATCAGCCAAGGTGAATTTTCTTCATATTTTAATAACCTCTCCCCAGTAATTTTATAAGAAAAGTATGGGAACTAGATAGGAGAATTTGTTCTTTAATATTAGGGGTTAAAGGGTTAAAGCAGAGAGAAAAATCCTAGTAAATTAGCCTTGGTACAAAACAAAAACATACTAGCATTTAACATGCAAAATCCACATTGAGCATGCTAAAACTGGGCAAGTTTTGACCATTTTTTTTTTCACTTCAAAAAAGGATATATGCCCCTTGTGAAGGAAACCCTTCAATGTCCAGACTTCCACCTACTTTGGCCAGCTCTGATGCTCACTCGAACGTTTATTGATACCCAAAAAGGTGTGAGTTCTTTACAGGGGGGGGGGGGGGGGAAGGGGAGTTAGCATCTCAGAGGCAAAGTCACCTAAGCATATTTTTAGGACCTTGGCATCTTGAGATAGCCAATTTATGCCACTTCAAAGAATACTTGGGATCAAAGAGTAAAGTAATGGAAATCAGTTCCTAGTTTACTGACAAGTCACAACTGTCACAAATCAAATTTGTGGTTTATAATGAAGTGCTTTGTGTCCAATCTCGTACCCAGAGTCTTCAGGCTTTTTGGTCAGCGGGGCAACGCTGGGAAGACTCTGGGGACATCGAATTTTATTACCGCAGGATTTCTGCGGTAAAACAATGGAAACCGTTACGGAACAGCCAATCAAAAAAATTGAATTTTTTCGATGTCCCCAGAGTCTTCCCGGCGTTGCCCCGCTGACCAAAAAGCCTGAAGACTCTGGGTACGAGATTGCTTTGTGTCAAGAATGATTGCTGTCAAACCGCTGTAAATTAACAAATCTACATAACACCTCTGAACTGAGGTAGAATTGGAGCTATAACACAACTAAGAATATACAATGCACCAAAAAATAAATTCAGTGTTGCAGTCTGCTTGGGTAAATTCACTAAATTTCCTTCTCTGAAACTTCTCTCCAGCTTAAAAGCCATTGTGAGTGTTGTTAGTGGAATAAGGAACCGCACTGACAAGTTAACAGAAAGTACAGCACATATGACGTAAGGTGCAAGAAGTAAGAGACAGTATAGTGCATAAGACAGCTGATGACCAAGAATAATAGCCAAGGTTACTGCCCCTGCTTTCTTGTCCGCCTCCATATCTCTTGTGTTATTACTATGAAGAATAGCTTCCGTGCTCAAGGCTACAGGAATGGCATAAAACAGGGGAAACAAGGCCACACTGCCACACTGAATCAAGTAGGAAAACAGTACTGCTAAAGGCCCAAAGGTAATAAGGATCACTATGTCGCCGACCCCGTAATATTTTAGTCCAACACCACCTGTGTATAAAAACGAGCCAGACAATCCTCCAAAGAACAAGAATGATAAATGTTCCATTTTAGCTGGCGATAATCCCACCAAGAACACGAGGGAAAGACTCGCAAGACTGTACGACACAACTCCTAGGTTGACAACTTCTTTCGGGGTTAAACGATGGTCGACTAAAGTTCGATCGTCGGAAACTTTGCTGTCAACTCCTTTCATGTAATCGTAATATGTATTGACAAGATTTCCGGCAGCGTGAACTCCGAGAACCGCAATCATTGAAAGCACGAGTAACGTGAAGCTAAAATGACCGGTGGTCTTCCAACACAACACCGCACCTAAAACCACTGGGATACAAGATGCTGAAAACGACCAGGGCCGCAGTGCCAAAAGGTAGGCTGACATCTTAAAGGCTCTCTTACTATTTGATTGTTCCTTGGTTCCGTTCATGATCTAACCAGAAAAACAGAAAAATATGATGAAAACCGAGATCTGTATTTCACAGTGGAGCCTCAACTGATTGCTGGCGCGGTTTAGTCATCGGAGGTCGAAGATAATGTAACTTCTTCATGTAGCCGGCATAGAGTATCTTCGCTTTGTGCGTTAAGGGCGGGAAATCAACTCTGCCGATCGACACTTCTCTTTATCAAAAATCAAACCAAAATCGATAAAAAGTTTTTTTATAGAACCCAGTCCATATTTTACAACCCCACTTCTAATAAAATATTAACAACGTGGTCATGTTTCTCCCACCATAATGTAGCTGGCAGGGGTATTTTCCCGGGGTATTTTGCAGAGCGTCTAACGCAGAATCCATAGAAATCCTATTATGCTAAATCTAACATGTTTGTCATAATGACAACTAACAGCTAACCATATGTATAATCAGTGCTTAACCCTACATACAATACAATACAATACAATACAATACAATACAATACAATACAATACAATACAATACAATACAATACAATACAATACCATACAAAACGTTAATGACACTCCCCGAAAAGGGCTTTTCAGTGACAACAATAATTATTATTAAACTGGATCATTGTATAATGCAATTCGAGCGATTTAATTGGCTTAGCGGCCATGGTATACATGTATGAGCCATTTTACCATGCCCGAGAAATAGAGACCATAAATTGTCTTATAATTGTTCTTGCTTTGCGAAATCAGCAAGATCTAGCAATGTTTCTTGATTGTTTTTAATAACACAATATTATTCCACTCGCGCTTGTTGGATATGAGATGATTATAGCCAACTCGGCGCTGCGCGCCTCGTTGGCTATCTATCATCTCATATCAGGAGCTTATGCGCCGATCAAATCGAAACTTCAACATCCCCCCCCCCCCCCCGGGCAAACCCCGGGCATTTGACTATTTTCTGTGCCTGCGTGGGAGTGGGGAATTTGACAGGTAAGGCCTTCCCGGGGGTGGGGAATTAGACTTTGTCTGGGTGGGGTGGGGTGGGGAAAGTTGAACCGGAGGTGTCAGGTTTCAAATCGCTTTTTTTGGGGGGGGGCGCCGAAGTCGCTAACAGCTATAAACACGTGTTTGGACGAGATGGAAGAGTTTAAAGGAAGAGATACAGCATTACAAAAAAAGCTTACAAAAAAAAGGTCTTCAAAAGTGAGAGTGCTTAAATATTAATTATTTTTTTATAGATTGTATATGAACGATGTAGATTTTTTATACAATGAGTCAAGCTGCGGCTTTGTCCTGCAGTGAATAGTGAAAGAAATAAACACTGTCGAATGAAAAACCGCTTTGGCTTAAATTGCAGAATACCCTGCCACTCGAACAGTCTACGTAGCCGGCTAACTCATTTTAACAATCTTTGCCGTGTTTCGGAGTTAGAACAGCTTACACTTGCTGATTGACATTGTCCGACCTAATAAATTCAATTTCCAAACATTAGTTTCAATGTTAAAGTTGTGGTTTTTGTGGTAACTCATGACAGGAGAAAGGAAAGTTCCTTGGAGATGCGTGACACTTGAAAATGTTTTCGGATTGGATTGATATAAAAATAATTATCAAAAAGTGTCAATAATGGTTTGAAAGAAACACAGACGTTTCAGGTATATAACCCTTCTTCAGTGTGGAGAAAACCGTTGAAATACGCTACTGGAAACACGCGCGCATATGAATAGTAGCGCGCGCATGCATTGAAATTGATGTTAAGTCCATCCGGCTGAACAGTCCCAAGTTGGAAAATCAACCTCATTTCACACTGCTTTCGCTGGAGGTTTGTCCCATTGCATAACCTCATACCCCGCACCCGGATATCTGAAATACTGTGATCCGTGGAGTTGAAATGTTGGGCCACAGGGAACCCTGGAGTGTTGTTGCGGATGCTGCGTAAGTGCTCGCTAAAACGGCTCCTGAGGGTCCGCCCGGTTTCACCAATGCGTCAAAACAAAGAAAATGCAAAAATTTACAGTCACGTCAGTCCATAAAGTACCTACCATTGATGAATAGACGAGCTAGTAGTTTTAACATTTTACCAGCAAATTTTATTGAAAATTTGTTACCGCCGCGAGATAAAAAACAAAAACATGAAAACAGTGATGAATAAACCTCACAACCAGAAGCAAGAATACAAAGAGCAACCATACTACTAAGTACCCCAAAACGAAAAAAGAGCATTATTATCCTAGCTAAGATGCCGTGGAGATTTAAAAATTTGAAATAAACCAAGCGGCGAAGAACACTGTAAAAATTACCGAGTCTGCCGTTCGGCGCTTGCGCTAGCTCCGACAAGAAGATCAAATTGACAGATCTGGGGCCCGTTTCTCGAAAGTCCCGGTAACTTACCGGGCCCGATAAGTTTATTTTTAAATGTTTTTCGCCGGTTACACAATGATTAAAGGCATGGTACTTGGCCAATGTTTTCATAGAATTATAAGATATTAAAATTTATCATTCAAAGCTAACAAAAATTGACTTCTTTTAAGAAACATTTGTCACCAAAATCACTTACCGGGCCCGGTAAGTTACCAGGACTTTCGAGAAACGGGCCCCTGGGCCGGGTTGTTCAAAAGCCGATTAAAGCAAATCTACGATTTAGAGTTAATCGAGGTTTTCATCTCGCTCTTTAAAGGTGGTTTTAAAGCCTAATTTCAAGCTAAAGGTAAAGAAACGTCTAAGCCAAAACTGAGGGGCAAAAATCTTTTGGAAGAATCTTTACCGATTTGTAATTAAACTCGAATCAAAGTTCACGTTAATCCAGGATTTGCTTAATCGGGCTTTGAACAACCGGGCCCTGAACTGTGAAAGACAACGCAGCAGAGCTCTTGAAGCACTTTTTTCTGGAGATAAGAGACACCAGGAAAGGAACTTTCGGCGAAAAATATGAGCCAGCAACGTTGACAGCCTACCGAAAAGGTTTGAGAAGATATTTTCTGGAGAGGCGCGAAGGTGAAAATTGCGACATATCAGCTGGCGATGGTACTAATTTAAACAAAAACCTTTGAGCAAAGCGAAAGCATCTCAAAGCGTCTGAAAAGGGGAGTTGTCCAAATAAATCAGATCCATAATGCCATAATCAGATCCAAAATGCCATAATTTATTGGAATTTAAGCTCATTGTTATTTGGCCGTGGTCGTTTTCACACTCAAGAAAAGGCCTTTTAACTAAATTTCTCTTCATCGAATTTATAATCACTCTTTTTCGTTTAGGGACCGGTCATAAATTACGGGGGGGGGGGGGGGGGGGGGTGGGCTATGAAATTTTTTTTAAAGTACTGGTTTTAAGTGGCCCACCCCCGAGTTATTTGACAAAATTGGAGCGGCCCACCCCTGGAGTGGCACAGAAAAACCTAGTGACCCACCCCTCAACTAAAGTCAGTAATGTGAATAGCTACATGGGGAACATTGGCTTACCACTTTAGTCAGAATCTCCAAAAAATCTTCGAGATCGAAATGTTGTAACACATCATCCAAATTCATCTTCTACGTCATCGTTCACTTCTTGTTCATCGTCATCATCGTCTTCCTCTTCTTCACTGGAACTTCCAACTTGTTGGAGAACTACATCGTGGTCTTTGCTCCTGCCATCATACTCATTGTCGTCACAGTCATTGTTGTCATCACCATCAGTATCATCTGCGTGAACACTGTCATGGTCATCGTCGTCATACCCTGTCTCTTCCTCGTGTTCGCCATCATGCAAATCAACATTTTCTTCCACGTTAACCTTTCTCGCAGCTTGCTCAATGGTTGCTTTGTCAAGCTGGGCTTTGGCTAAACAAGCCGAAATTAATACGAGCTTCTCGTTCTTCTTCATTTTCTTATTTCCCAATTGGTGCTTTTCCAGAAAGAGATTCAGAGCTAATACTTTAAGCTTTTTCAGTGTCCCTGCAATTAACATGTAATCAGCGTATTTCTTTTGGGAGTCAGTTACTCTCTGACGTTTTCTGTCATCTTTTCGTTTTGACTTCTTCACTTCAAGATATTGGAGGTGCTCGAGGTACTTTCGCACGAGTAATTCCTGAACGTCAAAGGTTTTGGAAAACTCAAAAATCGATTCACTGTCTTCCAGGGTTAGGTTTCCTTCTTTTACAACCTTTTAATCTGAGCCCTTGGTTGATAATCATCGATCTTTCTGGAGTGTCCTTCTGGTGAAGTGATCGGAGTTTCGACAAATGACAAATATTTCAGATCTGGTAGAGCAGTCTCATCAGACTTTGGACGTGGTACTCGGTGCAATGAATCTCTGGAAGGAGGGAATTTCGTGCAGAACTCACACAGGACTCCACTGTTTTGTTGGCAATCACCTGTGATATATTCTAAGTACAGTTCTCCAACGTGAACACGCTGTTCTATGAAGGCATTGATTTTCTTCATTTTGTTTTTTGTTCTGCTGTTCATACAAACTGCTTGAGCTGTTCAGTATTAAAAAAAATTGGTCTTCTCTTTGAGGTGTAACGAAGGACTGCATAAAGTCTCCAGCTGGACCTGGCTCCCCTTGTATTCGTTCAGTTACATCTTTTGCAACACACCATCCATTTCGTTCCATTGCATTTTCTTCAAGTTTGTTTAATTCATCAATGGAAAGGTTCTTGACATCTTTATTCTCCAGGCTATCCAGAGCTTCATGGTACTTCATGGTACTTCCATTATTATTATTATTATTATTATTATTATTATTATTATTATCATCATCATCATCATCATCATCATCATCATCATCATCATCATCATCATCATCATCATCATCATTATTATTATCATTATTATTATTATAACCTCCAATCATTGTAGTGTGATAGGCCTTAACAACTTAAAAAAGAGAGATGGTCGCTGGCTAAAACTATAAATAAGTAAAGTCAATTTACAGTGGATGCTACTGAAACAATCAAAGCAAATGTGTCACAAGTTGTATTGCGTGCTATAGATGATAGTGATGATGATGATGATGACGATGACGATGACGATGACGATGACGATGACGATGACGATGACGATGACGATGTGACGATGATGATGACGACGATGATGATGATGATGATTATGATGATGATGATGATGATGATGATGATTATGATAATGATGATAATGAGAAGGAGGAGGAGGATGATAATGCTTCTGAGGGTGATGGTAGCGGTGAAGATGTCTAAAGATGATTTATAGAAGAAGCTGTTTAAAAGATGTTTGAAATGATATTAGTGAAGGTTTATGAACACACAGTAAAGCTAATTAAAGTTCGAGCCTTTATACTATAAAACGTTTCCTGACTACTCTTTAGATTTAAGACTGTACATAAATGGAAATAAAATATATAATATGTGAATTCCTGTTGTCATATAAAATTAAAAAACAGATTCTACTAACGTTTGTGATGACATGTGAATAATTTAACACGAGCCACCCCTAATGCAGTGCATTTTTTTCCCTGACCCACCCTTTTTAACGTGTTAAAAACTAGTGACCCACCCCCAATTTTTCATAGCCCACCCCCCTCCACTTTATGACCGGTCCCTTACCTTCAAGAAAAAAATTGTTTCCGCTGTATATAGTACATGTTCACCACAAAAAAAAGTATTAGTAGTGCTCCTTGAACAGTGTCGGAAGCTTTGTAAACTCAAATGAAAAGAAATAAACAACACCATCAAACGTCGCATGTTCATTCACAGAAGTAAAATTTTGATCTGTGCGCGCCGAACCCATTTAAGTGCCGTGCTTCCATGCTTTCATGACAGTTTTTGAGCCAATCAGAAACCGTCATTTCGAGACGACATTATCGCAAAATAACGTCGTCTCAGCTCAATAAGAAGATCCCCCAGGATCGCGATGAAGCTGCATTTAACAGATTTAAGCATTATAGCCACATTAAAACACGCTTCCAACGCAACGAAACGTTTCACCAAGGCTGTGTTCTCATTCCACTGAGTCTGTTTTTGACACGAAAGAAAATTCTTAAATAATTTAGGGCCTCTATAGACACCCACAGACCCAGTTTAATAAATACACTGCGTCACAGCGTAAACATGGAAGGAGGGGGGGGGGGGGGAAAGGGGGAGAGAGCGGCTCCTATGCGTTAGGCTCCTGCTTATAGCTTTCAAATCTGCTGCTGTTTCAGGGAGGCACCATGGGAACTTTATCTTATCAGATGTTTTGCTGTGTAGTATTGTAGTATAATTTTGCGAGTTGTGCTACAACACACCCGGGAACAAACAATAACAAAGAAAACTGTGGGAAAATCTGAAGCAGGATAAGGGTACGCGCGTTTGCAAAGTGCTTTGCATTGTACAGATACTTGGCGGCTGTTAAACCGTTGTTTGACTGTACAAACAACTAACCGTACGAATGTCGCAGCATATTTTTTAACTCGTTGCGCGCGTTATCAGGACATCCGGACAGTTGTTCGTGGAATAATTACCATGGGCTATCGCTCAGCACTGTTTAATGTTGTACAGCAAGTAGAATTGTCTATTTAACAATTATTACACGAGCACGCGTTGGATATGAGATTATAGATAGCCAACGGAGGTGCGAAGCGCCGAGTTGGCTATAATCATCTCATATCCAACAAATGCGAGTGGAATAATTGTTTTATTAAAAACAATCAAGAAATATTGTAAGTTATGGCTGGTTTCGCTTAGCAAGAACAACCAGAAGACCATTTTAATGATCCCTATCCTCGAGCATGGTATAATAGCTCATATACCATGGCCGCTAAGCCAATCAAATCCCTGGAATTGCATTATACAATGATCCATTTTCTAATAAAATGTTTTATTTTTGGGCTACTCCCGGGTGTCCGTAACATTTGCGAACTTAACGGTAATATACGAAACGACATAGGATCCCCAGAGAGGCGGAAAGAACACTCCCTAGCCCCCCCCCCCCCCCCTCCCCCCCACCCCACAACGGCCCTATTCCAAGAGCTGTAAAACTGTAGTGCTACGTCGGCGCGGGAATGAAAACGAATGTATTTGATTTTATCAACTAAGTTGATAAGGGAGATTGGCCACCCTAAAGAGATTCCAGAGCTGACGTAATTCGAGCCCTTTGTCAACCCAGGTAAGAAAACTGAAAGTTCGTGTTGAGATCAGCCTCAATATCAACATGCATATTCTACTCATTGCCGTACGTGTATTTCTTATGGTAGTAGTTGGCATGGTATTAGAATAAGACATTTTTTCTATTAAGTAGTCATATTGTAAGGAGAAATTGATGCTTGGCAACTGATTGGGGCTTAAAGGGTGGTTGAACGGATTCATATAAGTATTGACACGACCAAACGACCAATAACCCTGTGGATCCCTGATCCCTGATGGATCAACAATGTAAACAGAATCTAGAAACACGAGGCACAAAATAAATGAGACAGTATATATGACCAGCATATTCTGCATTTGGCAATGTGAAATAAAACATTCACAAACTTTCTTTTCTTTCCGTATAGATCTTCTGGTAACCTAAATCTGTCTTGGAAGCCAGCACTTACTGCCAATTGTAAGCCGTTTATCTCCATAATCTGCATTGTTTACTGATGCTGTCTGTGTCATTTAAATCAGCTTTGATGTACTGTAAATTTATAACTACTTTATAACTGTTCACACTACTAATTGCTTTATCTGATAGCTTAAATCAATCGGTGCGCAAATGTGCCCAAGCCCGGACGCGAGCCTGGAGGTAGTGCGGATGGTGTTGAGCCTTTTCAGGGAAGAACAGTTCTTTGTGTACTCCAACACGAACAGTCAGTGACCGTCAACTCCTGGTGTCTTCCCAGTATCATTAAAGCCTCCACGTGCCACGTGTATTTAACTTGCAATTTACACGAGTGCAATATGTTTTCTTCAGATGAATTAGCAAACATCGACATGTTACTCAGACGATTGTCTCTAACAGTGACGTCTTGCGGTTTTCTTCATTATTCTGCGCATGACTATTGTTATTGATAGAGTTTGCCAGGCAATTTTGGTGATCCCTGCCTGGATTTGAATCTAAAGCATTATACATTGCAACCGGAAACTTGTCAGATCCTGTCTTCCGTTTCTTTTTCGATTGTTTCACTTTTCTTTCACTCTTTTGAGATTTCTTCGCAAGGCAGCTGATAACAGCCGCGCCTTTCTTCTTTTTCTTCTTTATTTCGTAATTTTCTTCTACTTCATCCCCGTCCTCTTGTTCATCATCCTCGTCGTCTTCATTCGAACCTGATTGTCTTCCGTTTTCTCTTGAATAGTAGTAAGCAAAATTAGAAACAATGACTGGGACTGGTAGAGCGATCGCCAGTACTCCTGTAATGGCACAGAAACACCCAACAAGCTTTCCACCTGCAAGATACAAACACAAAAACACAGCCAGTCAACTTAGGGGAGTTTCCACGAAAGCTAGTGTTGGGAGATAGTAACAATAAATCTTAAGTTTGGCCGACTCGGCAGTCAAAGGATACTGATTGCCATTTATTTCTCCCGTCGTGTAAAAACCAATTTTACAATTAATAGTCTACAAGTGATTTCACCCGTTCACTTCATATATCTAACTCATAAGCACGTCAGTTTCGTAAAACTGCTGGTGTCAGATGTGACAACGAGAAAGGAAAGCTATACAGAAATCGACAAAACCACCAACAATAATTGCAAGCGCAGTAAAGTTTTTTAAAAGCAGGAGTTCATACTGGCATATAAAACGGACCAGTATTTTCCGTTTCGACGAATAAGGAGACAAAATCGTTCAAACTTGAGTGATCCTTCCACACAAAAAAGAGGGATTTGTACTACAGAGAGCAAAATTACCTACCAAAAAAAAAAAAAAAATCAGCTTTAAATCAATGTTTTCATCTGGTAGCAGCCATGAAGAACTCTTGCAATCCCTTCTGTGAAACTAAAACGCTATCGCGGTTACACTAATTTACTTTTTGCATATTTGATAAGACAAGGTAAACCAAGTGATAGTTTTTTAGTGTAAACGCACACACACACAAAAACGAACCCGGCCGAGCTGTGCTACTATTGTATTCGTGTTCGTACAAAGTCGAGGGGCGGAGGTGTGGTGTCGGGTCACGGGTAGAAGAGGTCATTCAGACAAGTAAATTTATCGAATCACAATTTCACCTTTTAGTTGACGTTGCCTTGAATTCCACAAACGGCTGAATTTATCACGCAGCATATTCATCAAACAGCTAAATTTATCGCATTGATTTACCACGTAACTAAATAATTGACCTGGGCTGAGTTGCTCGAAGCATGGTTAGCGCTAACCAATAACAATGACAACCAATGACAACCAATGACAACCTATAGGTTTTTTAAAACCCGGGTTAGCGCTAACCATGCTTCGAGCAACTGGGCCCAGATAGATTAATTTATCTCGAACGAAGGGCTTGGGAACTAGTTGTCGATAGTTCTATTAATTGTCAGGCTACGACAACTTTCTCGGCATCTACTGCGTCTTGGAGGAGTGGAAAACCTAACTGAACAAGTACGCAACTCTCTCGTAGCCGTATCGTCATTGTTGCCTAAAGTTCAAAAACAACAGAGCCGACCAAATGTTGCTGCAGCAAGGAGTGGATTTGTAGGACGACCACGGCTTGAAATAACGGCAGAGCAGTTGGAGTACCTTTTCGATTATGACCTCACCTTCCGAGATATTGGTGAAGCACTGAGGGTATCAGAGAGGCGTGCGCTAGCACGGTATTTCTGTTAGTGATAGGAAATCTAACATGACAGATGATGAGCTTGGTGAATGTGGATGCTGTGATCGAGGAAATATTTACCTCCATCTCTCAAGCTCTATCCGAATACAGTCGACCAGGAGCGAGCAGAGCAGAGCAGTGCGTTACATTGTGATACAAAATTAACCACAATGCCTTTCCCCTTTGATCTTACCGCAACCACAATGCTTTGTATTTTGGATGTGCCGATTAGAGAGCTGCCTTGGTAGGTCGCTTCACGCTCCTTCGCTACGGCAGCAATTATTCATACGTATGGTGTATTCAACATCAGCCGCCATTACAGGACAAAAAACAAGAACGAAAAATCAACGCAACGAATAAATTGTTCTAGAAAGAAAACAGTTAGTAGAGGTGTTGTCTGCTAATCCTTTCATTTACCGAAACTGAGGCACAGCTTTCCTTTCCAGGACAGATATTTTTCAAAAGTTCGACTCAGTCGACACGCGGAGCTGCTCGTTTCAGCGAACCTGAAACGAACCTTCTGAGGAACTAACCCTTAAAAATTCGAGGAAATGCCGTGAGTGAAAAAATAAAGGTAAAGTAGGAAATTTCACAGTTCGAGAAGTCTCATTCGGCACAAACTATGATAAGATTAGGACGTGAACACTGAATATTTGCATAAAGTAACAACGCCTCGCCCATTTCTATCTCCTGCCGCAAAATGTAAATGTTCAATTAACTTTAAAGATCCAAGGCAATGCCGCGAAAGAAAGGCTAACGGTAAAATAGGAAACCAAAACTTCGCAATAAATTTCATTCGGGTCAGTCGAGTGTTAGCAATAAGATCGATTCACTGGGAGTGAACCCCGTAGATACTGAAAATCTGCATACGCATAGCCTGCGACAACCACTGAGTACCGCAACGCTTCACGTATTTCTATATTTACGTTGGATAATGCAAAAAAAAAAAAAAAAAAATTAGAAAAATTGAAGCCCCTTCCGATGTTATGAAACGTTGACAGAAGCCGTCATTTTGATGTAGAAAGGAACTGCCTCGTTGAAAACACCGTGCTAGGCCAATACCGTTCAGACAGTCACAGCAGTATTCCTTCGCTACATTAGCGAACAATTGCCGCTCATACTCTAGGTTTGAAAATCAAAGAAGCAATTATCTTTAGACATAATCCGAAATATCATTTCATTCACCTGTTCAAATCACTAGTTTGCTTACAGAGGCGACTTCATGTCGGAGCTGAATTTTACTGCTGTTTTTACAAAGATCACTTACTGTATTAGATTGTGTCTTGTTCGTAACCCTCGGAGACCCAAGGGCAGTTAGTCGGGTGGAAAGGATTTCACTGGGAAACCTAACAGATATCATCCTACAATCAAATTCGCCCGGCGGCAGCTAAGATTTGTGACAAAGAAAGTCCTTTTATTTTTCTCGATACGTGTTTACAAAGGCGCTAGGATTCGCAAAAGAATCCACTATTTGTGCGTGCAGATTACCGTTTCAAAGAGGTTTGTTTTCTTTCTGAAAACGGTATATCGCAGTTTTGAAAATTTACTCGTAAACAAACATGGCCGCCATTTTGAATAAATGAAATCGCACAATTCTCTCGAGACTTTGCGCGGGATACATTGCAATTTGCGACTACGATCAAAAAAAAAAAAAAAACTCGACTGCGCGGTCGGCCCAGTCCACCCCGCGTAATAAACAGCTAAAAGCTCCTGAAGATTTTCTCGGGGTTTTCAGCATACCTGCATGACATAGGAGCAGAGACTATTAAAGATGTGCAGTTGTCATTTGCAAACTGTACAGGACAGTGTTATGTTGGCGCTAGCACGAAAAAGTGCTTGTTTTACTGTTCGTTAAGAGTTTACTGTTTTAGACTCCAATTGTTAAGTTCAGCCCAGGAATATCTTAATTTAAAGATTTTTCTTAATGCTTGTTGCTCAAATGTGAGGGCCAGAGCAGCAATGGTTCGTTTTGTTAGAATTTTAAAAAAAAATGTTTTGGAGTCGATATACATGAATATGTATAATTTTTACCATTCTCGACAATTTAGAGGCATTTTCAGCCATTTCCAAAGACTTAGATTTAGTTGCCTCGCGGTCCTCGCGCTATCACATCGCCCCTCCCCACTCCAAAACCCGCTCCATGGGCCCTGAGATGTGGAAAGAAAGCGAGGTGCTTATACTGTTAGACATCACGAAAGAACACGGCCCAATAACTTTAACAGTTCGTTCTTTTTTTTTTTTTTTTTTTTTTTTTGAAAAATTGAGTTTTCGTGTGATTGCAACCCAATATCCAAACCAACTTTTACCACAGGTCAATTTCGAGACACAGAGTTTAAAATATGAGAATGATATATTATTCAATCAGTGTCACAGGCATACTCCGAAAAAAGGAAATTCGTGTTCTTCCAACAGGAGTCGAACCTAAGACCTTCCGATTCCATGTTCTACCACTGAGCTACAGACTAGGCCATTAAACTAGGTTCATGTGACAAACATTCTGCATATTGCTAGGATTTGAATGCCATATAACCTTAGACTAACCTGAGATGAAACTTTAGTGTAAATGGGTGTTCCTTCTGGCTTGCCGAGCAATACTAAACCGCTCCAGTGTAAAATGAACTTTAAACACTATGGACCCATTTAATTTTTATTCAAGCCAAAGGGGTCCCTTTGTTCTGTATCATAAGATATCAAAACAAACTCTCTTTTTTTGCCTTAAAATCTGTTTGATATGTAAAGGGGTGTCGTTAATATTCCACGAAAAACCCTTTTTGCTTTCCCGATATTAAAAGATGTGCCTGGGGGAAATTCATCAAAACAAAATGTTGTTACCTCTTGTGTCCTTTTCAAGGAACATTTGTGTAAGCTAACGATATATGTGGATTCTTTAGCTGAAAATTTAAGTTGGAGAAGGTTTTAGAGAGCGCAACATTCCGGCAGAATTTCCGTGTTGCTGTTCATAGTTGGCCTATTTCGCCCTTTAAACGACATATTGTCCGTGTAAAACAAAAGGAATTAGTTTTCCAGCGTTAGGAGACCCCTCTTAAGAAGTTGAAGTCGACATTTCGCCAACGAAAACTGGTTCTAATCACCTTCCAAACAGATATTTCACTGAAATGAACCGTTGGATATCTCTGTTTGTTGCTATCACCAAATCATTTTTTTGTGCCTTTATCATTGATGTAATATCCAGCTCGTTTATTATCCTCCGTTGTAGTTAAGGGGTAGGGGGTCTCCAACTAAAGCTATTAAGAGCGGCGGTCAGGAAAAATCGAGCAAAATCTGAATTTTCTGGCGAAACTTAGCAGAGTCGATTTCTTTCATCTTTTGTCCATAATAAGGTTTTACTAAAGTAAGAATCATGGTGTGGCTTAAATTGGCCAGAAACATTTTCTTTTGAGAAAATCAGGAAAATCGATCGAAGCCTTGTGAACTGAAAAATGATTGAATTTAAAACCGGAAAATCGCCACTTTTCATTGTCTCCCCGTTTGTTTTAGAAGAAGCGTACGAAAATCGGGATTTCTTATATCGAAAGACAATCTCTTTCTGATATGATAACCGATGAATTTGTGTTTGTTATGATATCTGGCAAATTTAAACAATTTAAAACCAGCGGCATATTTTTACAGCTGGTTTACTCTGTAATGTAGTGTCAAAGGTCAAGCACACATTTCAGTATGTGGTATAACTCGAAATATTCTCACACTTTGGCTTTCAGTAACAATTGCCTTGATGTACTTCATACCTAAATATCAGGCTGGGTTCTCCATTGAGATTTTCACAAAAGGTCGTTAAAGTTGGCTAATTTCGACCACGACATCGTTTGGCGACCAAATGACTGCCAGTGAAAACAAACCGACGCGACGGGCAAACTGCTAATTACAGCTTCAGGGCCTTCAATAATGCTCCTATCTTGCTTTATCAGAAAGATTTCTGTTTTCCCCTCGCTTCCTCTTAACCATTATCGACGGGAAGAGAAGAAATCGAAAAGATTCAGACATGTCTAACAATGTTGCGTGACAGCAAATATGCAAATTAGTTAGATGGTCACTGAGATATGGCAGTAGGCAGTAGGGAAGGGGTGGGGGGCGGGAAGAATTGCTTTAACAGGCCCGTAGTCAGGCTAAAACAACTGGGATGGGGAAAGCAAATTGGAAACATCAAAAAAGGGGCAGATATAGTAAGCAAAACAATAACTTTGCACTTGCATCACACTTTTTGGTACATTAAACTTCTTTTCGACCCTTTGCCGTCACTGTACGGACTACCACGTGAAATTGCCAAACTTGTTCACGTTTAAAGAATGACGTAAAAAGACGACGACAAATTTCCCTTTCTCTTTTTCCAGTGAACTTGGAATCAGGCAGTAAGAATATGTCCGCAGGAAGATTTGTCTAAAATTAAAAAAAAAAAAGGTGGGAGCTGGAATTATCGCGATGAAGTTTAAAAGAACGCGAATTCTCTTTGTGTTTTCGAATTTGCTACCATCACCGTCATGTTATCTTTAACTCCCTACTAAAAGACACAAATCGGTCATGAGGATTTTGGTTCTTATTTCCGATTCACAAGGAAGGACTGCCTTTGCTGCTGTTGTATAAAAGCCAAATGTTAGCGGAGGAAACTGTCAGGTAATAAACAATTTATTAAGGGTTGTGAAAAGGCACTTGCAGCGTCAGAATTCAAGATTGATTGTTGTACATTATTACTGTTTTTTAATTATTTATTTTTTGACACATTGTTTTTTACGCTTCTTAAAATTCTGGGGGGGGGGGTCGGGGCTCGAGTCCCCCCCTGCCCCTCCCCTTGTTACGGACGCGTTTAACAGTATGGCTTTATATACCAGCTGCTTATCTGGAATAACGAACTCTTTGTGACAACTTTTGCGCAAATGACTAGTACCCGTAGTTCTTTATTGAATTTTCTTTTTCGTAGCGACCAGCAACAAAAACCGTCAATGCGAAAGATACACCGGAGGAACAGACTTAAAAAGATACACTCACTGATTTAAGTGTAGAGCGAAATTTTACTTCTTCCTAAGATAGAGGGGAAAGGGGGGTGGGGGTAGCTTAATTAAATACATAACCTTATTTCTTTTTAATTTCAGCCTCTTCATTTCACTTAGACCGTCATAAGCTGCTTCCCTTGTTCTAAAGATTAAAGGAAGGTGCATGCGGACCTAAAAATCCTAGCATTAGGGCGTGGCGAAGACACAAACTTCACACTTTTAAGAGCTGGGACCAGGCTTCTTTTCCTTCAATTGAAAAGTTTTCAATACTTTCCTTTAATAGGGATAATAAGTCTTTAGCATGGGCGTTACACAAGCCTGAAAAGCTGAAACTATGATGTCTTACTTTCCTCAAGAGAAGGACCTTTTTACGAGGTAGTGAACAAAAAGTTGTCCACCACAGTCAGTAGCACTAGGACTAGGGTTCCAAGCACAGAAAATAAAAATAATAAATAAATAAATAAATAACACTGAAAACTTCACGTTTAGTCTAATTAACGGCTTTCTCCGCATCTGATGAACTGAAAATACATCTGAATACTAATATTTTGTGCTGGAAAAGACCGAATGTGCAAAAAAGTAAAGTGTTACATCAGACGTTTTTACAGTTTATTATACATAAAAGGTAATGGAAATTATGTAAACGCATACCTGAACCAACTGGAATAAACAGTCCTAGTTTCTTCCATAGCAAATAACACGAATTTTTTTCAAGTCCTCGTTCTAGTTTTGCGGCTTTTTGCGCCTGGCTGTCATGGCTTGATACCGGCGGAGAAGTTTGACACTTATATGAACTGACCTCGACGCCAGCCAATGCCCAGAGACGAACGGTGAACGGTGAACGCTGACAAATCGTCAATTCCGAAAGGTGAAGGAGATGAACATTCATGGTGAAGGAGATAAACATTCTTGTCAGAATAAGTTCAATTTCGGTTTCTACATCGGCTATTGACAAGGAAGCCTTGTGACCGGCGATGTTCCTTTTGCACTAGTTTACTTCAGTTGATCTGCTCCTGTCTCTAGGGTCGTAAGAGCAAGGACCTCCGACCAAGGAGCTAAAAGACCACCTCCATGCTTCCATGACAGCACAAGAATATCAGACCAAATTTAAAGTGACAAATTTTCCAGTTTCCTTAATTGAATTTATCTTACATTTACTTTACTAATTCAATTTACTTTGGTAAACACCAATGCGTGATATTATTAATATTCACTGATTATTGGTGATTTCGGAATTTGTAAAACGCAACCCTAACTATTTAGCGAATTAAAAACAGAATAGGAAAGTTTGACCGGTCTCCAATTTTTATTTCAGCGAGCATTTTACCATAGTCATAGGGGAGAACTTCAACCCCACAGATTTCCCTTTGATGCGGTTTCATTGGCAATCTGACACCTGAGCGAACTCAAGAAATGGACATCGAGACGCTTACTGCTCCTTACTAGATATGGTTTTATAAGCAAAAATCTCACAACGCAAACGAGAAAAATCGGTTCCCAGACCGGACTTTACCTTATTGTAATTAAAGATTAAAAGAAATTTGTTTTCATTACGCTTTTTTGGTATATGTAAAATTAGTCTGTTTATTGTCACGGTAACGCAACAACGGTTGTTTATTTAGCCGTTGTCGGAATTTTAAACGAATTATGGGTGACTTCAAAACGGTCGTGTAAAGTGCTTAATTCAAAACCCAGGCTGATTTTAATACATTATCAAGAACAACGTTACATTACTTAAAAGGCAAAGTTTAAGAAAAATCGGCGTTATACCACATAGCGAAAACTATCTTTAAAATTTATCCGTTTTTGCGGGATTTTTCCTGTTTAGAAAAGGGACATTTTCCTAAGCTCTGTTTGCTTTTATTAATAATGGTTAAGTCTAGTTCAAACTTTGCTATAAACGTGCGGTGCTTCCGCTGTCAATACCGAGTATAAAAATACCATGGATCTTCTTTCCTTCCAGATGAAGAGTCAGTTCAGAATATTAATTTCACACTGCCGTGCGGGTACTTTCGGGATCCTCGCGGGTCAAATTTGTTTATCTCAGTTTTCTAGAACGTTAAGCGCTCCTAGAGAAAACTGAAGGCGGCAAATTTGTTCTCTACTTAAAGGCTTTTTGTAGCCAGAAAATGAGCGAAATTGATTTCTCGAGTTCTGCCACCAAATGCTTGATATTTTCTGACCGCCGCTCTTAATCAGTTTAGTTATCTTTGAAAACTGTGGACAGTGGCTGACCGCCCGCGGCATGCGCTCTTTTCTTGTTGTTCGATTTGTTCTATTTGCTGTTTTATAGCCCATCGTGATTTTGGTAAAAACATTTCACTTCAGTTTAGTAAACGTTAAATAACAGAGACATTTAGAACAACCTAAACACATTTTATTGCAATACAATGACCAACTCATCTAATGTTGAGTATCCAGAAGAACGAAAACGGGTACACAGGTGAAGCAAGCGCAGCTGCAATGTTACGCAATATTATTTTAAGATTAAAATTCTTGGGAACAAAAGACTGTCAGTGTGATATTTAGGATTGTTTTGCTCGGGATACATGAGTGTTAATTAAAACTCAAAAACAAGAGACTGTTTCGAGTGTCCACTGAAAAATGCTTTGATAATAGGATTAACAAGCCAGAATTCAACTCACATTGCTGGTAGCTGGTTTTGCGGTAAAATCTAGTGGTTTGCATGTTCAATTAGGTGTAAATAGTCAATTTAAAATGTAAAACGCACGAAAAATGTCAACTGAATAAAGATAACAGATACCCGGCATTTGGGGAAAAAAACGGGAGAAGTGTGCTAGTGGCATCTAAGCTCTGAGAAAATTTGAACGACTATTATCCTTTAAAATGGAATTCTTAGATGACTGCAATCTTTATTACGTGGGATGCCTGTGCAGCCCACGTTATAAAATGGGGGCCGTTTGTATCCACAAATGCGCATCTTTCAATTATTAACTCGTTTTAGATGTATCAAATTCAGTCTTCTCCTAGAGGGGATCTTTTTGTCACGTATTGTCCTTATTGTCTTTAACAAAAACGGTCCAATCAGAATGCAATATTTTAGTGTATGTCAGGAGGGATCGGACGGGAGTTAATTACTATTGTGATTATTCAGGTCCTAGTGGTCTCTCGGTGGAACTGAAAAGGCTTGACTTTAGTGGCGTGGCCATATTGTTTTAATGTTTTAAATTCCAATGTGCCGTTTTCAAAAAGAAAACTAACCCTTTTGAAGCAGTAAATCGAAAGAATAACTTCTAAGAAGCACTCGACAGTGAAAACGGTGGAAATTGGAGGGTTCAAAGCGAAGGAATCATGCTTCTGTTTGACAGTTGTAGAACCATCCAGAATACGTGGGGGAAAGATCAGTGATAAGCTAAAACACACAACGCATGACTTTGTCGATTTGATGCTTAAACGCAACTGGAAATCCACTTCACAAAAAGATTAAAGGTTTGATTGTCAATTTTTACTAAAAGTTTTCATTTAGGAAAGCTTTTTGCCTGTTTTCTTTCTGTTTTTTTGATGAAACGAAAACAATTTGTAATCTTACATTGGCTGAGGTCACACTAGAGGCTTTACCATGGTAAAAATTGCTTTACCAAGGTAAATTGCGCAACCACCTATTTACCATAGTAAAGCTGTCAAAAAAGATTTGACGCTTTCCATGTGCACTCTTTCGCATGATCAGTAAACTTATACGTGACGAGTACACTAAATGTTGACATGTCGCGTGAGCTCATATCGGCTGTAAGTCACTGATTTGTGACCTGGCGTGTAATAAAATTATGGATCAACAAGAGAGAGTTGTATTTTCAATTGTTCCCATTTTGCTTTTAATTCTGCTGCTTAGACGAGCATGTAGAATTCGCTTCCTTCTTACATACAACTATTTAGATCTTGGGACCAAAGAAAGTGCAGCGGTTTGTAGACGGCAAAGACACAGGCAAAGAAGAGCGCGCAGGCAAGCCTGGGTTTACCCTCGACAACAGGGATGGCTTGAGGAAATGTATGATAACCGGCTCCTTCGAGCCCTTTGGAAAGACCATTTCAGGGTAACACGGGAAACATTCGACTTCATTTTAAAAGTTGTGAAGGACGAAGAATTAGCGCTGTTGAAATCCATGTTCGCTCAAACACACGCGCCAATGAGCGGGAAAATAAATTTCATGTTTATAAAATATGAATCCACAAATGTATTGTAATTACTGCGTTTGTCCAAAAAGATGACAAACTGTCAACAAAATATGCATGGTTTAGATAGACAAGAGATGTACCCACCTTTTTTTTTTGGTAACTAGATTCTTATCTGGGGTCAAGTCAACTTTGTTCTTGCCGCTGTTGTCAGGGCAACTTACCAGAGTTAGGTTTACCATGGTAAACTGAAAATTGGGGGTCACACTTGCGGTGCCGTTAACCATGGTAAACTTGAGTTTACCATGGTTAACTTTCTCCAGTGTGACCTCAACCATTGTAATCTTACACTTTTATTTACATAACCAGAGTAGAAAACGTGAGTCACGCCACGTTATTGTAATAGAATCTCCGGTACAACGAAAGACTTTTGTATGAGAAGCAAAAATATGATGAAAGTTGTCAAGTTTTCATGTATGCAAAAAGTTATGATTAGCAGTGAACTTTTCAGATAAAAAGAGTGCTCCTTTCAGCTGAAGACATTTTCTGGCGGGAGCTATTTTTAGGCGGCAAAATTTCAAGTAGCGCAACTCAATATCACGCAATCTTTCTGACTAAAACTGTTCAGTTAGTTTAAATTTAAATTTAAATTTTAATACTTATATAGCGCCCTTTAACATCTAAATGATCAAAGGCGCTTTACAATCCAAGAAAGCTAATTACAAATCAAATCAAATCAAATCAAATCTTGGTTTTTGAGGAGAGGGGAAAACCGGAGTACCCGGAGAAAAACCTCTCGGAGCAGAGTAGATAACCAACAAACTCAGCCCACTTATGACGCCGAGTCCGGGAATCGAACCCGGGCCACATAGGTGGAAGGCGAGTGCTCAAACACTGCGCCAACCCTGCTCCCCTAGTTCAATCGCGAAGGGAGGGAGGGTTAAAAAATCGGTGAGGCGTACAATAAATGAGGCCACTAGTGCTAAACATAGTCAACGCATCCCACGTAAACGCTCTGAAAAGCGTCTTGTTTGTTTAGGTAATGGCAGTTTAGCAATACATTTACTCCGCCTTCCAGTCAGTTGTATTTATTTGTTACTCAATGACCGACACAAGTCGGCGAAACGAAAAATTCCAAACGTTGGGAAGGAGGAGGGGAGGGTATTCCAATTAGCTTGTTTAACTTTTTTTGAGAAGATGTATCGATTATGTTAGTTTCTCTCATTTAATATGTCTTATCAGTCTACCTTCTCACACACAAGAATGGAACTTACCAAAAGCCCGAGACAATAGCTCTTAACCACGGGCCATTCATGAATAATATAAAATTAACTCTTGATTTCTTTTCATTCGAGACACACGGCACACACAAAATAATAATTACTAGTCAATTTAAACAAAGGGGTTTAATCTAATTATCCTTACATGCCGCTATCCAGATTTGTAAAGTAAATATTTTAAACTGATGAAAAGCAAACAAGAGACATACCTGAAGTCTCGCGGTTAATATGCGCGAACATTTTAGATCGTATTCTTGTAACTTTTGAGTATTTAGATAAAATCTTTGAACGTAACATTAAAATCAAAGCTATTCAAGAGTACTTTCCATTTCTGGTTTTCAATTTGTGCAAATGAACATTTTTTTTGTAACTTATATTTGTAAACAAACAAGGTTGTACGTACCTAAAGTCTTTGGCGACATATCTCCGTATCCCACTGTTGTCATCGTAATAATTGCCCACCAAAATGAATGAGGAATGCTCATGAATTGGTTTTCGTCTTCATTGCTGATCTCAGCATAATAAACTGCACTGGAGAACAAAATAACTCCCATACATAGAAAGAAAAACAACAATCCTAATTCCCGTAAGCTTGCCTTCAACGTGTGCCCTAGAATCTGAAGTCCTCGCGAGTAACGCGACAGTTTAAAAATCCGAAACACTCGTACGAGCCTTACGGAACGAAGGACAGCAATCGAAGAAACGTTCGAGGAGTCCTCCATTGGCAGTGTTATATAGTAAGGTATAATCGATACGAGGTCGATCAAGTTCAAAACCGAGATGAAAAACCTCCACTTGTTTGGGCTAAACACAAAGCGAATCACGTACTCCAAAGTAAACCAAGTTATGCAGAACGTTTCTATAATGAAGAAAGGGTTTTCCGTTTTCCTTTTGGCTTTGCTAGACATTGAAGTTCCGTTTGTCATTTTAGGTGGTTGTTCTTGAAACTGTGGCAAAGTTTCGACACAGAACAGAACTATCGATAAAATAATGATGGTTACAGACCAAATTGCAACTGCTCTCGCAAAACTCGATGTATCGGGATGCTCGAATAGCTCCCAAACTTTTCTCTGTATTTCGTTCTTCGGTAGAGGCCGCTTAGACTTCTGTACGCGCTGTTCCAAACAATCACCTGCTTTGAGCAAAGCTTGTTCTCCCAGATCAAAGAAGCGAATGTCGCTAATAAATACCTTCCGAGGTATGCTCGGAGGTCGTATTAGGACCCCAGATGTCTGATAGTAAGCTAGAATGGACTCGAAGCAGATACGATTTCGATCAAAAAATAGTTCATTGTTGATAGGATCATAGAAGTCCTTTCTCCTCTCTCTGTCTCCAAGAAGTGTATCAGGAAATTTCTCAAGGGTTTTCTCGAACGTTTCATATCGCTGGCCAGAAATATTTATCACTACCTTTGCTCCTCTGTTTTCGTTTGCGTTGGAAGGAAGCGACGCGATCCCGTCCATGACTTCCCCAACCTCTGAATCGTTCTCTTTTTCTAGACTGAGAATACCTTCCATCTCTCTCAGTTTTGTCTATTGAGTTCTATTAAAGTTCGTGTTGCTAACACTTGCATTCCTTCGGAACCAAAAAGTTATTTCAAATTCATGAGTTCGCTGCGCTCTTGATAAACATCCCGTCTTCCTAGACTGGTATCCAACTGTACTGTCACGGAACACTTTAACCAACCTTAACCTTCCTCTTGCTCAATAAATGCATGGACTGCCGTGTAATATCCAGTTCGTGGGTCGTATTACGGGTAAATATCCTTTTGGGTTGGAGGAATATATTGTTTTGCTGCGGTTCACCTCGCTTAACACCTCGAATCTGAATAATTATGTCATAGTAATTGATATTCTAAAAGATGAAATCAGTTTTGGTCCGCTGAATGCTTAAGTTCGTTATATTTTTATGGTTGAAGTTTCGACGGCGTGCTAAGGAAAGTCTTTGCAATTGTGTGCTTGACTCATAACAGCCTTACCACTGAATTGCTCCAGAATTCATTATGTTCAAAATGGAGGGTTAATTCCTCGAACTGGGAGGCAGATCACTTACAATACAAAATGTTCAATTGGCAAACTTATAATAACGACAATAAATTGCTATTTAAAAAAAAGATGTTTTCAAACTTTGAATTCTCTGTTATCGGCAATTGCAGGCAATAAAAAAAATCACTTCTGAAGACATAAATGTCTCTATTGGTTCGTGCAAGCGTTGAAAGATTTACGAAAATCTGGCTTTTCATCCCCAAGACATCGTGTGCCAAGGTAAAGCAAATTTTCAGGGAAGGTCAGACTCTAGACTCCTTGCTAAGGTTAACGCAAATTCGATATTGTTCACACTTTGAGACATAAAAAAACCGATTATAGGTCAGTTTTCAGTTTTTCTCCGTTTATGTGCTAAGTAAAGTTTCAAAATAACCGTGGGTAAATTGAAGCTACAAGTTGGACTATTTGTGCCACTGAATTGTGTGACACCGCTAGGAAAGTAGAAAGGTTATTCATATTTGAACTCTGATAACTATCGATAAGTTTGTTTCATTTTTTAGATTTTTCAAAGCTGCCAGATCTTCCAATTATGTGTGAGTGATCTCTGTGCTTTAAAATCAAAAGAGAGGAAATTAAACATAAAAATGTCTTGCTGATAAACAGGTTTCAGCCAAAGAAACGAAATTGTGGAGTAAAGATGACCCTGGAAGCGTGTCTTCCAGACAGATATTGTAGAAAATTCTGGAAACTTTGCTTCATAAGATATTATTGAATATCCTTGGCTTTGTCACGTGGGGTCGAGGTATATTTTTGTTCTGTCTTCTTTTCAGACACCTATACTTCTCATTGGAATGCATTTCCATACCTATTTTCATCTTCTGCTAAGACTAAAATGAATAGTGATGATCTTCTCTCACAAACAGAAAAACCAATAAAGGTGAATACAATTCGCTTGTCTGTGACTTTTTTTTTTTCATAAAATGGTTCGAAGTAAACAAAATTAATCTATCGGCGATATCTTTATGTGTGCAATATCACTGTAATTCCTTCACTTGACACCGTCCAATATGACAAGAAGAGAAACAAAACAAGGTTATCATCGCCTGCATGAGAAAGCTGAGATGGTATTATCAGTAAGAGCCGTTCGTGTAGTACAAGAAGAATTTCCGATAACACTGATCTAAACAACAGTTCCCGCATAACAACGCTTTGACATAATAGACAGCATAGTTTTAATACATGGCCGAACGACTCTATTGTGGGAAGGAGCTCTCCGATTAGTCCCCTAGACCACAATTGGTGCACGTCAAAACAATATTCGACTTGCGCTTTGACAACTGAGTTGATTAGTGTGTGGAACCTTTATTTGTCATTCCTGGCCTGCACCTTTGGCAGAACTTCTGGAAAACTGGCATCTAAACTTAAAGTTTATGCCAATAGAGAGATGTAACCAGAACACCAAAAATGAAATATAAAATGAATTGTACCAGGCAGAACAAACCAAAATCAATTTCAGGGGTCGTCCCAGTCAAACTGCTTTGATCTCCAGATATCTTGTATGATTGCCTTGATTGTTACAGCTGAAGCCAATCCAAGAGTGGGGGGGGGGGGGGGGGGAGGGGGTCATAAGGCTGGGATATCTTTGATAGGACTGTTTGTTTTGCAAACTTTCCACATAGGTTAAGATCTTTGACTCTGAAATTTATGGTGTCTGTTTGTGGGTTCCAGCCCTCTCTCTCCATCTAACTGGATTGGTGCTACTGTGGTGTTGACGCTTTCTTTTGCCTGGGTGTGGTTTCCCCAGTTTTCTCTTATGATAGCTGGCTTGACTGGATCCTTGGCTCGCATTTCTTTTCTTGCCGTCTGGGACGACCAATGCCACTTTTTAATCTTGAAACTTCCCTTTAGAAGAACTTCATCTAATGCTGTCATTCGACTCACTGCCTCCTAGGCGGTAGATCAAGAGTGGATCATCTAGCGATCTCGGCGTAATATTGCTGAGGCATCAGGGAACTCTCCCTCATTTTCTTTGGCGGTCCACAACATTACATGGCTGGCCATACAGTGGGGCGATGGTTTGTTACCCAAGGTTACTCGCGACAGAACATAGACGGGTGGCTGTTTATGTATTTCGAGACTTCGCCAGAGGTATCGGTGGAAATGAGTGTCTCTCTCTGGTAGAAGGATCTGTAGGTACATTATTGAAGTGTCCCCGGCGAAACCAACAGGATCTTCGCGGAATCGCAGCAGAACATAGGGCCGTGCCTAGGATTTTTTGTCGGGGGGGGGGGGGGGCAAACTCCGTACACCCCTCACAAGAGTCTCCCGTATACAGACAGAGTTTCTAGCTAGATGTTTTTATTTTCACCCTTACACAGAAAGTTGCCTCTAAGACCTTTAAAGAAACTAAACACACTGATGCTTTTTGTCTTAAATCATATGTCATGATTTATTATGACATAAACACCTTGTTTAGCTTGAAATTGCCTCCCGAGGTCTGGTATGGTATGGTATGGTAACTTCATTTAGACACGGTAAATCCTTCAGCAAATATTAGATACAGCTATTTCAATTAACGTTGTCGGATTAAAATCAAGCTAAAAGACAAGAGAGCAATGTTTTGTGGGATTATTTTTTATGAATAATTTCATCAAAATCATCCCCGCACACATGCAGGTCATTGTACTGCTAATTACAACCCATTGTTTTCTCCAGGCATGACTGATTTTGATGAATTTATTCATAAAAATCCCACGTAAACTTTCGGTCTTGTCTTTTAGCTTCATGCTTGAACCGACAACGTTAATTGAAATAGCTGTATACATTCAGAGATAAAAGATAAAAGATAACCAAAATGGTACCTAACTAAACTAACTAACCTAAACTACTGTTAACCACATACTAAAAGCTGCTTTACAAGGATGCCGTGTTAAAATTCATTCAAAACTGGTGACCTGGATTAAATTTAAAATCATGTAAAGATGTTGCTGCACGAAGGTCACTTGATAGGCTGTTCCACAACCCGGCTCCACTATAAGAGAAACTCTTCTTTAAATAATTGGTGCGGGGCTGCGGAAGAGCCAATTTATTTTCAGTATTCCTTAATCGATATGATGTTACGTCGTTTCGAGAAACAAATCTAGAACTCAGATATTCAGGGGTCATTTCATGTAAAGATTTGTACATCATAACAGCAGCTGATTCTAATCTTTGCTACACAATGATGATTTATATACCATCTTAAACTCAAGCTATACTGTGAAGAGCACTTTATATCTTTGTATGGATGGTTTCAAAAATGCGTTGAAAGCCTTGGTCAGTTTGAACAGAGACTGGCTTGAAGGAACAAGAGCTAAAATCCAGGTTTCTGTATCAGAATACCAACTCTAAAAAACGAGTCTATATTAGGCTGTTCTAGACTCTCCTCTAGTTTGACTACATGTTTTACGTCTCTGTTGAAGTGGGAATGAAGTCCGTTCCGCGATGAATTAAAACCATAGCAAGGCCACTTAGTCGATCTTCTGTCATTGGTGAACGTGTAAATGAGTGACAAGCCTAGGGTACGCGACTCCCTCGCGCGTGTTTTAGCCTTTTTAAATCCAGCTGGCACGAGTATGTTTTTTCAGATCTAAATTGGTTTTTAAAGGCCTGCTCTACCCCCAAGTATTTGTAGCAGGTTAAGAGGATTTGATGGAGCCTTGGATTTAACCATAGGATGTTCAACATTTGTGCCTGATGAGTGTTTATTTTCCTATTTTGAATTCCCTTGATTTTGAATATGACCACTTATTCTGTGTGTTCAACGACGATGTTTTTGATGCCACATAGGGCATTTCAACTTTGTTTTGGTTCGTTAAGTGCGTGATAGTTTCAACTGCCTTTCTTGTTGAGATTTATGCAATTTTAGGACAGGAATTAATCATTGCTTGTACCATGCAAATTTTCATTCTGTATTTGTTGTAATGCCGGTCCCGGCTACCGTATTCGTTTTTGTCACAAGGTGATGTGTTTCTTATCATAGCTATTTGGCTTTTTTGGCTCTCTAGTAATTGTTGTAGCCAGGTAGCTTGTTATAGAGCCATGCAACGTGTAATAAAAGGCTGAATTGTGCTTGTGTTTTTGCAAGTGCTTCGCTCGACTTTTATCATGAATACGCGCGAGGGAGTCGCGTAGGCTTGTCACTCTTTTTTTGTTACCCATCCCAAATTAGAAAATCATTATTTTCATAAGAAAACTCTTACTGGCTTTTGCCTAGAAAGATTTTCCAAAATAATTATTTATAATTCACATTGAAAGAAGATTTTTCAGTCAATTAGTCGATTTTCTTGTGATTTCGGACCAATACAGCTACAAGAAATAGCTCAGCAAACTCAAACACTATGTTAAAAAAGAAAAAATTCAGTTTTCCTGGCGGGGGCAGCTGCCCCCCTGACCCCCCGCTTTGTGCGGCCCTGTGAACACCCAGTGGATTTCCTATCAGGCAAGGATCCTTGCACAGAGATGAATTTAGGGAAACTCCTTGATATTGGCAAGCGAGATTGAAGACCACCCTAAGTTGAGTGCTCATTTTATCTGGGCGATAAAACTGATATCGTGCGCTCGCCATCTTCGCTTACGTGCTAGCCTGTGTGCAGACATCTCTTTGCACTCTTTTAATCTTTCCTGGTTTGATGTGTTCCATGGTGGCCCTGCGGCCTTAAATCGGACTCGAACCACTGGCATAATCCTTCCTTTGTCTAGGGTTGATGCCACTCTGTTACTGTTGGAAGGGTCTGTGTGGAGCAGGGGATGATGGTCCTGCATTCCCTCGTTGGATGACCTCTTACTAAACACGAAAAGCAGAGCCGATTGTTCATGGCGTAGTGTATTCTCCAACCAGGCAGCCAGCCAGCCATGGTGGGGCACTCCTGCACTCCAGGCGGTGTGCATCACGAAATTCGACCAATCAGAATGCATTATTTGATCATTAACGAAGTCTGTGACATTCTTTCCCCGTTGAAATTCGTTTCATAGTTAGAGGATCAAATTGGCTTAATGCTGGTTAGGTTACTTTTGAAGCTGAAGCATTTGTTCGCGTTTTTAGCCATTTCAAAGGTGACGACCTCGCGCCTGCCGCCATGTTGGGAAATTGGTTGCATGTTTATAAGAACTTTGAGGCTAAGATTAACAAAAATGTGAGAATATACTGAGAACTGAGAGTCAGTTAAGAACAATTTCATTTTGACCAAATGCTTTTAAAATGAACAGTATAATGCGGATTAATTAATAGCGGAGCTCCCACGTGCGTGGCACCATGGGTAAGAAGATATAGGAACCCATCAAAGTGAGAAATTTTGGTTTTGGTTATGACGTCAGTGTCCGTCCATCCGTCCGTACTTACGTCCGTACGTCCGTACGCAGCATCACAGGAAAACCAACGCTAATGGCATATATCCAGCATCATGTGAAGCCTGTGCTCCCAACCGCGTTTGTTTTGCGGGAAGTTGCATGGCCAACTGCGTTCAAAACAAATAACAAAAGGAGATTTTGAAGACAAAAAATACAAAAGCAATTTATGTAATCACTGAATATGTCGACCAACGTGGAAACAAGAGAAAGAGAGAGAAAAAGAAAACGAGAAAGCCGGCGACGAATAAGCGAAGTTCAACGTGAAACCCGAGAGCGACTGAGAGAACGAGCAAACAGGTGAAATATCAGTTGAAAACAAACCATGTGATGAGCAAGTAGCTAAGAATTAAATGCATTATTGCAGGCAACTGTCGATAACTGTTTCCACGTTATAGTATTTCAAACTATATAGAGATACTTAAACCGTTGCCATACGACAAATATTCCAGATATTCGTTGAAAAATTAATTTTTGAACATTCATAGCGTTATTCACAGTGTTATGAATTGTTTTGAACATTTTGTGTTGGACTTGTAATTTATTCGCAGCGCATATTTGTAAACACGCACAAATTTTAAACGCTCAAATATTTCGGACCGCAACCAAACATCATTTTTCCTGTACTTCTTTAGACTATAAATTTTTCTGTACAAGGAATATTTAAAGAGTAATGATTTTGCACGCGTAACAAACATCACGCGGTAGCCAACTCACAAGCCGTTTCAAATTAAATGCATTCTTTCGGGCAAAAATCGATAACTTTCCTTTTTTGTACGTATTTCAAGCTTTACACAGATACATTAATCGTTTCCATAGGACAAATTTTTGTAAAGAACTTAATTTTTTCATCCACCAGTATTTTATAGTCGCAAACATCATCGGAATTCAGCGCTGTGATGTCGCAAGGGATCCGGACAAGAACAGTTGGTTCAAAACATTTTCCGCTGACGCGTAAACATTTCAGTTGTAAGCAGTTTGCTTCATATGCACTAAAAATATATATAACTCCAGAGAGGATGAGGAATTTGTAAGGTTATTACGTTCATACAACAAGCAGACTTAAATAAATGCTATTAAAAAGGAATTGTGGAGCTCCGTTTTTAGGCTTGGCTAAATATATACAGCTGTTTCCACAAAGGTTGTCAAAAAAAAAAGCGTAAACGCGACAATGCCGAAAGGTAGTCTAGGAAATACCCAATAAATTTCAAAAAGAGCCCAGAATACATTATACCTCGACCGTACAGCGAAAACTTGAGATGGCGGGAAATATGAATTCTGGGCTTTTATTGAAATTTATTGGGTATTTCCCAGACTACCTTTCGGCATTGTCGCTTACGCTTCTACGCTTTTTTTGGACAACCTTTGTCGAAACAGCTGTACTTGTAATATTTCAGTCTCTATAGTCTAAATAACCTAAATGATAAAGGGACGCATGCCTGGTACATAGTTGAACATCTCATTTTGTGTCGGACTTAAGCTGTACTGAATTTTCTGCGGCACATGTTCCTCCTCGATAGGTATCTTGGTCACGTTTGCACCGTTCGCATAGATTTATTGAAATATTACTTGCAGTAATCATAAATTATAGAGTGCCTTCGACACCTTAAATTGGACAAATTTGGCAAAAACGTGCACCCTTTCACGTTCGTTTCAATTTGAATATTCGTTGTTGTTATTTTTTTATCTGGCTTTTTCTGTATATTACACAAAACTAGCATCTTAACATAGCATTAATTAGTAACTGTGTGATCGGAAAGAAGTTTCGTCCAATTTCTGTGGAATTGTTGAACAAATGGAGAAATGTAACAAAACAGTAGGAATTACTTTCCTTTGTCCCACATCAGCCCCAAGTTGTGCGATTGTACGGCCTGGGTAAAATATTTGCAATAAACGAAGCTGAGTTTAAAATTTCAGCAGCTACGTTATTGAACTTAAAAATTTTAAATAGAAAGTATTTTCGGTCCACCTGTTGCGTGACACTGTCCAACTTTAAAATACAGTAATGCAAATCATTTTCGGTAAAACGCTTTTAATCTTTGAGAAAAATGAAACTTACACGCCAGCATACTATTTTGGTCTTCTACTCAAAAGGTATTTTACCAAAATGCCGCGAAACATACGCGACTATAAAGCCATAAAAATGTCGAACTGATAGCGAACTAACCGCTGGATGAAACAATCCGCTCTTTGAACAACTGGAACATAGCTCCAGAAATATTGCCTTATGTTAGTTTCTCTTGTGAGATTTTATTTTTTATTTTTGCATTTTTCTTTTCATTCTAAATCAATAAGAAGAACGTATAAAGGGTCATTAGCAGATATTTATAAAATAAAAATATTTCCCCCCTCCCTCCCTCCCTCCCTCCCTCCCTCCCTGTTTTGTTAACCTAGCCCCGCTCTCTCTCGATCGTCTTTTAACCGCACAACGATTTGGCTTTGAATTCGGCTCGCGCTCTGAGCTCAGAACTAACTCATTAGACCTAGCGTTTCGTTTGGCTTCCTGAAGCAAAGTTTTCCTGAGGACATCATTAAGTCTAGTGAGGGAAGAAGTCTTACGAGTGCAGAGTCCTGCCTCACCTAATATGCTTCCTACCCAGTTCTCTTTTGAGCTAAACGGGTACTTTTCAGTTACTCGGACAGAAACTAAGGGTTGCATATTGTGAGCTTTGCTTGAGGAGGTGACAGTCTTTGGCCGTAGAAATAAGGTCTTAGGGATGAGTTCTAGTCGGGAAGCGTGAAATTATCGGGAATTTTTGAACCAGCCAAAGACTTAGTGACTTAGTATATTTTTGTGGTGGAAAAGGGCCCTAACGTTACCCTTCTCAAATGCTGATTTCAACATCCGGGACTTAAAGTAATATGGCGAAACACTAGCAAGAATTGGCAAGGATTTTCTCTTCAAAAAGCGTGAGTTGGAAAAGCTATTCGAGTATTTTTCGCCCTTATAACTGTAGCATTGTTACGCTAGTGATCGATTACTCGAGAAGTGCGATTCTGGGTCGGATTTCCGGACTCAATGTCATAAATAATTTTTAGATGTTCATTCGGCGTGATTCGCATTGCTTCATGAATTTAGAATGAAGACGGAAAATCAATTTAAAATCCGCCCTCGTGCCTGTTTATGGCACAGTCAGCTCCATTCTCTCTCAAATGTCTATAAACCGCATAACGATTCGCTTTGAATTCGGCGCCCTCTGAGCTCAGAACAAATTCATTAGACCTAGCGTTTTGTTTGGCTTCCTGAAGCAAAGTTTTCCCGAGGACATCATTAAGTCTAGTGAGGAAAGAAGTCCTACGAGTGCAGTTCCTGCCTCGTCTAATATGCTTTCTATACCTAGTTCTCTTTTGAGCTAAACGGGTAATTTTCAGTTACTCGGGCGGGGACTAAGGATTGCATATTGTGGGCTTTACTTGAGGAGGTGACAGTCTTTGGCCGTAGAAAGTAGGTCTTAGGGATGATTTCTAGTCGGGCAGTGTGAAATTATCGGGAATTTATCACTCGGCCAAAGACTTAGTTTATTTTCTTGTTGAAAACCGTTGTATGTTGTTCCCCTTTCAATTTTTTTGTCGGCAACATCCAGGACTTAAAGTAAGATGGTAAAACACGAACAAGAAATGGCAAGGATTTTCTCTTCAAAAAGCGTGAGTTTGAAAAGCTATTCGATTATTTTTCGCCGTTATAACTGTAGCGTTGTTAGGCTGGTGATCGATTACGGTAGTCGAGAAGTGCAATTTTGGGTCGGATTTCCGGACTCAATGTCATAAATAATTTCCAGATGTTCGCTCAGCGTGATTCGCATTGCGTCATGAATTTAGAATGAAGAAGGAAAATCAATTTAAAACGCTGTCTTGCTCCGATTAAGCCGATTCTGTTGTAGAAAGCTAGACTTGAGCGCCGGGTTTTGGTTGGCGCCGTTAACAATTGCGAAATGTCAGACTTGTTTAGTCGGATCACAGGTCATGTCTCATTTCCCTCAGATGTCAATGTCATGTCTAATTCCAAGGAAAAGCCCCTCTTTTCTCTTGCATGGTATTTTCTGACATTACTTTCTTGTGATGAACCGTAACTAAAGTATTGTTAATGACTAGCATATTCCTTCAGCCTAGAAAGTCTCAAAATGTGCTCAATTTCTGTAGCCACCTTTTGGAAAATCAGCTCAGATACATACATACATATATATCATCTGAGCTGATTTTCTATACATATCTGAGCTGATTTTCCAAAAGACGAAGTCTGCCTTTGAGCTGAAAACAGCCAAGAAACTAAGACGCCTTGCGCTGGGTTAAACTTGAGGGGGGCTGCGTCACCTGCTATGCCAGCAAACAGGCCAGGGACTGGCCTTGAGGACCGATGACATTAGAGGGGTCAGGAGTTCAAAGCTGAAAAGGGGGGGGGGGGGGGGTGAGGATGAATTGGTTGGTTATGTTGTCCCGACAGAATTTTTTCAGCCATTCTCCAGTCAAAGAGAATTCTTTTTGAGGTCTCTAAAGAACATGTCGGTTTCTTTCAAGGTGAAAGATCAATCTCAAGCAGCCTCTCACAATCCACTGTATTCTGGGGTAGCTGAAGCAGCAGTCCAGCCAGCGGTAGGTGTCAGGGGAGGGGTAAAGATGTGGCACTTTGACTTTGTGGCCACCTTTTGGAAAATCAGCTCAGATTTATATATATACAAAAAGACTGTAATGCTTTATATTTTGACTGATGTCCCATTTGGCCTTCAAATAATGTTTCTGAAAGTCATCAGTTATTAAAAATAACTTTTTTCTCACGCCACTTGTCATTCTACCCATGCCTTGGACACCTTAAAACAATAATTGTAAAACGCTGTAAAAAATATATCTAAGGGACAGCACCTTCTGGACACGGCATTACGACCCATTATGCCTACAGTTACTTGGCAGCCTAAAATAAACCGGTGTGGGTGGGAGGTAGGAAGGCTGGGGTACGACCGATCAAGAGATAACCTTGGTGAAGGTCACAGCCTATTATATATCTCACAAATCACGCAACTTTGACTTCCTCGCGCAAAAGACAACATAAAATGTTGACATAGCCTGATGCATTGTGCAGATACCAAGGAATTGGATCGTCAAGCATTCCCATTTATCTGTGTGATAATCGCAAGAACGATCATTGCCTAATGCCATTTGTTGACTGTGTATGGAGGTACACTGTACCAGTTTACTTCATGACTGTATTCTGTCTTGCCAAAGGTATGCATTTTTCTTTGTTAAATTTATTCACATGCGTCCACATTTGTTATTTACTATAAACTTACCACGGGGAAACAACAAACCCGTTTTATTTAGTTTCATTTTACTTTTCGTTCGAGTAATGCCGGTCTCCGTTTGGTAATCTTGATTCAACATTCAATTTCAAGTCTCACGATTAAAATCTGATGCAAAGAATGTGGCTTTTAAGCTTAAAGAATGCATATTACACACTTAACGCGCAAGCACATTCCTTTCGCTAAGTACCTACAATTCCGAATATATCGTGGAGATAGACAGAGATACATATATTCGTTCATAGCACTTATGTTCGGATGAAAACGGTCCCGACAAAAGCATGAGTACAGGCATAAGCATAAAGATGAAACTCTGCCCCTCTCTTGAGACTTCCGCTTGCGTTTTCAAATCGGTTCGCCTGATTGCACTTGACATCAAAAAACTTATGCTTACTACACTAATATTACATACTACACTAACCTGTCTCTAGTGAAAACCAGGATTGAAGGCATCGTGGGTACTTAGAAAAACGCCATCTCAGTGTTGTTTGGGGCGCTGTTCAGCAATTTAATGGTATGGCACAACAATCTTACAACATGCCTTTCTGTTGAAAGCCAGTACAGACTTGACAGTGGATAGTTTAATTTGAATTGTAAATGAGGTTGTGTGGAATTCACTGAGTTGTATTCAAGTTTCCTAATTCAGAATTAAAACCCTTTTCTCCACAGAATGCGGCCAAAGGCCTCCTCTGCCACGAGTCATCAGTGGGTACGAAGCAATTCCCCACTCTTGGCCTTGGTTAGCCGAGATCCAGTATTATCTTGAGGGAAAATGGTACCACAAGTGTGGGGCTTCCCTGATTTACCCTGAGTGGATTGTCACTGCAGCCCATTGTTTGACGATTCGTGCAAATCAAAAAATCAGGATTGTTCTAGGTTTGTTTGAAACGAAGGCATACATACATACATACATACATACATACATACATACATACATACATACATACATACATACATACATACATACATACATACATACATACATACATACATACATACATTCTGGGTAGAATGTGTTTCGTAGAGCGCTCAATTCGTTTGATTGAAGAGCAATGTTTAATTCTTGACAGAAGTTCAGGCTTCAGGTGTTTTCATCGTTTATTGCTGAAAACACCTGAAGCCTGAACTCCTGTCAAGAATTATACATACATACATACAGACATACATACATACATACATACATACATACATACATACATACATACATACATACATACATACATACATACATACATACATACAGACAGACAGACATGCATACATGTACTTTGTTTAGGCATAACCATTACTCCTTGCTTATGTTTAGAGTGCAACTGTAAAAGTTTTTATTTCGTCTAAACATTACAACAGGTACCGAACGCATAGGATTCTATTCAAGTTCGAGATGACGATTCTCGAGTGCGAGTTTAGTCCACCACGGTTTTGAAGTGTGGGGGCTAAAGCGAACGTGTTAGTGTGAGGCAACTGAGGGGTCCCGGGGCATGGCCTGAAGTAACGAGTCAATGCTTCAGTCTGGCTCTTAAATTTGACTAACACAACAGGCCGGTCTTCTTTAGACTTTACCAAACAGTAACTGATAGACACCCGGATATTTTTAAAGTCTGATTCATTGCACGTACCGAAGTTTCGTTTATGATTACCGTTACAAGCTGCAAATTCATTGGCAACAGCTATGAGACAAAGTTTGTCTGTTCTCTGCTTGCAATAGCACTGTCAGACTCATAAACCTTGCTTGTGTGATTGTCGACCAAAGCCACGTTTTCAGTCCGCTTCGAGTTGCAAAAAAGTATCTCTCGCCAGCTGCACTGGTTGCCGGAATCACAAGAAGAACTTTACAGATCGTAATGATTTCACTAATCATGTTCTTCTCCGGCGGGTTCACACAACTTCAGGTCCGTCCTCTAGCAACACTTTGGACACTTTGAAGATTTCCAACACTGACTAACATCATCTCCGTAATTTGTCCTTAAAAAGCGCAGCCCTGTTGAATAGTCCTCGCAGTTGAGAAAATTTACTAAAAGGGACTCTATACATAAACATAATTACTTGCTTGGTTAAACGGTGGTCAGTTGTATTGGCCATTAAGTCAATCTCTTCAAAGTATATACGCCTGTAATGCTCCTGTGGTGTTGTAGAATGCGAAGGGGCCCCTGTTCCAAAATGTTGGGGGGGGGGGGGGGGGGCTCCGCGGTCTTTTTCCACTAGACTGATTAGCATTAGCTAATGCGAACATTCGCTTTACACTTTTTCAGTGTTCTAAGGCCAACTGTGTTCATCTAAGCCATCAAAATAATTTCGTAATTTGCATGAGTTATTTAGGCTTTCATAACAGTGTAATGGTATCTTCCGTGTCTGACGGGACATGATCACCGAAATCTAGTCACCATCTTCAGCCTTGCCCAATCCGGCTTAATGGATGTGGAAGTTCATTTATTTTCACGAGAACGTATAGCAGTGGTCCTTTTAGGAAAAAGCCAGATTTCTGGTCTTTATATATTATTGTTACATTAGAGAGTTGTAACCACTTGCTACAACACGTTAATAGTCGCTCGCTTCTCATCGGTAGGGGAACATGATCGTGTAAAAGCTGAGGGGACCGAGCAATATTTCAACGTATCACAATACTGTATACACAAACGTTTTCAGTTGGAAATCAGCTACGGCTACGATATCGCGATTGTCAGACTTTCCAGGCCAGCGATCTTCAATCGAGCTGTCGGACTCGTCTGTCTTCCGAAGCAGAACCAGAGAGTTGCTATTGGCAAGTTGTGCTACCTTGCAGGTAACGTAGTAGTCACGAATCATAGTTTGGTATCCGCTGACCGAGGAATTCGTAAACACTGGTTGCGTGATAATAGAGCGATGGCTGCATAAAAAGTTGAAATTCCTGACAATCTTATCTGATGTTTCACAAAAGAGTAAAGGCTTTCGTTCTATGGTGATGGTAAAAGGCGGCATGAGTTTGCAGAATGGCATGTGGCATGAGCTCGACCTGCGGCATGGCATAATTATGCGAAATACGATACTTGCGGAATGACTAAAAGAAATAAATTAACTGCAGAGCGCGTCCCGTTTTCGCGCCAATTTTATAATTCTATATGTTGTGGACTCCAAGCTGCACATTTAAAACAACTAGACAACAGAAAGAGGATTAGAAAATACAAGGCTGGGATTAAACATATCTGATCGCTGGTTAGGAAGAAGTGAGGGTAAAGAAATCTATGAATTTTCGCAGTCAAGGGACTATGAGAAAATTTAAGAGACAAAAGCCTTTCCTTAACATAAGCAAAATCACTGACAACCTGACCAATGTTTATGAATATGAAGAATTGCAAAAGAGCAAGTATGACTTTTGCACGTGCCAAGTAATCAACTGTGACTTCTGCGTCATTGCGTATTGTTGCAATTTGTTAGTTTTTTAGTACCCTGAATTGAAAACGGGATATCTCTTGGTTTGTCTCGCCAAATTCAACGAACAATGGTCGAAGAAAATAAGTTCTAAAAGCCCAAGATTAATTTGTTATTTTATTTTATATTTTATGATCATTTTTCAGTTTTCTAGCATTTCAAGTGTACGCAGGTGCGTATGTCCGTACTAATAAAGAAATTGGCCGGTTTTTCTGTTTCACAGGTTGGGGAGTATTTAAACGTGGAGAAAAAACCAGAGCTGAAAAACTGCAGGAAGTACAAATTCCTACTGTAAACCAATCAACATGTGCAAATGGAAACTCTTTCTTCAAGACGGTTGATAACGTGTCGATGCTCTGTGCTGGTTTTGGCGGGAACAGTACCGTGAGCGGCTGTAACGGCGACAGCGGTGGACCGCTTGTTTGCAAAGAAGGCGGGAAATTTGTCCTGCGGGGAGCTGTGAGTTGGGGAATACCCGGATGCCCTGCAGGAGAAACCTACTCGGTTTTCGTTCGAATTAGTTCCTTTGTTGACTGGATTGAAGATAACATAAAAAACATTGACAAGTGCACCTGTACCAACCAGGGCATGCAATTTACGTCTTGCTGGTGGTTACCAATCATTTTATTAGGATTTGCTTACTTCTTCGAATGACAAGTTAGTTTAATTGAATGGATCATAACTACATCGTCATTCTTTTTGCTGTGATGAGGGCTGTCTGGTAGTATATTGGTAGTATATCTGTTATATCGGATCAAATAATGACGCTGTTGGCCGAGGAGACTGAAACTTTGAAAGCGGCCAAGGAATTTGATGGAAAATCTTTCATTCAAGGGCGGGTATCATCATCCGACAAATAGGCCTTATCACGGTTTTCGACGCCATTTTGACGGGTAGGCAAACAGGCTTGAAATAACAGTGTTTGTATGGAAATCCGATGTCAAATAATTTTCATAAAACATCGCTTCTGAAAAAATCATGAATTGGAAACTTTTGGCACTAGGAAAAGGATTTTAAGAACAAAATTGGAGGGATGTAGCTGTGACAGAAAGCGTCCAGTCGTGTTTTGAACTTTCCATACATTTGTCTGTATTGCGAACCAGCCGTGAACTGCTACTAAAAATAGTTCGAGGGAAAAGCCACGTTGAATAGACCCGTTCACACTTGGTACCCGTGCACAAAACTCGACGTCGCACAGACGTCTCCGTTACTCTGGACCGAGCACTATTGCACTCAACACAAGATGCTTGGTGCAGTTCCGATGTGTTCTTGTATAGTCTGAATGGCGCCCCGGTTTACTCCAATTTATTACATTTTGATTAAAAAGTTTACATGTGCCTTTCTCTCTTTGGTTTGCTCTTGTCGATAAAATAGGGTGATGCATAACTTCTCTTTATTATATAGCTGAACTGGTCTCCGCTGAAAAGGAGCATTCTGATTGGCTCCCTAAGCGGTCCGAATTTTCCAATCCTGAACAACATAGCCAGTCTTATATTAACGTCTTATTGATGCTGACAGTTTCGATGACTGTCAGCCATCTTTATCAAAACTTGAAAAGCATGAAAAGTGTCAGAAGCCTTAAATAGTCTTCTGAATGTGTTAATTATTGCGATAAATGCGCAAGGTCACTCTGTAGACGCCCCCTCCCGCCCTGGTTTGGGGGTGGAGATCATGGGAGAAAGCTGATAGGCTCCCTCGTCCCTGTTCATATCTAATACATATGCTTTCTTTAGTCCATCATTTAAACTTGTCGCCGTCCTGCTCAACTATTTCACTTGCTTCCCAATTCATAATATGATTGTTCTGACAGACGTGGTCTGTTATGGCTGATTTATGGCGTTCATTGGTAGAAGCTTTGCGGGTGGTTCTTGTGAAATTTCTGTTAGAGATCTTTTCTGCTTCCTTTCTGTGTTCTGTGATCCTGGTTCCCAGCTGTCTCCCTGTTTCACCGATATACACCTTTTCGCATTTGCTGCATGGAATTTTGTGCACCACTCCAGCCTTTTTGTGCTTCTTCACTTTGTCCTTCGGGTGAACTAAAACCTGTCTGAGGGTGGTTTGAGGTTTAATCACTGTGGCTACCCTGTGTTTGGTGAATATGCGTTGTATTTTCTCTGTGAATGAATGGACATACGGGACAGTCACCACTGCTCTTGATTTTTCTTGTGCTCTGTCTTTCTTGGATTTATCTTTTCTAATAGCTTTCTTGCTGTTCATTTGCTCTTTGACCTTCTTTATCCCCCAAACCGGGTAACCACAAGTATGGAGGGCTGTTCTTATGTGTTCTTCCTCTTCTTTACGGTCTTCTTCCTCCGTGACAATGCTGTCGCTTCTTTCCAATAACGTCCGTATGACAGCAAGTTTGTGCTGAGGTGGATGATGCGATTGAAACGACAAGTACTGGTCTGTGTGTGTGGCTTTCCTATAAACCAGTAGTTTGATGGATCCGTCCTCCCTCCTGGTGATAAGGGTGTCCAGAAATGTGATCTGGGCATTTTTTCTCTGGTTCGTGCGTGAATTCGATTCTGTTTTGATAAAGATGGCTGACAGTCATCGAAACTGTCAGCATTAATAAGACGTCAATATAAGACTGGCTATGTTGTAAGAACATTTAAATCGTCTGTTCAGTTGTCTAGCCTGATGAATTTCTTCAAGAAGAGTACATAGATATCTGTCTGGATTTGCAAGAACATACCTCCAGAAATTGGGCACATTTTGAGACTTTCTAGGCTAAAAGATATGGTAGTCCAGAGCAAGACTTCAATTAGGGCTCATTGCAAGACAGCAAGGTCAAAGAATAGTATAGAAAGCTTTTCTTTGGAATTAGACATGACATTCACTAAAATGAAACATGACCCACGAAACAAGTGACATTTGGCAATGATTAACGGCGCGCAATCATTAACGTTTAGCTTTCCACAATCGTCTCAATCAGAGCTACACGGCGTTTTAAATTGATTTTTCTTCTTCATACTCGATTCATGCTGCACGCGAATCACGGCGATCGAACATCTGGCTAATATGATGACATTCTCGAGCGGAAATACGTTAAAAATGACAGTTCTCAAATGTTTAATGGTTGACGTCGAAAATGAAAAGCACAATGTCACAATTGTAAAGTTGAATGCGGAACTGTACAATGTAGTCTGAAATACAAGAAGTAGAATAAAAATATAAACCTCAAATTTTAGCGGGGATGGAACACCATTTCTCAAACTCATTAATAACTCATCTAAAGAAAACAAAGAAAATCACTACCGTGACCGTGGTTTGGATATGTGATCCTAATTACCATAAAATTTTGCCAACTTTAGCCTTGAATTTCTCTAAGAATTATTGATCCTTTGAGAAGCCATATCAAACACTCGAAAGTGTGTTTCATCAGATATCCAAACACCTCGAAGTCGTTTAAAAACACTCGATTGCGCCTCGTTTTATCAACCTACTTGTCAGTGTTTTTAGGGCCATTTATACGAGAGAAAATAAGACGCCAACTGATCGTATAAATAGTACGAAATAAGCGACTTATATAAGACGCGTCTTATCTTAGCCAGGGTTTTCAGCTGTTCTTATTTTGTCCGCGTCTAAATAAGACGTGAACTATAAGTGCGCATGCGTAACAACAACAACAACAACAACAACATTTTTTGACGAGACACCGCTCGCGCGCTAACAAATTGGCAAAGCCTCCGTCTCTTCTTGGATTTGTCGTATTCTTTATATGTAAAACCGAGTTTATGGATTCTCTTTAAGAAAAGAAGCTTCTCAAAATCAAAGAAAAAAACATCTCTGGAAAAGTCTCTTCCTTCTTAAAATGACAGCACGCTTTTGTTTGCTACAGCCCGCCATCTTGGATTGTTGCAAATTGTTGCTAATCGTAACATCGCATGTAAACGAGGCTAACTGTTTTACGACTGAAGTGCCTCGATGGTTTTAAGAAAATTTTGCCCTCCACGTTGTAAAACTGTAATCGCAATGAAACCTCGTAGAATTATAATTAAGGATGAATTTTCACTTGTATTTTTCCAAAATTGAAAATGATTAATCCTTAATTCTACTCGGACTCTCCTCTGTATTTAAGGGTGCATTTTCCTACAAAAGTGTTTATGCTGCGTCATCTACTGATGGGTAATCTGTTTGCAAGCAAAGCTCATGAACTTGTTATTTTTAGCACGCACCAGCAAGCGTGAAATTGTGGCGTCACACCAAATACAATAAAGTATTATCTCCGCTTCCACAAGGTGCACAGAGACTATTGAAACGGAAAAGATACTCTTTCTTTACTGCTGGTATTCACTATAAAGCTGTTTATGATGTGCTGTCTGTTAAAGAGTAATTTTCTCGTGCTCTGTTTTGTTTCTCCCACTGCTGTGCCATTTGCATTGGTTCTCCTGTGGTGCTGCGTACGGACGGACGGACGGACAGTGACGTCATAACCAAAACCAAAATTTCTTGCATTGATGGTTACTATATTTTCTTACCCATGGTGCTCCGGGAGCTCCGCTTTAATTTGTAATGTTGATCATTCAACTGACATCTCATTCCACAAAAACGCCCGGCAAAACCACTTTAAGAAAACGGACATGAGAAGCATGGGAACGGCAGAGGGGTTTTCGAATTCCGAGACAAGAAAGTTATTGTAATTGTTTAAATCTCGTTTTATTACAAAATACTACGGATTCTTCATAATTAAAACATTTCAAGATGAGATAATTAATGAGAACAGCATTCAAAAAAAAAAAAAAAATTCGTTCGTTGTCATGCATCTTCTGGTTTGAAAGCGTACTTTAGCCTGCGTTGCTGGCGATTTTGTTCGCGCGGGGTCAAAAGTTTTGGCGGCGGTTCAAGAGACGCTATAACGAGCGGCGCAAATACGGGAAGGTATCCTGTATTTATCCTGAAAGTGTTGCTGTGTTTTGCCAAGGCCGTTGTCACCAAAGAAAACTTGTCACGAAAACTTGTCAGTCGTTTACACGAGCAACTCATCATAAAAACCCTGTTCACCCTTTACAGACGATTAAGCCAAAATTTTCTCAAGAAAAACTTGCTTATGTGCACGGGCCTAACTCATTAACCCTGTTATAAAACTGCCAAAAAAACTCTTTTACGAAGCTAGGCTGGATGTTAATGGTGTTATTTACAGAGTGGAAGCGACCCCATAGTGCTCTCTAGCCAGCTTCTGAAATTGTTCCAGGAATATGAACGTAAGAACAGTGTGCGGTCCTAGACGGAAGTAATACGGGGTGAAACCTTTCCACAGCGAGAAAATACCCTCCTGGCGGATCACATTGAGGAACACATCCTGAAAACAGAATCAGAAACAGCATTACCATGAAACGTCTCAAGTGCAAACTTGTCTTTTATAGAAAGGCCATCACCAAGTCTAATACAGGGCACGGTTTCAAAACAGGGCCAATAACCCTTTGTTGCAAGGAGTGCTAAAGTCTTTTTCCCCTTAGGCCTACTCACACGCGTCCAATACAATTAAGGTTCACGTCAGTATACTACCTGTTGCCTGTGTGGTTATTTGGATGATTTACCGTGATTTTTTCCCAATTACTTTTTGAATCCTGCCGTGAAGGTGAAAAGAATGTTTGGGATGAAAGATAGTCACTCGAGGCTGATGACACACAGTTCCAGCACAAATAGCTTGTGAACAGAATCCCTAGCGAGGTATTGGTCGAAATGTGCGGGTGGAGACAGCTGAGCGCGGTCTTTCTCGCCCCCACTTTGGAGCCTGTTTACAGGAATTCAAATATTGAAGGTGAAGCCCCGAGATCGTCACAATTAAACGACAACAATATTGAGGAGCATTATCCACTGTTCAAATTCTATGCACAAGAAGGAAAGCCGAGCTTTCATGTGCCCCAATGACTCTGCCCTTTATATTGAATGAAAAAAACCTAATAATGGCTGTCCTTCGTTGCCAAAGATGTGGGCGGTCAGACCCACTCGGGATCGGCAGTAATGCGGACAATTGTTTCTAAGGCTGGTAGACGGGTGGGTATGCTGGGCCGTGTTCGCCGTTTTATCACTTTACATAGTGCTAATGCCATTTATATCTCAATGATTAGACCAATATTAGAATATTGTGCTGGTGTCTGGGCTTGTTGTGGAGAAGTTAACAGCGGAACTTTAGAAGCTTTACAGAGGCGCATTGGAAGAATTGTATTAAAGACATCTAGTAGTGACACTGCAATGCAAGCCTTAAAATGGCCAAGTCTTAGGACCCAGCGTGATGATCTCATCCTTAAGCTTGTGAGAAAATGCATTGATGGTCACTGTCCTCATTATTTTAATAACTATTTTGTTTTTAATAAGCACATCTGTACTCGCTCAACCCGGCAGAGTAATCTTTTACATTTGCATGCAATAAGAACGGAAACAGCCAGGAGATCCTTCTATTACCATGGAAATACAATTTTTAATAATCACTGTAAATGTACATAAATTTAGGCTCTGTATATTTTGTCTTTTTTTGTATATCTCCTTTAATTGTGTATTCTATGTCAGGTAATGACCCCAGGGCTCCTATTGATAGTAGAGATGCTTTGTCAGCTCCCTGAAGGGTCTTACCTATTTATTATTATTTTTTTTGCTTTTAAATAAAGGTGTCAATCAATTGTTTAATTGAAAAATGCCTAGAGCGGCTGCCGAGTGTCGTCGGTCATGTGCACACTGATATTCTTGCTGGCGCTGCTCTTCTACGGCTGACGTGGCCTTCCTCAACAGTCCACTCCATTTGACTTTCTGGAGTGCCTCTTCCTCCCAGGTATCATGCGGGATGCCTGTTCTGTTCATATGCCACTTTAAGACAATTTTTGTCTTTTTCCTTGGCGCAGTTCCGAGTAGAACACAGCTTTTGGCAGCCTGTTGTTGGCCATCCGACATACATGCCCTGCCCAGCGAAGCTGTGACATGGTTATTAGGGCTTCAACATTGACTGTGTGTGCACGGTGCAGTACCACACATCTGGGATATGGTCTTGCCACTTGATGTTGAGGATGGATCGCAAATGGCGAAGCTGGAGTCTTGTCAGAGCCTTGATGTGTCTGCGATAAAGAGTGGAGCACTCCATGGAGTAGAGCAGGCAAGGGAGAACTGTAGCTGATGCCGTGACAACTCCAGAGTCTCTTGTGTAGCACATCAGTGGCGGACTGGATCATCCTTTCCACTTCCAAATCTACAGAGTTGGTGTTTGTGACGGTCCTGCCCAGGTAAGTGAAAGACTTGGTTGTCTTCAATGGCTCATCATGGAACGTAATCGTCTCTGGCAGTTCAGTGGGCGTTGGAGGAGGCTGGTAGAGCAGCTCAGTCTTGGATATGTTGATCTTTAGACCAAATATATCAGCTGCAAAGAGAAACGATCCACAATCTGCTGTATTTCAACTGCATTGCTGGCCACAAGGGCAAAATCATCAGCATAGAGCAGTTCTCTGATGCACATCTCTTGTGTCTTTGTGTAGGCACGAAGCCCAGCAAGCTTGAACAGTTTGCCATCTGTCCTTGTGTGTAGGAACACGCCCTTGTTGAGCCCTTCGTTCATAGCATCCAACACAGCTGTGAGGTAGAGGGAGAAAAGAGTTGCGGTCAGTACACACCCTTGCTTCACGCCATAGTTGACCCGCCGACTGAGACTTGCCTTCATTCCATAGTGTAACTGCTTGATGACATTAATAAGCTTGTCAGGGCATCCATAGGTTTCAAGGACCTTCTAGAGGGTTCTATGGTCCATGATGTCAAATGCCTTTGAGAAGTCAACAAAGACAACACACAATGGCTGGTGCTGCTCTGTTGTCTTCTCTTGGAGCTGCCGCAAAGTGAAGATCATGTCAGCAGTGGAACAGCCAGCCTGGAATCCACACTGACATTCAGGGAGAACTTCTTCTGAAATGATTTTCAGTCTGTTCAAGACAATCTTGGCAAGGACTTTGCCAGCTATGGCCAATAGTGATATTCCCCTATGGTTTCTTCACTCTGCACGGTTGCCGTTTCTCTTGTAGATGGTGATGATTAGAGTGTCCCGAAAGTCTTGGTGCACAGTACCAGAGAGTAGGTATCCGTTGAACAGGTCTAGTAGAGCTTCGCACATCTTTGCCCCACCATTTTTCAGATATCTTAGGGAATACCATCCAGACCAGGTGCTTTGCTACTCGCCGTTGACTTCAGAGCTTTCATGAGTTCCTCCATACTGATTTCCCCACACAGCTCATTTCTTGTGGGCTTCCTCTTCAGCTGCTGATATGCATTTGGGTGTGCAGATCCTTTTTGGTTTAGCAAGCTGTTGAAGTACTTCTTCCATCTGGCCTTGATATCTTGAAGGTCTGTGAGCAGCTTTCTACCATCCGCTGTCTTCACTGGGGCGACAGCGTTGCTCTTTGGTCCATAGATGGCTTTCAAACCGGCAAGCAGTCCACGATAGTTATGGTTGTCAGCCATATGCTGCAATTCCTCTGCTCTCCTCTGCCACCAGTCGTTCTTAAGAGCCCTCACTTCCCTCTGCACCTCGGCCTTGATTTCAGCAAGTGCACTCTTGCTCCTCTCAGAGTTCTCTTGTAGATGCCAAAGATGCTTGCTCCTCCAGGGCTGTCTGGACACTCGCATTGCTGCCCCAAAAAGCTGGTGCTCAGGGGGTCAGCTAGAGTTGCGACCATCAAGAGCGAGCTACCTGTGTGCAGAGCACCTGCTAGCAGCTCCCAGTTACTTAAGCCTGCTGCCATCACATTCACTCCATTGCCACAGGGCTTCCTCCATTCTCAAAACAAGACGCCTTGCACAGTTCCAAAGCTAGTTGGTGTTGTGCCTCCACCAGACTGCCTTTCTGGTCTCAATGCCTGATAAAATGTGGTGCACGGGAGTGCAATGAACATTGCTGACGAGGAGATTGCCCCGCAGTAGCAGCTCACTTGCTGGTTAATGCCATCTGTTGGCGTCAGTTGAGGCTCCTCGGCATGGCATCTGGTGTTCACGCCATTGGCTCTAGGATGAGCTCTTCTTCCGCTTGCACCACCAGACATCCTGCTGCTGATGTCTGGACCTGTATCCCTAGGTAGGGAGGCACAATGGTACTATCACCTGCCCAAGGCGAACCCTCAGACTCTTGGAGGGAAGGAGTCATCTTACTTCTCCATTCTAGACCGACTCTAAGCAAGATCTAGCCACTGCCCAATGGAGAACTAAGAGCAAAAACTAGTAGAGTGTGAAAGTTGTCACAAAAGACTTTTAAAAAATCTATTCCTAAAATGCCTTCACTAAAGTTTGCGATTCGGCTTGTAATATGCACACTTTTAAAAGACATTTTTCAAACTTTTTGCTAGTTCGTTTGCACTTTATTTACATGGGGAGATTAGATTGCACTGGAGAACAAATAACTGTTACCAAAAATAGCCAATGCACTTAAATTTAAAAAAAATACCGCACACTCTAATTGAATGGAAACCTGTATCATAAATTTATGAAGTTTGCAAGTGCAGTGGAACAAGTTAAAAAGACCATGGATAGGGCATCTGTTGGCTGTGGAGGTGACGTGGAATCTCCTGAGTGTCTAAACAGCTTTCCAGGCCTACTGCTTAATAATAGCTCCCTTTAGAGCTTAGATGCTGTTGGCCTGAATTTCAGATCAGGGCAAAATAAGCCCCATGACATTTCCTCAAGGTACTTAAATTGTGCCTTCGCTGATTGGGACTCGTAACTTGGATCGTAACGGAAAATGCCACCGTCAAGCAGCAGATGCAGAGAAGGGACAGTATACAAAAGGTGCTAATGACCTGGATTAGAGCCCACTACGAAACACCACTACAGCATTGGTTAAGGAGAAACACAAGTAACATGTCGAGGGGCATCTGAGTGGTCTGAGCCCCAAACTGGCTCAGACAATTTTAAAGCTGAGGTTCTTCATTCCCAATTTGAAAGCGTCTTTACAATAGAAAATGCTGAGGAATTCCCATCTCTCACCATGTCTACCATCCCAAGCATCCAAGAAATCAGTATTGCAGGCAAGACTAAAAGATCAATCCGACACAGCTTGTAGTCCGGACGGTCTGTAGGCTAGGGTGCTAAAAGAATCCGCTGAAATTACTGCCCCTGTGCAGAGTAAAGGCAAAATTCCCAGCCCTCAAATTATCGCCCAGTATCACTCGAAGATTTAATTGTTGAACACAGCAATATAAGGAACCACCTTGCGAGTCACTATGTTGTACATTCATCACAACACGGATTTAGAAAGGGCCTGTCCTGTGAGAGTCGGCTCGTGATGACCGTAAATGAGTCAGTGGGCCAAGACTCTTGACCGCCATGCCAGACGACTGTTATATTTATAGATTTTGTCAAGGCATTTGACAGTGTACCACATGAAAGTCTCTATCATCTAAATCATCATAACATAAGGAGGGAGTGCCTTCAGCAGATGACGGTCTTCTTGGTTGGCCGCACAAGTGAAAGCTACTTCCAGCGCGTTCCACAGGGAACACTCGAGCGTTTTTGGCCAAGATTGCTTCTCATCCTGTACAAAAATGACCTCTTCACTGGTTTAAGATTTTCGGTTAAACTCTTCCTGGGTGGCAGTGTAGTTTATGGATCTATTAAGTCACATGATGACTACCTCTTACTCAAAAATGACCTTCATGCGCTGGAACGTTGGTGCAAAATGTGGCAGACGAACTTTGAACTCAAAAAGTGTTACAACTTGATGATCAGCCTTACGACAAACAATTGTTTAGTGTCGAGCAGCCCGGACTATCAATGTACAAGCAGGAGCAAGGATATGCTTGAAAAACCTGTTCGCCTAACCAGAGAGTGGACTAAACGATCGTTATTAGCTTTCCTCATGAAGTTCAAGAATACTTTAGATCCAGTAGAAGCACAGCATCATCTTAATTCCAGACACATTGTTGCTTCGGTAAACGCCTTTTGTTAGAGGCAGTTCAATATGGAATGCACTGTCTGGGGTGTCAACGCAGCATATGTTCACTTCATGAACTCAGTGAATCATTGCGTGACTTACTTAATTTACTACCGCTACCACACCAGCAATGGAATAAAGTTGCCTACTAATACGTAATAATTGAAATTGTACTTTCCACAACTCAGTACTGTTTACTTCATTAATTTGCTGATGGTGATCAGGTTAGTAAATGCGAGAGGTCAGACAATGCTGATACTGATAGAATATAGCTGTGCGAATATCAAATCAGCAAAATGACTAAATACAATACTTAGTGCCACTCGTCACCATTCTCCCTTCCACAGGCTCACTTGAGCTGTTGTTGTTGCTTCTAGGTGTGTGCAAACCTTTGTTGGCTTCAAGGTTCGCTATTATGTTTTGAAGTACGTTTGGTTGAAATCTTGTATTAAATAGTAACAGCAAAGAAGAGCCAATAATAGGAAATTGAGGAAAAACTGTTGAGGGATGGGACTGTAGTCACAAAAGAGGAAGGTATTGATGTTGTAGCTAAGCTCACTTTGTTCAGCGGTGAGTGAGCACCATGCTGTCAGCATTTTGGATGTGCAAAACAGAAGGCGTTGTTAGGAGTGTCACTTCAGCAATTAAACTTTTGTAATCAATTCAAGCATAATCTTAACCAAAAGAAGTTTATTCCTGTTAAATATCTTAAATAGGTCATTGCACTTAATCATTGATACCACTTGTTTACGATACCTAGAAATTGTGCCATCATTTTTGCATATAGTGAAAAGCTCTTCTAGTGATGTAAGTTAGTCAGCCGTTTCATTAAAAAAAACAAAAAAAACAGCAAAACTTGAATGACCGCCTCGAGCAATGTGCCTGAATGTTGTAACCAGATGAGTTACACCGGCATCAGTTATCGCAAGGTCACTGGTAAAGTTGCCCCAAACTCTGCAAGGATCTCTTTAACACTTAAAATCGTTTATCCTCAGTGTGTAACCATCCAAGTTTAAACAATCTTATCCATGCGTTTATACATTCCACATAGAAGTGATGGCAACATACAATATTGCTCCATTTCCAGAGTAAACGATTAGACAGATTTGCTTTATGTTTCAGTCCCAGATAAAACATTGAGAACATAGTCATTGGAATTTTCCAGGCGCAAGTCACAAGACAAGCTGCACAAGGTATTTTATGAAGGGTTTTCTGCAAAAACGTTCCAAACTTGCCCAGTTTTAGTTTGCACTGCGCATTTTGCTATTAATTGCCTGAAGGCTGAATTTCAAAGGATTGACCACATAACATGACATGAAACTACCACTACATTAAAGCAGAGGCAAAATTCATTGTAAAATTAACCTTGGTGAAACAAATTTCAAACCTTTTGGGGTTTAGCGCACAAAATCCGCAGTACAGGCTAATAGTGGGCAACTTTGGAGTGTTTTTCTGACTTTTTGGCCAAAAAAGCAATACACTCAGACTTTTGCAGACAACCCTTCACATCTTATCAACAAGAAGTTTTGCATGTCTTGGTAATTTACAGAGATGTTGACACCCCGTAATGGTTTCTCGCCAGCTTCTGAAACTGTTCAAGGAATATGAATGTAAGAACAGTGTGTGGTCCAATGCGAAAATAGTAAGGAGTGAAGCCTTTCCATAGTGCAAACACCCCTTCCTGACGAATCACTCCAAGGAACACATCCTGGAAACACAAGGATTAAGAGAGGATCAAGCACACTGAGCAGTCCTTCAGTCATTAAGGACAGGCGAGGAGGAAGCCAAGAAGACATACACGCTCACAAAAATTGCTCCTTGAGTCTCAAGTTACCATGCTGTGGTGTGTGTATGCTTTTAATTTTTACTTGGCAAAAAAAGAGCCACTTCTCATACTCTATGAGCATGCGAGTTCTAATATAAAACGTCCAAAAGGAGCATAATCAAGGTTCTGTTCAAATAGAATTTTTCAACAGACATCACAATTGGAATGAAATTAAAGCAATAAAAGAACTAGAGTAGTCTTGGCAAAAAGTCCACCAATTACCAAATGTAAAATAAACCCTTACCACAGCACCACGATATTCAGGTTTTCCATCAATAATCTTCATGTTCTGAATCCTACGACATGAAGGAGAAATTTTATTTTTTCTTTTGACAAGAAAAGTACAACAACATAGAGAAACGTAAAAACTGACACCACACACTACACTACCTATGCTACAAACACCGTTATATTAACAAGGTATAAACACTATTGTTCTTATTAGGAAATTCGGGATATTAATATGAATTGGGTGGCAGCTACTTTTCTCTTAATGAAAGGAGGGGCTTCTATTTGTTTATCATGAAATTGTTTGAAAGTTCGTTGTTGTCTTGCAATAAAACGTTTGGATAGAAATGTTTTTTTTAATTGTAAACCAACGGTCTTACGGATAATGCTCTTTTTTAATTTGCTATGATAGTATGAAGAATTTACTTTCAAGTATAATGTAGTTGATCAGGGCATTTGTCTCATCTGAATCAAAAGTCCTGAAGACAAGGTCTTTGGTTTCAATATGGCCAAATGTTGTTTTAAGTAAGTTGAGTAGTCCCTTCAATTCATTTCAAAAAAGAAGCATTTTTATACAAAAGACAAAGAGATGTTCCAGAGTCTCCAACTCATCCCCACAAAAATCACAGAGAGGACCTTCAACTTTTTTTAAAACCTAAACAGTTTTTTCATTTGTATACAAGATCCTGTTCAATATTTTACACTGAAATTCCCTTAATTTTGTGCCTAAAGTAGTTTTGTGAGACGATAAATATATATTTTTTAGTCCAATTTGAAAGACTGTGTGTTGAAAATGTTATCATATTTGTTTAGAGCTGTTGGTACGTTTGATAAGTTACAAATAAAACTTTCAAATAACAACTTTATTAAAAGTTTTTCCAAATTATTTATCTTTTTCCTTTGTATATAGACATCAGGTAAAACAAAATGATTTGTTTTTAAGGAAACAGAACATTTGCTCTTTTTTAGGACTTCCTTCCATTATGGCGGAAGCATGTTGAAGATACTGAAAAGTAAAAAGCATTCAATTGGTGAAAGAGCTGAATTTAATGGCTCCTTGGTTGACTTGAATTTTCCTCTAGTGTGAAAACTGGTTATGATTTGTGCAGACAGCTCCTGCTTTAAACTGATAAAGAAAGGGAAAACCGCTATTCAAAATGAGAAATTTAACCATTCAAATGGCTCATTGGTGCTTGTATTTGAGGTCTCGTTTCTGTAGCATAAGGTATTGAGGATCATAACTACTCCCCGCCTCTAACCCCCAGATGGGATGCTAGTACATCCCAAAATACCCAGCATAGAGTGACTAGTCTTAGCTCCCCCCCCCCCCCCCCGATGGGATCATGGTCCATCACAGGGTGACTTCCACCATTTTGATTTCTTACACTAAGAGAGAATGTGGAGTAAAGTTTCTTAAGGATACAATAATGTAAATACCAGGGAACCACCAACCTCCCTATCTTCAGATCAAACTCTCAGTGCATTAACCACTTTATCCCCCCCCCCCCCCAATACCCCACATCCCCAATTCCCAGGGAAAAATCATTAGAGGACAAAAAGAGAAGTGCTTTGTTACAAGACTCACCTAGTTTTAGCAATGTCTACAGGCATAGATGCTATCGTAGTTGCTAAACCACTTATCATACTTGCAGCAAAATGACACAGTAGATCATCCTTGAAATAACCTACAAACAGAATGGAGAGATTTAATAAGTACTTCACAGATTCATATGTAATTTGTAAACTTTTTTTCATCTCTCTTAGGGTGCTCCCTGGTTTTCCTATATGGCTATGACCTTCCTTAAGGGAGTGGTTTTGGAGCTTCAGTGGTCTGACATTGTTGTGTAACAAGAAAGGGTGATTAAAGTAGTGATGACATTGTGCAAATTTATTTATCTGAATGGCATTCACATGCATTTATCAATGGCTCCTGTTTACAGTACAAGACATTCAAATATGAAGATTTATTCTACTGTGTTTCATGTGCTAAATTTGTTGTCTTGATGGTTTGAGGAAAGAGAGAAATTTTACCACTAGAACCATGCAAGAAATATTTCAAAATTATCTACAAACCTGTGCCAAGGAGAGTTTGTTTGGCTTGAGAGTATGTTGCTAACTGTGCAGCATTAACAACAACAGCTCGAGTAACTGTTGGGCCACATCCCTGTGAGGAATGAAATATTTCAATTTAACTGATGCTTTATGAGGTAACTATCAGTAACACTATTATGCATTTGAAGCCAAATACAATGCCACACTTCAGATAGGTAAACCTTCTCCACAAAAACAAAACTAATGAATTCTCACCCTCCACAGAGTAAGAATTCCTTCTTCTTTAGTTATTCTGTACAAGGCATTGAACACACTTGTGTAATTACGTCGTTGTTCAACAGGTAGCCTGTGGCAATACAACAGAATACAAATTTAGGGTAAAATCCCCATTTAAAGGAGAATTTAGATACACAGGCACACTTTATAGGCTTCAGTGAAAGGAACTTCAATGACTGACAAGAGAATGAAGCAACCCATGAATTCTGGGCTCTTCATGCTTATCACATACAAAACTTTTAAATTACTAAGTGCCATGTCCCTTATGGTACCACATCTCCCATATGTTCTCAAAAATAAATGGTATTGGCTCAGCACATGTTGAATCAAATCATAAGGATATGAAGTCATTGCACTGGCCACATTACAGCCTAGTAAACCTCACCCGTGTTATTCTTCAAAGTTCCTGTCTCCTATTTGCAGACTCCCACAGTGCACTAAGTTTACAAGGAGGATATTTCATCCTCTGACATTGCCCAGTGAGAAATGGCCATTTTGAAGTTACATCAATCAAGTCAGAACACACCAGATCAGCAACATGTGAGTTCAGAGATGAGATGTGGAAAAATTCATCATTTTTGTGCCGCTTTGCTTTTGTTTTTTTGTTTTTTTTTTTTTTGCTGAATTTTTTTTACTTCCTCTAGGTAAAAGAATCATTAGGCTATTAAGGAATTAAATTATAGCAACAATAATTTGCCTGTAATTAAAAAATGTTTTTTTGTTTAATACCTTATTCTCCTTATTTTCGCGATTTTAAAATATTCACGAACTTAAAGACCCGTGAAAAATAACGACCGCGAACTTTGATCTTGCGAAATTTAATGTACTGATGTTTTCAAGGGTCCTAAACAATTTTTAACACAAGGTGTTAGTACAAGGAGCTATCATCTATCAACTTTAGATGTTGATCAGTGTCAAGATTCGTCTCAAGTTCTTCTTCAGCATCTGAGTAATCATCTTCGCACAGTTCCTCCAATACATCCTTTGTACAGTCGTCAAATTGACCATCCTGTCCCGGCTCCTTGTAGATATGCAGCTAAGCATAATTTTTATAAGCCGAACGTAAGAACTAATGTAGGTAAACAATAATTAATCTCCTTCATGGCAACCGATATTTGGAAAGACCTTCCAACTCCTTTAAAAAAACTCATACAAAGATGGTCTGCTTTTCCGAAACAAATTATACGTTATTTACTGTCAGAACAACAAATTTTCTTTTATGGTGACCTCGAAACATATGTTTACTTTTTACAATTAATAAGTTCTTCCTTCCTTTTGCTTTTTCATTTTTTTTCTTTTTTGCCTACCATCTAGAACCTAAATTAGCCAGGGAGCTAACAAGATAACCAAATGGTTCATTTAGCTTCCTTGCTTTGCACATTATTCTAACTAATAATTAATTTAATTTATATAACACCACTAAAAGATTGTAAGAATCAACATGTAAATTGAAAAAAAGCACCAATAAAGATTATTATTATTATTATTATTACGAGTGTCTTGTATCTTTCCATTATAGCCCTGTTCCTTGGTGTATCGTCCATTTCACATATCACATCACTAAAGGGTGGGAAAAGGCTGGCATCGTCCAACTATTAGATGAATCGTTTAGTCTTCCCCTTGAGGATCCATTTGAAGAGATTGAAGGTTCTATTGAGATCTCCTAGAAAGGATGTGTAACGATACTCTCGATACTCGATAATGACTCGGAAGAACAAGAAGACTTTTTTTATTACTGTAATACTGACTTTTAGAGGAATACAGCTGCCTCTAAGAGACAGCATATTAGTTTTGTTTCGCTTGTCGATTAACATACAATTTTTTTAAAAAAGAAAAAACAAAGTCACTTAATTGTCAATTTCGCGAAATTAAATTCCCTGCAAACACAATTTTTCTCCACGATCGCGAAATTAAAGACTCGCGAAATGTGCCGAGAAAATTTTCGCGAAATTTAAGTCCCGCGAAAATAAAGGAGAATAAGGTACATATGTTGGGATAAAAGATGAGCTTTCTGAAATTTGCTAAACTGGTAGTGTTGAAATGTTGATGGTAAATACACACCTCCATGATGGAGGGAGAGACTCCCCCCCCCCCTTCCACCTGGATTTCCTGGATTACTAGAGCACCCCTCTCTCCCAGACTTCCTAGAACAAAGATCCCTCTTGCCTGGATTTCCAATACATTTAAATATTTCCAATATAAAATTTTTTATTTAGACCCTACATTTTCAATATGCAATATGCTGCAATAAGTAAAGAACCAATTTTCTAGATGTTAAAAAAAATTATCAATGATTAGTACCAGCCAGAAAACAATCTAGAAAATATATTTTTTTGAAAAAATTCCTGCATTCTGTTGAAAGCCACTTGTATATCAAATTTCAACACACTCAAATTATTCAATATTTACACAACATCCCTTTCTCAAACCAGCTACACATGAATTAACAAATACAGAGTTATTAACAAAAGCAGTTTCCTGCAAAAAAATGTATTCAAATAAACAATCAATACATTTTCTTTTAGAAACAAAAAAACTTTTGATTATATTGCATGCATGGAAAAATGCATGTAATTTCTGAAGACACTTCAGCCTTGTGAGCGATTGCTGACAGCGCAAGTCAGTTGCGTGACCACAAGTGTGGTTGTCGAGTTTTCTCAACAAGGTAAACAATCTCAAACTGCAGTTCAAAATGAGCATGTAGAGCACATTCAAGGCACTAGGATTGATTGGTATGCCCTCTAGAATAAATGTGCGTGACTACAGCATAACTACAGAGTGATTTGAACTGAACCAGCAACTTGAGCAAGTTTTTCGGAGATTTTGAACAGTTCAACATTCGGTGACATTTAAAAATGGCCTCTAGAGAAAGATACAGTACGGAGGAATCTTTACAAATGATTTTGGCAGATTCTGACAAGGAACTGAGCAAATTGGATGAAGATTTTTAGCAATGGCAATGAAGAAGCTATAGTACAACTCAGTGGATGAAAGCAATGAGAATTCCATAATGGCAACTGGTGGTGTTGCAGCAGAGACGAGTAACGAACCACCCTGATGCATGCAAGTTCACACACAAGAAAACGGTATCATGTGGGAAAATGCGAGTATATATGATGAGTTGGCTTCCAAGATATAAGCAGAGCAGGGGCATTTTTGTTGATACTACTCATCCTCGGAGACCCAGGGGCAGTTAGTCGAGTAGCAGCAATTTTCGTGGGCGAAAGTTTACTAAGAAGGGTACGAGCAGCAAACTTTCGCCCACGAAAATCCCTGCTACCCGACTAACTGCCCCTGGGTCTCTGAGGATGGATACTACTGGATTTGACATTTCAAGTTATTTTTTCCAGTTAATCTCCTTGAACTAATGGCTGAACAAACAAAGCTTATATAACATTGCAAATTACTATGGGACTGAACTGTACACCATCATCTGTGCAGGATTATTTTAGGCACTTTTGGCTAACAGAAAAATACTACACACTCTAAAACCCTTGATTCACCCCATGCTACTTCCCCCCTCCATCCCCCATTTATATTGTGCTCTTTATTATCAATATTGGCACAAAACTCAGTAAAACGTTTTGTTAACTTAAGTATACAAACTAGGACAGCTAATAATCAAGGTGGGTCCCTACAGAGACCTATATCAGTTCAATTTATTAAAATGTTTCATTTGTTGAGCAAGTTTGTGAACTTGCAAATGAAAATTTCCAATACAAGAACAGTAAACAAAATCATACTCAAAAGCAACGGCATTTGGTGCTTTGGGACATGAAGAGTAATGAGTTATATTTCTCTCAATTTTTTAAGTGATAAAATTTTCCATGTCCATGCAAAAAAAAAGTGAAAAAGTTGTGGCAAAAACAACTGTCATTTTGTTACCACTGACTGATAATGTCCTTGTAATCAGGTGACTGGTCATGTGTCCTATTGCAATAAAATTCACACATGTTGTGATGCCTAATCACACATAGGATTGGTGTGGAAAAGTTTCAGTCCAATACCATGTATACATTCAGAGATATAATCAAATTTTGCAATTATTATAGTTTTCTGGGGGGGGGGGGGGGGTTGGACAGCCGAAAAGGTAGCACCAAAAGAGTTAAAATGCACTAAAATATTATCATTATTCATAAAAATACAAAATTTTTACACCATTGCAATCCAATTCAATTCCAGCAGTCTAGTTACCTTCCGTCTGACGTCATTCTTATAAGAGAAATCTCTGCAGGTGTTCCTATAAATGAACCTACTGCTCCTGCGGTCATTCCTATGGATAAAAAACAAACCAATGATTTAGTTTATGATGAATATAACATGTGCACAGCATTGCATGTCTTCAACTTGTGTAATCAGGGATCCCTCACAAGAGGTACGTGCTAAAACCAGGAACACCAAAACCACCGGAACCATTGGAACTACCAAAATCAAATGAATGGAACCATTGAAATCACCAATACAAACAAAACAAAATCGCATCAAAATTTTGATGGTGATGTGATGTGATCAAGAATTGATGCTTGTAAAACAGTGTGAGCCTGGAGAAAAAGAAGGGCACATACCAACAACCACAACTTACTTTTAGTTTAATAGGTCCAGTCAGACTTGAGTTTTGCGGAGTACTGAGTGGTCTTCCCATATCAGACACCCTAACTATTCTAGTGTACAAGGCCATAGGTAATTTATTTGTGAGCGACAATTTTTTCCCCTTATGGCCGCAGTACAGAGAGACTCTACGACCTATGGAGCCACAGAACTTGCTCTTAGCTACGATCAGACTCTATGACTTTTATTAGTAGCACTTGCTCTTAGCTACAATCACTTGCGCAACTTTGGCATTTGCTGGCTGGCTTCAGTGGTTCCGTTCTGATGGTTCTAGTTTTTTTGCAGGGATTACATTCCTGTGGTGTTGGTGTTTTTGTTCCGATGGTTCCAGTGGTTTCATTCCGGCATTCCTGGTTTTAGCACATGCCCTCACAAGAACATAATAATTTCCATCATTTCCTACACTTGCATTAAAACAGTGAAGTCTTCTAAATCTAGTGGTTTGCAACTGCTGGGACTTCAATCTGTTTCTGCAGCAAGGAGAGACTTGTAACAACACTACTCCCCCCTGGATTAAATACTAGTCCATCACAGAACATACTGCATGAAGTGACTAGGAGAGACCAGGAGTATTAATAATACTCTGGGATTAGATGCTAGTCCATTACATGATACCCAACATGAAGTGATTAGGAGTATTAAATAGTACTCTGGATTGGATACTAGTCCATATTTTAATTTTATAATTGTTTTTCCAGAGATTGTAAATTATTGTTGTTGTTATTATTTAGATTAGCCATTCATTACTTTAAGATTTTGTAATGCGCATTCGATCATATCTTTATTGCATGTTAGACTGCGCAATATAAGAAATAAACATTATTATTATTATTATCATTATTATTATTATTATTATTATTATTATTATTGTCCATCATGGGATACCCAGCATGAAGTGATTAGCCTAGGAATATTTACTACATTGTACTTGGTAGTGAGTGGTAGAGCAGTATCCAACTGAGTGTCATAAAACCAAAACCAAAGTAATTACACTGGCCATTCTATCTCGTCATCACTGCCCCAGGGATCCCATGAGATAGCTAGACGCATGCGCATAGTCAGTGCTTTTCGCGCGCAAATCAGTATTTGCACGAGGTTTAGTTATCCGAACAAAATTGACTCTTTTTCGCCTTTTGGTGAATTTTTGGACCTAATGACTGTCTTCAATCGATTAACCAGTCCATAAACATGGATCAAGCGAGTTCAGACTCCGGTGTCTCTAAAAGCAACGGCACAGATCATCCTCCGGACAACAATATGGCGGTCCTACAAGGACTAGCTGCCACCTTGGCTCAACTTGCTAAGGCTTCCGAGACTCAGATGGCAATGCTAGCCAGTCTTAAAGAAGATATCATACTTCGTGCTGACTCAGACGAAGATGAAGAATCGGAAGGGGACAAAAATGACACAGTAGATATAAACGCCGTGGTAAACAATGTGCTCGACTCGAGCGATTCGCGTACAAACCCCGGGACGAACGTGGCGAAGAAAACTGCCTCATGCCCTGACTCAGGGTCGCAGGATGATATCCTTGATAGCCTGACTCAGGCCTTTGTGCAGTCTAAGGAGAAATCTCCTGCCATAGCAGAAAAGATCGCTGGCTTGATAGATAACATGGCCACTGGAGGTCTTTCACCGGAAACAGTGAAAGAACGAGTAGAAAAATATCACCCTCCAGAGAATTGCAAGTTCCTATCGCCCACAACAGTTAATGAGGAGATTTGGGATTTGCTGCCACGGCGCAGCAGAACAGTTGACCTAGCTTTCCAGCGGGTACAAGAACCGCTTGTTCAGAGCTTATCAGCTCTGTCTATCTTAGGTGACCAGCTGGTGAAGGATCTTCACGCTGGAACAACGCCAAATACTCGTCAGATTCTTGATCATGTCATGGATAGCATTGCTCTTCTTGCTAATGCGAATTTTAAACTCAACATGAAGCGACGAGAGCTCATAAAACCTGACCTAAATCCTCCTTACACAAGTTTATGTAAGGATGAAATTAAACCATCAACGAAGTTGTTTGGTGATGACCTATCAAAGCATTTGAAGGAAATGTCTGAAGCAAAGAAAGCAGGCCGCCAAATGCAGAAATCCTCTGTCACTCGAACGTCAAACCATGGTTTCACGAAGGCGGGAAGACAAAAATTTCGCCGCTCAAACTTTAAGCCATACGACAGATCATATGACAGAACATCAAGTCAGAAAACACCTCAGCAACGTCCTTTTTTAGGATACAGCCGGGCACACAAGAGTGCCCAGAAAAAGGCCAGCCAATCCAACACCAAAGACCAGTAGAAACACAGGTAAGGGAACATCTGCCACCAGCTATTGATAAAGAACATCTATCCCAAATGGTTGTTAATTTCTCAGCTGGACGGCTGAAAGACCATGTAGGAGGTTGGAAGTCACTGACTAGTGACCCTTTCATACTCGATGCTATAAAGCACTATCATATTGAGTTTGGGGAGGATCTCCCTTTTCAGATTTGCAAGCCTAAACAAATGCAATTCTCCCTTTCTGAAAGGGCAATTATCAATGAAGAAATCGCTAAACTACTTAACAAAGGTGTTGTTGAACAGACCCATTGTGTAGAGGGTGACTTTACCTCTACCATATTTGTGCGTCCCAAGAAAGATGGCACTTACAGAATGATCTTAAACCTCAAAGCTCTTAATGAATTTGTTTCATATTACCATTTTAAAATGGATAATATTAAAACAGCCCTCAAACTCATGCGTCCAGGGTGCTTTATGGCATCGGTTGACCTAAAAGATGCTTACTATTCAGTTCCTATCGCCACAGGGGATAGGAGATACTTGAAATTCGAGTGGCAAGGTAGCTATTTTCAGTATACTTGCTTGCCCAATGGCCTGGCTTGTGCTCCTCGTTTATTCACAAAAATATTAAAGCCAGTCTATTCTCATATCAGATCTTTAGGTCATATTTGTATGGGTCATATAGATGACTCATTGCTGTTGGGATATAATTACTCTGCCTGTGCCAAGAATATCCAGGACACTGTTGATACATTCATTAAGTTAGGGTTTGTGATTCACCCAGAAAAGTCAGTCTTGGTACCATCGCAAGAAATGGAATTTCATGGTTTCTTGTTGAATAGTATAAACATGACAATTCGACTTCCACCTACTAAAGCTGAACGTGTATGGCTAGCTTGCCAGAGTTTATTGCACAAGAGTTACATGTCTATTAGAGAAGTTGCACAGGTTATTGGGTTGATCCTTTCTAGCTTTCCTGGTGTCCAGTTTGGGGAGTTATACTACAGGAACCTAGAAAAGGATAAAATTCTTGCCTTGCAGATAGGTAAAGGCAATTATGATTCCCCAATGTATTTGTCAAATGAATCTAGATCAGAGTTAACCTGGTGGGTGAACAATGTAGACTCTTCATTTAAAAATATTGTTCAGGAAGACCCTGACCTGACCCTTACCACAGATGCCTCCACTAGAGGTTGGGGTGCAGTATTTGGGGTTCAGAAAACTGGTGGTCTTTGGAGTTTAGAAGAACAAGCTTTCCATATTAACTACTTAGAATTGAAAGCAGTGCTCCTGGGTTTGAAGTCTCTCCTCAGCAATGTTCATAACAAACATATAAGGATTCAATCTGACAACACAACAACAGTAGCATATGTCAATAACATGGGGGGCATCAAATCTGTTGAATGTAATGATGTGGCTCAGAAAATTTGGCTGTGGTGTATGGAGAGAGAAATTTGGCTCAGTGCTTGTCACATACCAGGATCTACCAATGTGGAGGCTGACACTGAATCTAGGCAATTTAACAGTTCAACTGAATGGTCTTTAAACCTGGAAGTTTTTTCAGACCTAGATTAAATGTGGGGCCCATTTGAAATAGATTTGTTTGCATCCCGCCTCAATTTTAAAGTTTCTAGTTATGTGTCATGGAAACCAGACCCTGGTGCCAAATATGTCAATGCATTCTTTATGAATTGGAAAGAATTCTATTTCTATGCTTTTCCCCCTTTTAGTGTTATAGCAGTGTGCTTACAGAAAATAGAGCAGGATCAAGCAACTGGGGTACTTCTAGTTCCTGTTTGGCAGACCCAACCTTGGTTTACCCCTCTCCTTCACTTGCTAGTAGACAACCCTGTTCTTCTTCCACACTCGCGTTGTTTGCTGACACAACCCCACAACCATGCACTGCACCCCCTTCTAAACCAGTTGAAACTGATGGCTTGCAAGCTCTCCGGGAAAGCCTCCAGCAGAGAAGCGTTTCAGACAAGGCTACTGCGATCATCCTCAAATCCTGGTCTGATGGAACACAGAAGCAATATAGACCATTCATCAAACAGTGGATTGATTTTTGTAGTAAATGGAAGGCTGATCCCTACAATCCACCTCTGACAGCAGTTTTAGATTTCCTTGTTAGCCTCCATGACAAGGGACTGACTTACACCACCATCAATACTGCCAGGAGTGCCATTTCGGCAGTTGCTGTACCTACAAATAACATGACGATTGGCAGCCATCCACTAGTTTCCAGGTTTATGAAAGGTGTATACAAAGCCTCCCCTCCAACCCCTCGTTACCAATCAACCAGGGATTTACAACCTGTTTTAACTTACCTTTCCTCCCTCAACCCTCCTGAGAAGCTTGACTTGAAATCACTCACTTTAAAGTTGGTTATGCTGGTAGCCTTATTATCCGCACAAAGAGGACAAAGCTTACACATCTTAGACATTGGTTGCATGAAAGAATTGCCTTATGGATTTGAATTCCCGCTCATGGAACATGTGAAACAAAGCAGGCCAGGTTACAGAGCTCCATCTGTTGTCTTACGAGCTTACCCTGCTGATTCGTCACTCTGTGTGTCAACTTACCTGAAAGAATATCTCAAGCGAACCAAACCTCTCAGAGGATCAGAAAGTAAACTTTTTATTAGCTTCACCAAACCTTACAAACAGGTCTCAAGAGAAACTATTTCCAGATGGATCCAATTAGTAATGGAGTTGGCTGGTGTCGATACCAAAGTCTTCAAACCACACAGTACAAGAGCTGCAGCAACCTCTAAAGCTAAAGCAGCAAGTGTCCCCCTTCATGAAATCCTGCGCACCGCTGGCTGGTCATCCTCAAGGTGCTTTGACCAATTCTACAATAAACCAGTTGAGACTCCCACTTTTGCATCAGCTGTACTTCAGATTGATTAGAACATAGACAGGGATGTTGTCTCTCAGCCCTGATGCTATTATTAGTGACTTAAGTTCAGTGATATACTTCGCTTAGAGACTGCTTACTTCAGGCCTTTTGTGCCTCTACATTGTTATTGTTATTCAGTAACTTCATAGGACAATTGTTTGTTCGCATGCTCTCTGCCCTAATGGGTGGCTTGGAACTTCATGTTACGAAAAAAAAAAAAAAATTATTGTCATTATACTTTGGAGATCTTTCCTCATGTGACTGTCTTGGCTTTGAAATCTCATGGGATCCCTGGGGCAGTCATGACGAGATAGAATTGATAAATTAAACGAGACTTACCTGTAAGTTGAAGTTTGATTGGAATTCTATTGAGTCGTCAAACTGCACCAAGGGATCACATGCCCACCCTTTATTAGCCCCATTATGTGGGCAATTACTGTTGGACTTTGTTTTACCCACCCTTTATTCCCTATGAGTTTTAACTTGGGGTATTACCTATTTTTGTGTGAGACACTCACATTCGGCTGTGAAAACTGACTATGCACTTGCGTCTAGCTATCTCATGTGATCCCTTGGTGCAGTTTGATGACTCGATAGAATTCCAATCAAACTTCAACTTACAGGTAAGTCTCGTTTAATTTATCAATTTTATTGCAACAGATGTAAACAACACAACAAGCCAATCAGAATTCGAAGCAAATACAAGCAACAAAGCGCAGGAAAATGCATGCGGCGAAAACATTATTGGTTTTGGTTTGGATTCCCATTAGTTGACAAAGTGGTGCAAGTTTTGTTAACTAATCAGAGAACATAGTAATGCAAGACCAAACCAAACTTGAAATTACTTGCGACACTCAATTAAAAAACTGCTCTAATTACAAAGTATAACTTAATTAAACTATAGTAAGAATGCAAATACATTATTAACCAAATATTTTTAAAAAAAGCACCAACCTAAACCACACTTCATGAGAAAGGATGGTGGAGTGCCATCAGGACTAGACAAAAGATAAAACAATGTCAGTTCAGTTAATACAGTATGGCGCACCCCACTGGTGTGACATGGCAGAGATCATTTTTGAGATGTTTTTGTGGCTACACTATAGTGGTCAGGGCCACCATGTTATCACCTCTGTAAGTCTGTGGTGGCAAACAGGCTCGCAAAGCATGCACATGGCTACTGCTGTACAGGTTGAAAATAATACAGGCTCAAGTTACATAGCAATTTGTCTCAAAAGGGAATCAAGTTATGATACTATTATATAAAAGGCAGTTCACAAAATAAAATCAGTGAAATTGCGGTTTCTTTAGGCGGGTTAAAGAAATATAGATTAAATAAAAGAGAATGTTCCTTTGGTATCCCCTGTCAAGAGCAATCATGATGTGATGTGATCTACTGGAAGCATTCTTGAATTCCAGGAGAGGAGCCTCAAAATAGGAGAGTTTTTTTGTACTACATACACATAAGATCAATTTTGTAGTTTCAAACATTTTTAGTAGATGAGCATGTGGTTAATTTCAGCAGCAGCATGGAATTCTTGTTGCCATTGTAGCTTTGATAAGCTTTTTCCCCCACAAGTTTAGTTTGTGCGTAGAAAAGAGGTTTTGTTTTGTAAACTGGTCGTTTTTAGCTTTAAGCACAATTTTGAATGGGTTTTCTACGTTTAATAGAATGCAAGACATTAATTTTGATTCCTTCTGATTGAGCGACAAATTTGCATAATCTAGTGCAATGATTAACATTTTTTGGCTTGGGAACGTTTTTCTAATTCCAGCAAGTGAGCCTCAAGTGGGCGACAATTTTATCCTCAACTTACAATTTAATAAGGGCAGTGTAAAGAAGACAGAAATGATGGTAATTCATAAAAATAATCAATTCTTATCTCAGAATGCAAATGGTTCAAAGACAGTTGTCTCGTTAGCAAAAATTATTGTTGAATATAAACTTGACCATTATTTTGTAGTTATTAACTTGCGATGATTCTCTGTATCTCTGGAGCATTTGGCTACTTCTGATAACTCTTATTTGTACTCCTTAGGACTGGATAAGAGGTAATTATTCTTAATTAATAAATTTTTATTAAACAGTAGGTATATAATTGTAGTTGCAACAAAGGCTTTTTTTAGTTTGAATTTTTGGAACAGAGGGTGGGCATATTGTCAATTCCATTGAAAGTTGTTGAGCAATCTGAGTGTCTGATTAGCTTTTTTCCTACAGGCTTAGTTTGCAGGAAGTAAAGAGTTTATTGTTTTGTAAACTGGTCTATTTTAGCTTTAACCACAATTCCGAATGGGCTTTCTATGGCTTGTTTATTTATTTACTCTTTGTGACTGAGTGGCAAATTTGCATAATCAATTCTTCAGCTTGGTGTACTTAAAGGATTGCAGATCGACTACACTGCCTTTTCAAGTTCCATGTCCGGCTGCAAGTAAGAAAATCAGCCGAGTCTGGAAATCTCAACATTGAAAATGAGAGTCTCAGGACCAGAAGTAAGTTCAACATATCTCCATTTTGACTTGAAACAATATCATTTAATACGAAAGTATGGCCACTTCCTCCTATCTTTCAACATTTCTGCTCCCCTTATGGTAGCCACATACACTCAGAGACTGCCTATTTTTTTTAACTTTCCAAAGGTTAACATATGAAGATACGAACATGTCTGCAAGAGCAAGTTCCAAAGCCCCAAAAGCTAATCTTGACTGTGTTTTAACTTTGGTCTTGAGTGCATGAAGTTACCAAGAGTATTATAGAGGGTTACATATTAATCTCATAGGTACTGAGATTTATCCACGAAAATCATAGTGAATAGCTTATCAGGAGTAAGAACGACAAAATTTTACCAGTGATGAATGAACGTACTGAAGGGAACATCATCCAACAGCTGTTCCACAAAAAAATGTGCTTTGAGAAATGGCAGAGGGAAGGTTTGCTTCTGTTTGCTCAGTTGAAGTTTTTTTTTAGAACAAGAAAACAAAAATACCACTCAAAAAACTGAAGGAGATGTTAGATTGCTTAAAAGATTTTTGAAAACGAAGGGCAAAGACAGAAAAATGGAACATATTCCAGCGGTTGAGCTGAATGAATACATCAGCCAATTCATCATCTCTGTCTGCTCTAAAGATGGCAATGAATATAAGCCGAATAAACAACACTCTTGACTTTGGACCAGGAAAGAGACTTCAGATAACAGGGCTTCAAGGTAGCAAAGGCAATGTCAAATTACAAACTTTGTCATCAAATCAACAATGCTGTAGTATTATTTGCTTGTGCATAAGGTGTAGAACAAAGCAACCAGACTCTTTATGTCCTAACTGTATTACCATTTTTTGCCTGGAAAATATGGCTGAAATTTCAAAAACACTCTGCAGTAACAGTTCACATGTTTGTATGTGGTACATCAACCCTAGTAAGTGTAAAAGGAAGAGCAAATTGCAGATTGGATACTTAAATAACAAGTGATGGATAATTTATGCAAATGATGCAACTTTAAATGTGTGCATGCAGACATAAGTGCATGTCCATATACAACAACTGAATCCCTCTGGATGACACATTATCGCATCTTATGTTAACAAGTAACATTTTTTTTACACAGCCTCAACAACTTGCCAGCACATCATGCTGCAAGCAGAGGTTCCTTCAGAGAGAGAGGTCTTTTGTTTTTTTATTAACTACTATCCCTGCTATAGAAAATTGACAAATTAAGAAATCCAATTTACAATGTAAAACTAGATGAAAGAGCCACACATTAGCCAACAAAACTGTAGTTGCTATATTTTACTTTGAGGCCCTATGCGCCACCTTGGCACCAGGGGACAAGCAAAAAAAAAAGTATATTTTACTTTGTCTTCAAAAATGTGGTGGTGTCTGAAGGGAATATCTCTTGCTCAAGGAAAGTGAGAACTATGCAAATTTTGTCGATTTTTTTATGTGAATGTAACAGTACACAATACAAAAATTAAGTTTGTTATAGTCACTTTCAGTGTTACGTGTATAGCAGAAAATAGTGACTATCTTTTGACAAGCCATCTTTCAACATGCTAGATAAACAGCCAAAAGACTATTTTAACTACCGGTATTATACAGGAAAATTTTCTACTTATTGGGAAAAGAAATCACAAATTAACAACAACTATAAAGACTTAAAGTGGCTGACAAATGTGTTAACCTGTTAACTTTGCACGAAGCTCTCACAAAATTCAAACTATTTGACTGCTTTCAATTGGCTCTGTTCTATACGTTCCAGTAGAATTTGGCCGTTCTGTTCACAAGGTGTTAAATTTCAAAACCATTGATTTATCTAGAATTAGGCCGGGTTGCATGACATCTCCAAAGATGGCACATCAAAAGATAGTTCGTTGTGCACGTAACATTGAAAATGGCTATAACAACAGAAGCAATTAAGTTCTTGATCAAGTTTAGTTCTTACTTCCAGGCTCACATTATGTATAGAATGGTTAAAAACAAGAGTTAGAGCACTGGTTGCGGGCACACTGAATTATGCTGTGTTGTTTTCCTTTGCCTATTTTTGTTTCAGATTGTGGTAATTTCTGATAATGAACATGACATTAAGGAGGTCTCAAACAAAAAAAAAATTAATTACTCCCCACAGGAAAGAGGGGAAATGTGAGAGAGCATCTTTTCAAGAACAAAAGAATGGATATCCTTTAACTGAACAACAAGGTTGTGCAATTGAAGGAATGACTTAATGCAAAATTAAACTACCTTTTAAACTTTTCCATTAGTGAGGTGTAAACACCTAGCCTTGTTGTGGTGTAAGTTGCTTGTCGCAGAAGACCAGCAGATAGTCTAAAGAAAGAGGGAGTAATATAAAATATATATGACATGAAAAAACAGTAGCTAAATAGCAAAACTAAAATGTATATCTTTCCTGACATATATAAAAATCAAACATAAACTCAACTATAAAATCTATATAAAAAATCAAACTAACTAACCCATTATAGACACCAAAGAATCCTTCCTGTCGTAAAATGGAAGCAATTGCATGTAAACTGCTCTTGTGTGTTTTTGCAGCTCCTCCGACACCTAAACAGAATGACTGAGCCCATATTTAACAGTTCACGTAAATTTACAAACTGACACTTTTGTTTACACAATCCAATTGAGACACTCAAACAAGTTTAAAAGAACTTAAAGACAAAAACTTCTATATGTTCTCTTAAACAAATTTGCACTCTATGCACAACTACAGCTGCTTTAGTTCTCAACAACAGCTAGAGGCTTGTACTGTAAAAATTGACAGACAAGCCACAAATTATAGCCTGAAATTTACTTTTACAAACTATCAGGGTTGAAACTTATTTGCAAGGATGTCTAAAAATTGTTGTCTCCTTCTGCCTTGAAAGACAATGGACTGTGCCAGAAATGTCAGTTCACTGTATTAGGGTAGGGTTGACTGTGACTGTAGAGTCCAATTCTGTTTTTGTACATGTAATAATGCTCCCACCACTCCCCCCTCTACAAAAGCACATTTGCATAAGGATATAATTGTATAAGGACAGTTGCAAAACAGCCATTCCTAACATTTTTGTAACAAGCCATTTCATTATACTCACCACTCATCTGCATCCTGTTTTTGACCAAATCTAGTGGCTGAACAAACACAGTGGCACCCATACTGAAAACAAAAAATATGATAGAGGTACTGGTATGAAATGTTACTAATTGAACTGTTAGCCCCCCAAACTTAATTGAACAGTTGGGTGCAATTGGTTTTGTAATCAAACTCAAGAAAAAAATTGTGTGAAATTTCAATAGCCCATTTTACAGTTGCGTGCTGAGTGACCTGGTCTTGGATTCTTAGCGAGGCTGGGGGTGACCTTGTTTTGATACAAACCTCACTGCTTTTCATATGTAGATCATACTGTTCTTATGCTAACTATTTGCATTAACATATGAAAGGCAGTGAGGTCTGTATCAAAACAAGGTCATCCCCAGCCTCGCTTCCAATTCAAGACCAGGTCACTAAGCACACAACTGTAAAATGGCCTATTGCACTCATTTCTGAACCCAATTCAACTCAACCAAACAATTTAAAATCACTCCAAACAGCTGTCTTACCTGGGATCTTAGCATTTTTTATCAGCCAATAGAACCTTTAAATGCAATGAATTCAGACAAGCAAAGCCAAACACAATTCCTATTTTAAGTTGTTTACTATATGACAATACAAATTAATTGTGAACAAAGTATACATCTTGGAAGCAACATTCACCATCCATTGTTGACCATTTTCTGCAATTTCAATGACATCAAGCCTAATTGACCCTGATCAAACCTTATCAAATGCTTAATTATTTTCCATTGCACCCAATTTTTGGTGAGGATTCAATTGTATTCAATTGCAAAACTCAGTTGACCCCAAATACACAAGCTGAACAAATTGAGCTTTTATTTTGGTTTGACTCGTAATGGTTGGCATGGTATTGTTAACTAGACAGTGCCAATAAACAATTTTTCAAATATTTCAGTTATTTTCACAATCTTTTGACAGATTTAGAGGATGTCAATGACAATTCATTTGTCTACCCTCCGCCAAACCAAAGGAAGAGGAAATCATACAAGGACTGAGAATCTTCAAAAGGGAAACAGTCTTGATCAATGGTGCTTCAACTAAAGAGGAGTCAGACAATGAAGACGAAGTAGAAGACATTAAAGAGGATGGTGAGCAAGATTTAATAAACGAGCTTGCTGAACATGAGTAGAGAAACCTGACCAATTGCTTTCTCAATTCTTCATATGAAACTTAGTTTGACTGATTCAAGTGCACAGTAGACAAGTACCAGTCCATGCTAGACACACACTGATCACAGATAGGGCTCATTATGTATCTGCCTGTAAGCAGATACAGGTAGTATCTCCTTTAATGTACACTGTATGTTTTATCTGATGTGAAACAGGAGTAAATCAGTGTATGTGTGTATGTATGTATGTATGTATGTATGTTATTGTTTTGTGCAAAACCACAACAAAGTGTTTTCTTTAATTGCACAACACTGATAATTCCAGTAATTCCGCAAGGCCAAAGAGTCATCCATGCTGATTCCATACCATATTTCTTACAGCGGTTACCAATAACATGTGACCTACCGTCTTCAAAAGAGTCGGATAAAGTTACGTTTTGGTGGACGTCAATCAAAGAAAAGCCGTTGGAATTATTTTGAAATCTGACAAGATTTCAAGGTAACCCGGCAAGAAACTAAGAATTTTACCTCACCAAGAATAGGTAAACTTTATTTAAATTGATTTCCGAGCCAGATCAAGGGAAAATAAAAGGTATTTTTGAATTTAAAATTCTAATTTTCACTGCACGTGATAATTTGCCAACTTGCACGTGTCGCTGATTTTGCAAAATTATTACGGGTAGCGATTTAAAATGTTTAAAAAAAAATATGGCTTCATCTAAACAATGCCCGTTCTTTTAGATAAACTGGCTTGGAAATCAACTTTCACAAAGTTTACCATCTCTCAGCAGATACAACTGCCAATTTCTTGGTTCTGTTGCCTATGATCTAAGAATTCAAAATTCCATGTAATTCAACGGTTTTTCTATGATTGACGTCCACCAAAACGCAACTTTATTGGGGTCTTTGAAGGCGAGAGGTCGCGTGTTATTGATAACCGCTAAAATAAAGATTTAAAAAGCTGAACAGAAACAAATCATTTATCACTTCCGGCATGCCCCTGATCGATCTTCAGCATATAACCTGATAGACAGATCTTCAGCGTATAACCTACATAAAATGAAGCCTGGGACGGAGAAGGACATGACCAAAAAGCACCTATAGCATGATTTTAAAGGTCAGTTAAAATTACTTGACATATTAGCTGTTCAAACTAGAGTCTTTGTCACATTTGTTGGGACAGACCCCATCACCCAGCACTGTCAATGTTGCTTTACAATAATGGTTAGTTCAACATTGAGAGTGGAGAGGGGAGCATGACAAGGACAGAATTAGCTTGGTTGACTAGGACTGTAGGTGCCTAACAAGCCCCAACTGCATCGAGCATACGTATAAATAGGTATGTATGACTGTATAAAATAAACAGTAATTAAAAGGGCAGGAATTAGCTTGGTTGACTAGGACTGTAGGTGCCTAACAAGCCCCAACTGCATCGAGCATATGTATAAATAGGTATGTATGACTGTATAAAATAAACAGTTATTAAAAGGGCAGGAATTAGCTTGGTTGACTAGGACTGTAGGTGCCTAACAAGCCCCGACTGCATCGAGCATACGTATAAATAGGTATGTATGACTGTATAAAATAAACAGTAATTAAAAGGGCAGGAATTAGCTTGGTTGACTAGGACTGTAGGTGCCTAACAAGCCCCAACTGCATCGAGCATATGTATAAATGGGTATGTATAAAATAAACAGTAATTAAAAGGGCAGAAAAAATAGGCATAGTCTAAACATTTGTCTAGAAAAACGTGAAAAGACAGCAGACTCAATAGGTTCCGAAATTTCCTAAACCACTCAAAAGTTTAACTACGATCGATTTCGTGATTCTGATTAAATTCAAATTCTTGATCTCGGAGTGACTAAAGAATACAAGAAGCTAAGTTCTTGTATATCAATGCAAGAATTATTTTATTTAAGTTCATTCAAAACAGCTCCACTTTATTCAAGTTCCCAACTTCTCTAAAACATTATAAATCCTCAAAGCTTTACTTTGGGAAATTACGCCACGTAATCAGCCACGTGAATAAAAATAATGGAATAAAATACAATGAGCCATACCAGTTCGCATACGAACACCGGGTCCATACCGGGTCTGTAGAGCAAGGAATGGACACTTTATAACCCAATACTCACCCCGCAGATCCACCCATGATAAACCGCATATAATTTGGGATATATCCTAGCTTCTTCTCGCTCATGATTACACCTTTGTATTAAAAGCAACGAGCTAAAACTGAATAAGTGAATAACTAGAAGCCGAGCTCACCGGTCGAAGATTCCTCAGGCTCTTTGGCCAGCGGTTGGTCGCCGCTGGTCAAAGAAAGGGGTACCGGTGGGTGTATAAAAACAGCGAAACGTAACGTAATCTAGTGTGTTTCCTTCTTTCTTTCTTCACATGTCTCCTTCTATACAGAAGATTCTTTCATGAGGTAAGCAGTCATTAAAATAAATAAGAAATAAAAACATCTACTGATCAAGATCGATTTTCCAATTTATCTTGGAAAGACAAAACAGAATCCGCCTCAACTTAAAAGCCAGTGGCAAGGTGTTCCATTCCCTTTTTGTCCCAGGGAAAAAGGAACACCCTGGGTTGAGTGATGTAATAAGAATAAACTGTGCTATTTCGTCCGCTGTCTCTGTAGGTTCGCCTGTAGTGTAGTGGTAAAAAAAATCTGCCTTGAACGTTCGAATCCTCGCCGGTGAACCATATTTTCACCCAATTAGACGGCAAACCCCGAGCGGCAAACTCGAGGTTTCTATCGGGTGATAGTTCGCCCGAGCCAACTATCAACACTGATAGAAACCGAGCGCGAACCGTCTAACTGTTTCAGCATACCCCACTGATCGATCTATCATTATCAAACAAAAAAATTTAATACTTCATAAAGTTTGATACGTATGTGCAATGATGAATGCTAAATCGCGCACGCTCATTTGCAAAGTTCGTTCATTAAAGTTCATGATCGATTAAAACAAAGCTACGCTGTTTAATTCGGCTTTGATTTGTTGTTCAATGGGTGTTGTAATTTCTTTTTGTGTTACAAACCAGTCTAAAACAAAATAAGAACCGCAATTGTTAAGCCTGGTTCACACTTGCGACATAACGATATAAACATAACGACATAAGTCGCGTGATAAGAAGGACGTTATGTTGTTATGTTAGCAGTGTGAACATGTAAACATAATGACATATTGGCAACATAACGACATAAGGAAAAAACTGATCTTTTCTTTATGTCGTTATATCCATGTCGTTATGTTGCTGTCAAACAAGTGTGAACAACTTCAACATAACGACACAACAAACCCACCAATCAGAGAGGGGCAAAAATTGTTGAACCCAGTTCGCCACCATCACTATCTTCATGTGGCGGTTACTGTGGAGTTGGAAGATATGATGGAGCAACCCTGGTGCGGCTCGTGTGAATGAAGAAGAACTTACTGAAGCGGTTCGAACTTATCCAATATTGTATGATAAAAGACAGGTAGATGCTCTTCTAGCTTATTCCTGAAATACTGGATGCACCCACTCTTTTCTTCTAGCAATTTGTTCCCTTTGTTGTCGTCGACGACGCCTTCGTCGCAGAAACAAATTAAATCATCTGAAAGGCAACAAGTGTTTGTTCCGCCATTTTTCAAGTATTCTTTTCACCTAACCTTATGTCTTTATGTCCTTTATGTCAGTTTTCACATTTACCGACATAAGCGATTATGTCGTTATGTCGTTTCTTTGACAACTTTGTTTGTTTTCTTCTGAAGTACGCGAAATTTGTTGTTGGTTTTAGATGAAACAACTGGTGTCAATCTTAGAAGAGTTGGCTGTATAAATATTCAAAAATTGATTTTTTTTCTGGGGGGGGGGGGGGGTTGGGGGATTAGAGAATCATAAAATTGAAGTTTTTTTTGAAATACTGACACTAAAATCTTTTCATGGACCCATGTTTCATTTACTTTCATATTAAAAAATGTTGCATCCTTCAAACTTTTACTCTTCACCGGTGCACAACTATGAAAGGGTGTACAAGGGTGGTCATGTTGTTTAAGTGGCAGGTGATTGTTTAGTTGTTTTGAATTGTTTTGTTCCAGAAAATGTCCATCCCCTTCCATGAGGGGATATGGATATTTTATGGAACTTCTAATTTCAGCTGTTTAAGTTGCATTGTCACTCTTCAGGTGTCAATTTTTAATTTAAATGTAAACTGATAGTTTTTTTTAAACAAATGATGAAATAGATAATAATTTTTGTGTGATAAAATTGTGGAATTGGACACATTCATTGGTTAGTTGGTGAAAAAAATTAAAATAAGTTATTTTCATTGATTGGTTTGAGGAAAGTTAAAAAGAGCTATTTTCTTTGCTGTATGCAATGACCTATTACTTGTAAATAATGCATAATTCAGATATTATTTTAAGAGTGATGGTTATCTTCTGACAAGAGAACACTTTTTGTTATTTGCCAAAAAAAGGGAAGAAAGCATTGGTTATTGTTCAAAGTTTGAAGTACATTTATAATGTAATAAGTTCTTTTAGAAATGCAGAGAGTTATCAAAGTCATTGTTTGTCAAGTACTGACAGAAATACATGTAACTAACTTTGTGATCACAGAATAAACATTTTGGTGAAAATACGATCTCATCTTCTTTAACTAATGTTTTACCTGTCCTCATTTGCCCACCCTGTTAATCCATTTTCCTTGGAGCAAATGTGTGTTCTTACTCATCATGATTAACCGGGTTTTCTTTGCCTGTAAATGTCGTGCAAACATGAGATTTGATTTACGCACAAATATGACCAAAGTTAAGCAAACATGATATTTTACCACATTTGCTCACCACGTAAATCCATTTTCCTTGGAGCAAATGTGTGGTGTTACTCATATTTACCGTAGAGGTAAAGTTGTCTTGAATGTGTACTTCCTCTTGCACGTGAATATTGCGTAAATGCGGTATTTACCATTTTTGCTTTGCTTGTAAATCTCTTACAAGAACGATATTTGATTTGTGTGCAAATATGACCAAAGTCGAGCAAACACACTCTTTTACCACATATTTACTACCCATGTAAATCTATATTTTCTTGGAGCAAAAGTATGCATTCGATATGCATTATATTTACTGTAAAAGTAAAGTTGTTTCAAATGTGTACATCTTTCTCACTTTTGCAACGGTGTGTAAATATCGTGTAAATGCGGTATTTACCATCTTTGCCTTAAACGCAAACCTCGTTCAAACATGAAGTTTGGTTTTGAGCAAATATGGTATTTACTTCACATTTGCTACCGTTTTGCTACTTTTGTAAATCCGTTTTTTGGTGCAGTGAGCTGTTGTATGCTAATAAGGACTTGAAGTCATTAGAAACTGTAATTAACATCAAATTGCAGAATGTATGTTATTGGTTAAGTGCTAATAAGCTGACCATAAATGCTAAAAAGTTAAATTTTGTCATCTTCAGACCATCATAAAAGAAGCTGAGCTATCAGATTAATGTAAGGATATACGACAATACCTCAAATGGTCATACCTCTATTGAACGTAAAGATTACGTTAAGTTCCTAGTGGTGCTTATCGATAAAAACTTAACCTCGAGATTTCATATTGACTATATTGCCTGTAAAATTAGTAGAGTTGTTGGAATTATTGCACGATTAAGACACTACGTCCCTTTAAATACTTTAGTCCAAATTTATCGTTCTTTGATTTCTCATTTGCATCCTACGGCATTGCTGCTTGGGGCCAAGCTGCGCAGATTGATTTGAAAAAGATACTTATCCTACAGAAACGGCTGCTTTACTAGTAATAGATATCATGCTATCCCCTTCTTAAATCTCTACTATCATTTGTTTTTTCTCTTATGCATGACATTTCTACTATTTCTGCCTACTCAAGTGATGTCATACATATACATGTAATACTAGATTTTCTGATGCTGGTAATTTCTATGTTAACAAATCAAGATTGAGTGTTCGGCTTAATTCTTTTTCGGCCCTTAGAGCTAAGGTGTGGAATTGCTTGAAGAGATCAATTTCTACTTGTGGTGCTTCATAATGAGGATGATTATGTTGATATCTCGTCTTTAATCTTTAAAATCACTAACTATTGTTAATTAAACTTTATATTCGCTATTCTTCTTGTTCTTGTTTTCCCCTCCTATTGAGCGCGCGCCGTTGGATATGAGATCAGATAGATAGTCAACGAGGCGCGTAGCGCCGAGTTGGCTTTAATCATCTCATATCCAACAAGCGCGAGAGGAATAATTGTTTTATTAAAAACAATCAAGATATATATATTGCTAGATCTTGATGATTTCGCTTTGCAAGAAACAACAAGAAGACAATTATAAGGTCCCTGTTCTCGGGCATGGTATAATGGCTCATATACCATGGCCACTAGCTAAGCCAATCAAATCCATAGAATTGCATTATACAATGATCCAGTTTTAAACAAATGCGTATATATTTGTATGTATATAATTATGTATATTCTACTTATTTAATTTTCTCTTATCTAGTTGCTTAAAAGACAAATGCGTGTACTTATCTACTTATTTATATTTATATTTACTAATTAATTCTAATTTTATTCATGTTTGTAATAGCTCTGCTTTATCATGCGGGCTGTGTATTCCGGTAAAAGATATAAGTAGATTATATAAAGTTGTTGTTTGACCAGCAGTAAGCCTCACGGTTTTGGCGGGAATTTCGTCAGCACAAGTGGACTTTACAGTTTTTAGGGACATGAGCTGCTTTGCACTGAATCCTCGTCCTCGTCCTATAATAGAAAATGAGGGCTCAATCTGTTAATTGTTCTGTCCGGCGGGACCACAGAATGCGTAACTCTGCTGGGATATGTCTCAGTTTACTGGTTGCCCAGTGATATCGCCTTCTGTTAGATGACAGTGCCAATCACCAGATTTTCAATGTTATTTGTTTTATTCTTTCCAAGGACTACAAGCTTAATGTCTTCCAGATAACTCACTAATACAACCAAATTCTCTTCATGCCATTTGCACGGGGATTTTTTTCCACAGATCAAGCGCACAAAATTTTGGGAATTAGAAAAGTGAACGAGGGGGGATTGGGGAGAGGGAGGAAAAAGTACTTCCTCCTTACTTCCCTTCGCGCCCGCGTTTCTCGCAAGATCCAAAGCGCGCTACGGAAGAGACTGTTCGCAGTCTAGGAATTTTTTTTCGCAGTTTTAGTAGGAAGAGGTCAATTTATATTCGATGAGATTGCGAAGATTGAATTGTGCCAAACCCATGAAGCAGTCACGGGTTATATTTTGTACTCGCAGTCATAACGTGATGAACATTGATCAAATTTGACAGGTCGTGTGACTGTCGAAAGGTTGTTTAGTGGGCAGGGAAGTCTGAAGTTCGTGACTGAAAACGATTTCGTGATTTCAAGACCAGTCACAACGCTCTGTGTCCTAAAATAGTTATATGCAATACTTTTAAAACACCATTGCGTGGTCGAACTTGTAGATAAAATAATCAATGTATAAGAAAGATAATCCTTACATTAAAAACGTTTCTAAAAATATTTGTTACAGTGAATACAGTAACAGTGAAGAGATGCAAATAACTTTTAATTTCCGGCCTCTTCACTTTGAAGTAATTAACAGTTACTTTTCTTGAGCCAAGGGTAACTATTAATTAAACTGGCGGGAATCTCACGGCAACACGCGAAATTCCATGTTTCAAAACCAAACCGCCAATGTTTCATAAACCGCTGTCTTTTCTAAACAAAACTGGAACATACCACGATGATTAAATTTATGTCAAATAAACCCCAATGATTAAAGTAACATTAGCAAAAAGTTTGATCTTTTTGTTATCGTGCAGAGATTGTTCCATGAAGTCGACCCGTGGATAAGTCTATGAATAAACACACGCAACCTTTAAACACTGGCAAGTCACGAATTGTTGTCGTTACGTGCTGGCTAATCGCCCTTTAATGACACCGACGTTGATAAACACTGAAATATAAAGCAAAGATCGGAACATTATTGACGGAGTTCCTTACAAACTTCGACTTTCGTCGGCTCTTGACACCGAATTGTCGAGTAACTTCTTGAATGCCATGGAAACCGTCAAAAACCGTGACCCGCTCGCCTTTGTAAACATGATTTAATTCACGGAGCGTCACGTCTCCGTAAACCTCCACTCGACAAAACTTCTTTTTCGACTCATGCAATTCGTTGAAAAACCTGTCTCAATATTTCGGACTTTTACTTGGTTATATTGTATCAGAGTAATTTAATTTAGACGTAATAAGAAACGCTTCCAAGTGTTTCAAGGTCAATGTTTACGATACGAGCGGGAATGTTATCACGTCACCCTGCTAACGCCCGAATGACGTCACAACACACGCAAAGCCCACGTCCACCCCGCGCATACATACACTCGCGCGACGTACACTCGGGATTTTGTCGTGCAGTGTAACAACCGATAACCGGATGTTATAAAGGGACAAAAGCCGACTTCGGATCGGAAGCAAAGACCTCGTTGCATTTGAGAGTCAGAGATTTCAGAATTTCAGTGGATATTGGATCAATAAAATTAAATTTCAAATCTTGCCCACAACTAAGACTAAAAGACAGGTTTTAATGGATGAAAGCTGAGGTAACTACAAAAACGTTTTCAGCTTATTTACTATAGCGTGTAGTTCATTCATGCGTTCACAGCAAATTGAACTGTTTTAAAAGCTTGCTCATTCCATAACAAAACCTTGGATTACCAAAGAAACAAAGCGAAAAGATTTTACACGAAATAGCTAAAAAGTCACGAGTGTACCCGATCTAAGAAATACTTTTTGTAAGCTATGAAATCGGTGTCTTGTCAGTTGAGAAATTTTAAAACTAATTTGCTGTTGATAAAATTTGTGTTTTTTGGTTGAAAAGTTTCGCACCAGGAACACATGTTGTTCTTATGCTCCAGTGGACTCGTGTGAGAATCACCTGTTTCGCTTAGATTCAATGCCCTCTCTGCTATTGAAGTATTAAATATTGATTGTCAGAGGCCAACTTCGTTGCTGATAACACTTGAATGGAATTCGTATCGGTTTCATTTGAAATAAGGAAACTTCTTAAAGCCACGCTACTTTTGCTTTTCGAATACTCCTGTCAGCCCTTTAAGTGTCTCACTTTCTTATCGCAAAAAAGGAAAGACTTTTATTCACAAAAATCACCGTAAGAAGTGAAATACTATGACAATGCGTGTTTCCGGTGGAGAAAGTTTTCACGCAACCGGAAGTGAAATGACTTAGCGCGTGGAACAAACGTGTAAGGCTTTCACGCTTGAGTGATTAGCACGCATGCGTAACTCCGTCCATTGACATCGTTTGAGGATATAAATAACATTGAAAGGAAAATTTTTTAGAACATAACAAAGGGCATTCATCGCTCGCATGAAAAGGACTCGCGAATAACAAACTCACTCATTTACGAAAGAAAGTTGGCAAGTTGAAACCGTCAACTTGAAGAGTTCAACCGCTGTTTTATATCTGTTTTGGTGACGGTAAACCATATTTCCCCGAGAAATTATATACGTGAGCACTTGGGCAGGCGCGCACGTATCTTCACGCGTGTTTTGATTTCGTTCAATCGATCGTTCTTTTGAAGCAAGTCGCATCGAGAAAACCGCTTCTGTCGGTCGAAGAGAGGATCGAAAACTTGTCCTGCATAAATTCTTGAATGGTAAGAAGGTTTCGAAATCAGTGAACGCTACGAAAGAAGGACTTGGACAATTTAGAAGAGTGAAGCAAGCATCCACGTTGGATTCTCTACCTAACAGTTACACGTCTCTCTTCTACAATCCCTTTCTCGACATGGGATCAAGAATTTCGGCCGTGAAAAGAAACGACCACAATGACAATAGACAAGGAGTTTATAAATCACTAAACGTCTTACAAGAAGAGGATCGGGCAAGAGATTTAGCAAGACCAGAGAAATTAGACATTTTACTTGATCGGCCTTCTTTACCGGAAGAGGCATTGTTAGAACATGCCTGGAACCCAAATGACAGATCAGTGAACATTTTCGTCAAAGACGACGACCCACATACATTTCACAGGCATCCCGTGGCACAGAGCACAGATTGTATACGGGGAAAGAAAGGTTATAGTCGCGGATTTCACGTCTGGGAGATGCAATGGTCGACAAGACAGCGCGGGACACACGCCGTTGTAGGGGTAGCTACATCGAAAGCGGTTCTTCATTGTACGGGTTACCACTCGCTCGTGGGGAACAGCGAAGAAAGCTGGGGATGGGACATTGTTAGAAACAAGCTTTACCACAACGAAAAGAACGTTTCTTCAGTGAAGTACCCAGTTTTATCAGACAGTGATCACAGTTTTGTCGTCCCTGACAAATTTCGCGTAATACTAGACATGGATGAAGGGACCATGGCTTTTGAAACGAGCGATGGACGGTACTTAGGAGTCGCTTTTCGTGGAATAAAGGGAAAGACAGTATATCCAATAGTATCAGCTGTGTGGGGACACTGTGAGATTACCATGAAATACATTGGTGGACTTGATCGTAAGTACTGATTTTTTTTGGCCACGAATTCTACCCGTGTGACTCGCCTTTTGTTTCGTGCGTGAACGCATATCTTTTGTTTACACGATTTTCTGTTATATTTCTCTTATATTGTCATTTACCCATGCGAAAGCTGTCGAGACAGAACCCTTCGTTTTCATGGGACTTTCACTTTCGGTCGGTTCATGTTCGTAAATTATTTTTAGACACTTGCCTAGAACACTTTTATAAAGTCTCAAGAATATTTTCCATGTTTTCTGAATTAAAGTGTTCGTTCCCTAGTGATTTTCACTTCCTTTACGTCACATGTGGAATGATCTCATCACTTTCGCGGCCCTCGGGAAACAAAAACTTTTGTTTTGCTTCATTTTGATCGCTTTCCTTTTTGCGGAATCTAACCCTTTCGCCAATCTTGGTGTAAAGACAGTGAAATACTGAAAAAAAAAAAAGAAGTAAACGTGAAAAGAATTTTCAAATATGAAAAAAATAGCACTTCTATAGGCAAATAAATCCGTCTCGGACGCTTAGTCGGCTTACCAATGCCATTGCCCAACAAAGCTCGTAGCCAAGACTTACCGCAAGGTTTGGGCGGGCTTTCTTTTTTGACTGAACCGCCATAAAGATCACCTAGTCGTTTCCGATTTTCATTGATTTCATTGTTTCAACTGGTGAATGAATATTAATAATTCATTTCTCGCTGGAGACATTTTCTTATTTCTGCCTTTGGGACCTTTATTAGTGAGTTCCGTTCACACAAACTTGTCATATCGCTAGAATTGTTGCTTTTCCTCGGGGGATACTTAGTTCAAGCTTTGTGTTGTATCAGAGGCTTTCAGAAGTTGTCCCTTAGAACAACTTTGATCTCTATAAGGTGAATGCAAACAAAGAAACAATAAGATCACAAAGGAGCTATTTCGAGGTCTAGTGAACGCGGCGCGTGCCAAACCACCTGTTGCATGTAGAGAACGCTGAAAACGCGTGCCACAATGCTATTAAAAAACCAATGCAAGCCACAGAACGCAGCAAATGTTCGAAATGGATGACTTTTTTTTCTTGTAAATTTTCATAAAACAATCATTATTATTTTCTTGTGGACTGTAAAGACCAAGTAGTTTGTTCATGTTTCCAAACAGTCTCTGTCATGGGGAAAAAATTTTGATTGCTGTGAAAAGACAAATTTCATTTCACTGAAGTAATACTGACACAGTAAAATAAAAATGAAAGACCGTATGAACTGTACTATTCAGTAACAGTGGTTCATATTTCTCTTTTTTTCCCTTTGTCTTTTCACTTTTCCTTTAAAGGTCTTTCTCTTTAATTTCTCTGACAACACCACAACTAAAAATATAACTTTCTTACTTTTATGCAAGTCTTTTGTGTTGAATGGACAGTTTGAGTTGCAATATACATTCATCTTTTCTGTAATTTTTATTTCCTTTTTTGATCTATCAGTCATGCTTTCGTTTAAACAATTACACAAAGGCAAATTATACCTGAATAGAGTGTATAGTAAATAGAAGATAACTTCATTTTTCAAGGCAAGGCACCTGTTGCCATGTTTTGTGGACAGTTGGCTTTATGGTGTTTAACTTATATTGAGCTGTTACAGTAAATTGGAAGTATTGAGTTCTATATCAGTGGCAGTTATTAATAGTTTAGTTTCATTTGTAGCATAATTGAGAGCTGTTTCAAACAGACAAGAAGTCATTTTTCAACAGTTTTTGGATCCTACTCTGCAAGTTGCATTGACATTGTCTGCTTCATTGTGCTCTGCTTTATTTGATTACAGTAATCAATTTACTGGCTGAGTCAAGTCACATTGTAGCAAATTTAACAGCCTTTTTCTTTTGTCTTATGAACAGCTGAACCCCAACCACTGATGGATCTATGTCGTCGTACCATCCGCAAATCTGTTGGGAAAGATCACCTTACAAAGGGCAATGTAGACAAGCTACCAATTCCTGTTCCTATGAAGAAATACCTTTTGTACCAACAAGGATGGTGACAATGAGGCACAGAGGAAAAGAACTCTTTTGAAAGCTGAAGTGAAACATAGATCTTCTTGTATCAGACAGTTGAGTGTGTAGTGTCACTGGGTATGTTTGCATATTTTTATCTTGGCCAAACAAGTGAAATTGAGCTCCTTCTAATTCCAGCCAAAAGCGATTTCTCCTTTACCACTGTATGTTTCTTTGCTCCAATCCCTGAAGGCTGAGTTACTGCAGTTAAATTATACAGGAATACTACACATTTATACTGTCTTGTGGCTGTTATTATCCAACAGTGAGGATCCTGATACAGTCTTTCAATCTTGTTTTGTGCTGTATGATGTTCATATATTGTGCCAAGTTAGATATAATAAATATGATAACAGAGCCAATATTGGCTTTTTCCAGCATCAGCAAAACATTCTTTTCAGGAAGTTGTCATGCCTGGTATGGTTGTGGTCAATTTAGACTCTTTGTACTGAAATGAATGGACAGAGATTTGTAGAGTTTTTTTAATTAATGAAGAAATTTGAAAAGGCTCCAACATTTTTATTAGGGTAATAGTTTATTCAGGTTTATTATTTCATTGTTAGTAGATAATTTTTATAGTCAAATAAATCAAATTATGTTCACGAAATTGTTCAGTCATCCAAGATGTAGACGTAAGTAGTTAGGAATGGTTATTGTTGTGTTTTAATGGAGGAAGTTGATATTGAAAACTATGGATAACCTTTTTGTCAAAAATACCAGAAATTTAATTTTTGAGGAATAAATACAGTGATAAAGATAAAAGAAAGAATGTCAATATTTTACAAGGCCTTCTTTTATACAAAAAAAAGAGGATTCCAAAAGTGACTGACATTTTATCATCCAGTTTTTCAATGCTCTAGTTGGCAGATATTCCTGTGGCTATCCATAGGTCAAGATTATCAACTTTTTAATTTTCTTTACTAACATGATTTAGGAAAACCTGTTCCATGGTCAGATTTAATTAAAGTTCAGAACAGTTATGGTTGATGTAAATAGCAGCTTATTAGCTTTCTCATTAGTATTAAGATAATGTTAATTTATTTATTGTCAAGGCCTTGCCTCCAAATGTTACATTGAAATTTACGATATTTTAAATCAGAACAATTTTACACCAGGAAAGAAATCTAAAGAGTCAACTTTATTGGGAAAAATTTCCCAATTTTTATTTATTTAAAAGAAAATGCATCATTTGTCACGAACACAGTGACTAGAATTGCCCCAGGCAGCCCAGTTAAAATACAAGCCCCTGAAATGCCTTAATATTTATTTTATTAATTTTGGGTGGGTTAGACAATAAATGTTAGAGTGCAGCTTCAAAAGAATATATATCGCATAGAATAATTTAGAAAGAAATTTGGCTTTTTAGATGATCTTTCCTAAGTTGTATTTTAATTAAATTAGTTAATTCTGTGCAATTTTGAATTCAGTGGTAATAATGTTTAAGTTCAGTTATTTGAACAACTGAATTTCTTTTTTCCTTTTTTTTTCGATTTGAGATGTAACTGCAGCATTAAGGCAGTATGATATTTGTAAATTTACTTTTTCACCAACATTTCACTGTGTAGCTTTATTTTTGGCAATGTTGATTTCTCTTCAATCGGCCAAATCATTGTGCTAAGGCAAACAATTTTATTCTTGGCAGAAAATATGGGTGATTGGCTCTTTTACATGTCTAATTCTTAACATGATTATTTATACATGTCACTAGCATAATTATTGATTATGTCAGTCAGACTATTTATAAGAGATATTCTCTTAGAATGTGTCTCATTTATACTTCACAATGTTACGTTGTCAGTATTAAACAAGTTTGAAACAAATTGACACAAGTTTCGGTGTTGACTTCATATGTTTTTAGTCCTTTACATTGGTAGCGTGGGGAGGGATATATGCTCCTTTCGATATGTTAAAATTCAGCTTGACAATGAGGGAAAGAGGAAATTGAATAATCATGTTTTTTTCATTTCTGTTGGTTGTGTCCTCTGGACCTCAATATCAAGTTGAATTTTAATATTTCAAAGGAGCCTATTACAGGATGAGAGGAAATGAAAGTGACCTGGAACTCTTTTATAGTCATGTTACAGATGTTTGACGTGACCTATCACCATTCAGCACCCCCCCCCCCCCCCCCAAACAAATCACGTTGATTGGCACTTTATCATTAACAAGCAACCAGGCTGCGACACATCTTCCGCGGTAGAAAAACCGGATGTTGATGCAACATGCAACCGTGCATAAAATCAGGTGTATGACGGATTAATGAGCTCTTCCTGTTACGTTGAAGCGCCCTCCTTGACCTTACGGGGTTATTTTGGGAAACCACTTCCTGTGAATGAGTGCTTCCTTTCAGATTAACGGATTGCCGTGATTCAATGGCGGATCCACTAAAAAAAATTAGGCTAGTAAAGAAATTTTTTTCAAATATCCGGCTATTTTGGAACATTTTCATTCCGGTTCGTAGCCCGCACGAACTTCTGTATCCACGAATGCAATGTTTTGTTCATTGTACTGTAATACTCTACTCTTACAGAGACCTGGCTCGCGATCTCCTTTGCGTTTCAGATTTGCGTTCTATTTGCCAAGCACCATTGATGACCGACGTCAGTGTGCGCTAATGCTAATTAATAAGGAAAAGAGAGCTTTCCCAAGGCTGGGCACTGTCGGACCCTACTATTCCAGATCCAACTTAACTGTAGCGAATTTATAGATTTAGCAAAAATTCTCACTGATTTGTAATTTGTTTAAAGCATGAAAAAATCGGCGAAAACCGTCAAAATCGTTTCTTGGACCGTAAAATCCTCTTTCGTAGGAATAATAGCTAAATTAAGTTGTCTCTAAATAGAGTCGAAATGTGATAACAAATACGTTCTCTTTCGAAAGTTTTTAGGATTCGGGGGCATTCTTTCGGGAATAAAATAACAAAAATAGATTGAAAGATTTTCAATAACTGAACCAAGAACCAGTAATAACCCCTCATAGATAGAACATGAAGGAGTTTGCGTGGGATCCTTTAGACTTTGCCCATAAGAAATAATGGCATCAGCTATTCTGGAGTTGAACGAGTCTGTTTTACTTCATAATTCTATTTACAGTAACACTTAAAAGATTATAAAGTGAAAACAAATAAGAAGTGACAAAAACAGTCCCCATACAAGGCAAATCACCAAAAGCTAATAAATATAAAATAGTTTATTATTTATTATCATTACCATTATTATTGATCAAATTTTTTTTATTGTTATCTAAAAATTATCTTAAAATGTTTTATTATTATTTTTAATCTCAGTAAAAGACTCAAGATTATTTTTCAGTCAGAAACTTGGCATTGATGATAAACATTACTGATTGGTGCCGCTCAGCTCTGCGCCAGGCTGACTGCTCGAATGTGGTCGACTCGGGCGTAGGAGGACTTGGTTTACAGTGCGACGCGCCTTACCGTAACCACCCAACAAACTTTTTTTACAAGTTAGCCAATAAGGATACGCGAGCAGGCCCGTAGCGGGGGGACGGGCAGGGGGGGACGTTAGAGCCCCCCCCAAGAATTTTTGGAAGTTAAAAAGCAATGTGCCCAAAATATATATAATTAAAACAAATTAATGTTGCATTCTGACGCTGCAAGTGCCTTTTCACAACCTTTAATAGTCTATTTACTACCTGTCAGTTTCCTTCGCTAACAGGCACTCCTATCTTGTGAATCGGAAATGAGAATTAAAGTGGATTTAAATCAGCCAATCTGAAGCCGTGAAAGCTGTCGAAATATTAAACTACTTGTTTTCTAAGACATCCGCTCATTTTAAGCAATACAAATGTCCTTAGTTTATAACAATTTAGTGTTCCCGCGTTGTTACACAAAAGAGCCACACAAATATGTCCTCAAGACCAGAGAAAAAAATTCTCCTGCAGTCGGATTCTTACTGCCCGATTCTAAATTTAAAAAGAGGAAGAAAAATTTGTCGTCGTTTGTCTACGTCCTCCTTCAAACGTGAAATTAGGAAACTTCACGTAGTAGTCCACGTTAAAGAAAAGGTTAAAACATGTACCTAAGAGTGTGATCCAGGTGCAAAGTTATTGTTTTACTTACTAAATCGACCGGGGTTTTTGATGTTCTCGTTGCATCTTAAACTCCCAAATCAGTCCGTTTTTGAGTGACTGGGGGGGGGGGGGGGGGTAGTTTTTTGTTTCACCATTTTGCTAAGCCCCCTCAGTTGTTTTAGCCTTGCTACGGGCCTGAACGGTCACGCCTTCTTGCAAAGTCCAACAGGCAAGTGACGCAACAACGAATTATTGAGAACATGTCGTTTTGTATCTTACGGCTAACTTGTAAAAAGAACATGAACATTTGTTGGGTGGCCACGGTAAGGCGAGTCGCACTGTAAGACGAGTTCAGTTCAATCAAATTTAAAGGGGAAGTGCCTTGGTAACACGAATTGGTTTCAAACGTCGTCCTTCTCACTCGTGTGCACGTAGACTATTCAGTGGCAAGTTCGAGCTCTAAATCGCAACCGTATATACCAAGGATTTGGAGGATCAGTTGGTCACCAGATGTCTTAACAGTTCTATACTGATTTTTCCCGAGAGGTTGAACGGGTTCAAGCTTTGACGTCCTCTTCAACTTGAACTTACGGGCCAATGTCAGTTGTCATGTTAGAAAACGTAATTGAATCCGTGGAAACATTAAAGCAACGCCAGTTTTGTTCATGTAACAATTACTTTTTCTAATGGACGGAAACCAGCATTAACACTCTTTGGCTGCGGATGCCTAGGATAGAATTGCTTCACGATTTGAAAAATTGCCCAGCGTTTACATGCCTGCATGGTTTGTAATTCTTTTTCATAAAATCACTTGATATTTCATTCTCAGTGCGTTGGGGACAATTTAGCCGGTTTGAGCAAAGCTAATTTGTCAAATACGTGATTGTGGTACAGTTTGGATCAAAACACGGCAAAAATACCAGTGACTGTGGCCCTTTAATGACAGGGTGAAATATAGAAGAGAGAGTCATGTTCACCTGTAAAAAAGAAGTTTCGAACAAAAGTAAAGATCGAGTGTGTGGGTGTGTAAACTTTGTCACTGGAGTAAAACCACCTCAGATTATGTTTATTTTAGTTGGGAAAACAAATCCGTCAACATTTTTCAGTGAAGTCTCTCGTTAAGTTGTTCCGAGACCAGATTTCTGCTTCTGGAAGGTGTCCACTAGCCACTTACAAGAGATTTACTGAAACAACTTGGGAGTTGTTAAAAAGTACATTGCACAAAAAAACGCAATTTATGCTAATCAAAATCAAAGCAAAACTCTGCGATAATAAGTGAAAAACTCCTTCTAAAGTGGTTTCGAAGTCAATCGAGAATAGATAAAACTGTAATTGAACGGTGAGGAAAAACGTAATGAACTGTTTTCATTGACCAATAAAAAGTTAACTTTTCCGAACCCGAATGCGATATGGTGTGCGATGAAGATGAACGTAAATATTTTGAGTGGTTTGGTGCTAAGATTCACCTCCGGTTTGGAGAGTTGTTATAAATGTTCAGTTATAATTCAATAACAATTTTACAGCACGTTTCAAGAACCGTTTGACACAGCTATTGACGGAAAGCTGGTTCCAGGATCGTTAAATTTTCGTAACCCATCGTGCAATGTTCGTCAACCCAAGACCGACCCGGTCGACCTTCGGCCAATTAGGTCAGCTGTTATGAGATAAGGGGTTATATTTAGAAAAATTGGTTTTCCTTGATTCCAATCGTCAACATACAACTTGGTTTGCATCCACGCCCTACAAAAGCTTTAAACAAAAGCCAAAATTGTTTGCAATGAGCTATACACTGGGTGCTTCTCCACAGAGAAGCAGTTTACGACGAACTTGGAAGAGTCTTGAGAATGTCAATAAAGTAGCGATGGAAATCCAGGAGAGGAACAACAAGAATGGAAACAGTGAATGGCGTAAAAGAGCCAAATCAGAAAGTGAGGATCCGAAAATGAGGAAACAACGCCAAAAAGCAGATTTGGAAGCGATTTGTCACGCTGTTAAAAAACTTAGTGAAGCGTTCGGGAGGGTGGACCGCTATGGTCACGATGTGCCGTGCATTCGACCAGTTCGCGAGCTTTGTGGAAAGATAAGACCGCAAATTAATAACGAACATGGTACATTTAACAGGACTCTGCAGCGACTAAGCGAATGTCATGTATCAGGGCATGAAAAAATCACGGACTGCGCGAGAAACTTGCGGAATTTAGTCAACTCTATCATAAGCGACGAAAGTGATTACATTGCAAGAGTTGAGGATATTAAGCAATGTCTTGGTGAGCTTATAGGAACAGTAGAAACGGTTTTGCATTTGGAATACCGACAAATATAATTCAGTCTTTCCCCACTGCTTAAGACGCTAACAATTGCGGTGAACTGAGTGAGATCCGTACAGTGTGACTAAATTAACAGATGAAATTTTGTTTAGGACGAACCAGAATTTAACATACCGTAAAGCTTTCCGGGCATGCATGTTTTGGAATTGAAAATTCTTCAAGTGGACGATAAAAACTGCATGACTTCAATCTATGTAGCTTGTTTAAATGATCTTGGCAATTCCAGCGTTTGGGAACGGATTATCACCTCAGTTCAGATTGTTTAGCTTTGCTTTTGTCTTCAATCATTTTTCTCCCACTCTCACCTGTTGCGTCGTGGTCACCTGTAATTGCTTGACAGATAGGAGAAATAACCTTTAAGAACTCATTTGTGTCAGAGGATACCAGAGATAAACAACAAATACTACTTTAATTTCTCAGTGTCGAGTCGTAAAGCCAAATGTTATATAATGGTAACTTACATGTATTCAAAGTCATGACAGTCACATTCACAGTTTTCATTTTCACGCATCCCATTTTGTATATAAAAGCTATGTATTTCAAGTTCTGCTTTGAAACGTAGTTATACAGCCGGCTGATCAGTACTAAAAAAGCACTCTACTGTATAATCAAAAAACTGCTGTAAATAAATCTTTCATAGCAATCGATCAGGAGAAGTTTAAACTTTCTACCCACGTGCGTTTACCTGCTACCGCTATCTTCAACAATGGTTTCATGTGGGCACAGACTTAAGCGATCCGTCACCAAACAGCATTGTTTTTCCCGCGGTACCATGGGAGCTAGTCCCTTTAATGCGTAGCGATTACAAAGTTTTCCATTTTCAGGACCGGCGCGGTACTGAGCTACAACAATGTCGCCGAAATCATCGTCTCATCGGTGTGAACAAAAGACCCATCCGATACAGTTCTTTTGTCAGCTCAGGAACCATTTTTTTCTATAGAATAACCAAAACGGAACCAAGTCATTTAGCGCTTCATTTCTTGCTACAGATTTTCCAAAAGCACAATAATAAATTTCCCCAAAACCTTTAGACGACTTTGTATTACTGGGAAACTGGGCTGATACACGCCTGCAGCGATAAACAGCAACAAAGCTTACCGCGAATCAAAACTAGAATTTTTCAAGTCTTGACATGTATAAAGTGATTCATCACTTTAAATCTGATCCTACTGGGCTGAATGTAAAGAGCCCATGAAAGAAGAAGAGTTACGAACCCGTCACACCAAAATGACTCAGTGATATACCGAAAACCGCGGAGTAAGCGAATGCGGCCACTCGGCCGAACACCTCATTAATTATTTCACCGGATAAAAAATGTGAGTATGTAACCACAACTATGTTTTAACATTGGTAAGATAAAGGTTTGTCGTCCTATATATTAAGCCCAAAGTTACTTGACAATCAACTAAAACGAAACGGAACTGAACTTCCGTTAGTTTCGGAACTTGACTGTTGTTTCACGTCCTGTAGTGGTAGGAAGAATTTAATGCGGCTAATGTTTGCACCAGACGTTTTTCTTTCGTCAAAACAGAAAAATAAAGGATAATCGTTAAAAGACACCCACCACTAAATATCATAACAGGCGATCAACCTATAAGTTTTAACATAAGTTATCACATATATTGTGACGTGGACGGAAGAACATCGGATGCCACGGCGTACGCACTTATTTTAAATTGCCGTCTGAACTTGAACTCATATAAATCATACCTGTCAACAAGGTCCAAGCTGAAGGAAGTTCCCTCAAAACTATTTAACTCCCTGGCGCCTGAACCTTCATGTTTACGGAAGTTAGACCGTTCAGCGGTCATTTTTTTTTTTTAATTTTGTACGGTTGCTCACCACATCTGGTACATCAAGAAAGTAAAATAAAAGGGGGATCATCGTGCCTGCTTCATCTCTACAGGAATAGAAAAATAATCTGTGTTTTCGTGTTGACAGTCGTATCATCGCACTGTCTTTGAAAGGAAAGTTTGGAGCCAGCGACAAAATGGAAACTGGGACTGGGGAGAGACGCCCACTTCACACGCGCTGCGAGGATCCACGCTATCGACACTCCACGCCTCGCGAGTTCGCGATCCCATAAGAATAGAACAAAAATTCTTCAATTTTCTATACATCATTGTATTTTGTTTTGTTTTATCTTGAAATAAAAATATGGGTTCACCTCGCTCGTTTAGGAGAAACCGACTAACAACTTCGCCACCGTACTTAGCTCAGACTCAAATCAAAGCCACAATGTTCTGAAAGTGCGCGCGCACAGTTAACAACGCAAAAAAATATGCGCACTTAGGATGCGCAATGAAATTGAATAGAATCACACTAAGATGACACTACTTTAAGTCGAACCACTGCCACATGATCGACAAATCCACAAAATCTACAAAAATTAACGAATAAATTATATTTTGCCGTGCGTCTGCAGTTCTGATAATGCACAGATGACGCCAAAACGTGGTGAGAACAAAAAAGTACGCTTAGAGCCACATGTGAGTATCGTGGCTGATGTTCTTACCACGTTTTGACGTCCTCTGTGTATCATCGGAGCCTCTGGCTGGACTCTGTATTCTGATCACTCACACCAAACAATGACGTCATTTGTGCTTCTATACTCCAAAGTTGCCTCCTCAAATCCCCGTGCTGATTAATAGCCCCTACCCTGAATATACTGGATCAACAGGGTAGCGCTCTTAACCTGTTGGCTTATTATTAAAAAAATTTTTCAAACTTTTTTTTACTGTCAAGCTCTAGCAGTTCTGAACCGCAAAATTCCATTCGATTCAATAATTACTCTTCTTTCCCACCCCCACCCCCGGCCCCCCGAAAACAAGCCCTCCCTGACAAAAAAGAAGCAAACGAGCACAAGCGACGGGGCGTTTTCTGTTTACGCACCGAAGTTATTAGCCTCCCTCGGAGGAAAGTTTGCGTGACGAGCCAAAAGAGCGTCTGTGAGGGAGGCTTCGAAGTTATGGGATAAACTGCTACTTGAAGTAAGAAGCTCAGACACTCTAGCTAGTTTTAAATGCATAGTTGTCAGTAAGGGCATCAAGACTTAGTGGGATGCTCCTAATACCTTCTTCTTCTTCTTCTTCTTCTTCTTCTTCTTCTTCTTCTTCTTCTCATTATTATTGTTATTATTATTATTATTATTATTATTATTACTATTACTATTATTATTATTATTATTATTATTATTATTATTTATTATTACTACTATTATTTTCTTATTATTTTTTGGCATTTTTAGAGGTTAAAAATTTGAATGTAATTCACATTTGACGAAAACAGGTAATGGGCTCCCAAGGGGAGCCATTTTTTCTTCCTGGTAGTAAACTTTGGTAATTACAGAGCTCTTGGCCTGTGTTGCACCAACTGCCTTTTTTCAACTAATTTTTGAAGATGATTGTTCTTTTTACGCGCTTTAAAAAAGAAGCGATACATTCAAGGAAAAGGTTATAAAAAGTGAATTTACAATGACAAGTTACCAAGGGAGTGAAAGGTGGATTATTCAAGATTCGAAGGACGGCTATTGTTCGAGAAACTGCAGTTTTCACACTAAGCGACTGCTCCGACGTACCTGACGCATGCGTACAACTATATCATCCGAGCGGTGGCAGCCATGGACAGATGTTTAGGCCTAATAAAGGAGAAATATGTATGTACTTTATTTATGTCTGCCGAATATCTTGTGACTTTAGACCGCAGAGTAAATTGAGTGAAGAATGTTCGGATTCGGTGGGACGAATTAACACTATGTCTCTCTGGGAGCCTTGAAGCACTGTTAGTCGTCTCCAATCGATATCACGTCGACAAAGCCAAATATTATGCGACAGTATTACTTGGACACCTTGAACTGACAGACAGTTTTCAAATTATTAATACTTTTACCCTTCCCGGTGTTGCCTGTTGCTGATCTGTGATAGTATTTCATCAGAAACAAGCTTAAATTGTCAACAAAAACTACGCTAGAGACCCTGGCGCGGCACGGAATCCACTGATGCTGAACAATTCGATGATAATAACTCGTACACAAGGAAGTGAGAATCAGTCGCAGGCTTTTCTATGGCTCGCAAGCAAATGAGAAACTTTGAAGATTTTGATAAAATACAATAGAACATGTCCGAATAAAGGTCGTCACTGATAAATTCAATGAATAGAAAACAGCAATTGCCAGAAAGTCCCATTAAGATTAGCTGCCAGTGCTCACGACAAAGGGAAAAAGGGCGCTAAAAATCCGAATTCCTGGCTGTTTATCACTAGCTAAACTGTAAACTAATCCTTGAAATTATGAACACGGTCATTAAAGAAAAATCAAGTAACTTTTCCACCTCAAAAGCCGCCGGTTCTTTTAAAATCATTCCTCCCTTTAATTTTTATATTAGTTTGAATTAATATAACGCCCCAATATTCGTAAGCTTCACACCCTGAGACCTGAAGTTTTTTAGCTATGTAACTCAAGAAAAGTAAGAAATGTTTATCGTTTTTCTGAAGATTCTCAACAGGCCATTTTCTAGTCGGTGTATCCATTGCTTTTCAATGGATACATAAGCAATCTACCTATATCAAGTAAAACTGTAATTAAGAACCGGCGCTTTTGTGGCATCTTGTTATTGCGTGTTTAAAGTTACTATAATTTTGACAGTTCTTGTTGTTTTGTTCGCTAATCCCTTTAAGCTCTCTGCGTCCAGCAGAGCTCACAGTGGCGGTTTAAGTGACTCAATTCCATCTCGCCACCCTAAACGGCTTCCATTCAATTACTAAGACATGTCACACATTTTAAGGTCGGTCATCGTAATAACACTTCCTTGTGCGTTAGACAAAGCAAAACGTTTGCCAACTTAGAAAGTAAGCCACCTGCACTCTAACAGCTGAGCTTTTGTTTTATCTTGTTTGCATAATGAACTTGGAAAAATTGCTGCAGACATTGCGTGCAATAAACTGAATTGTTTGTTTTAAGGGTGAGGGTAATCCAAGCGTGATCTTATCTACATAGGCGTGGTAGCTTCTCAGCTTTGTGGACGCCCAAGAAAAGTCATGTCTTTTGAGATTACAGGTGTCGCGAGGTATTTGTCACAACTCGGCTGACTGAACGACCTGACCTTACCCTAAAATCGATAAGCTTCCCAAAATTGCACTCTTGTTTCTCCAATAAGAAGCCAACGGCCCAACGTTTAATTGCTAGCTTACTTTTTGATTCGTGTGGATCTGTTCCAGCGCTCGGCTCCATTTGCATGAATTTTTAAAGACAGGTTGTTAAAACAACTGCCCTTGCTGGTTATGTCTTTAGTTCAAGTATCCACACAGCCGGACAAACAGCGTAACGGAGGTAAGGCAAACTCGTGTCTTGCTCTTTTCTGTCTTAAGGGATGTAGATTTCTCAGCCCAAACATTTATGACTATTTGACCTCTAAGTTTGACAAAAACACGTTTTTTGCTAGCTCACCAGTTATCACAAGTCCAATATTGCAAGTTTCTTAGGGTTTTTACATTGCTAAGCTAAGCTGTACTTTCCGTGAAGTCCTTTTCAATTTGATGGATGCATTTCCCCCATCCACAGAAACTAATTTTAGTTCTGGTCAAACTGGCCTTAAAATATCTCCTCCTTTCACTTTTCTAATGGCTGTTATTAATATCTGTGTTCTACTGCGGTGTTATCCGTGGAGGGTGACTAGTAGCTCCTCCTTACATTACATGTTTTGGTGCCATGTTCACCGACCATACCAAGTGTTATCCTAGGCATAGTATTGATGAACCGTTCAGGCTTTCCACAAACGCGTTTATAGGCTTATTAAGAGAACTTCACACCACTTTTTAGCGTGGTTTTGTTTTCTAAAGTGCCTCCCTGTTGTGTGACATAAAAGAACCTCGAAATCTTGGATTATTTCTCACCGGGATCGTACAAAAACATTGTGTTTTTCTCACTTTGTTTAATGTCACTGACATCTCCACTAGGGAGTTTTCGTGTTATAAGGTATAATTCCTGTCCATCACCTAAAATTCTCACCAAGACAACAGTTACAACAAACAAACCTATGTTGTAAGGTGTTTTTACAAGGCGTGTAATATATAACGGGTAATTTCTGTTCATCTCCACCCATGCATACCAACTGTTTACAAACTAGCGGCCCAGAAAACCAACAGTTGATAGAAATTTGTAGCTTTGAAATGAATGTAAATTCAGTCTACCTTGACATTTAGAAAACTGTCTGAGAACTGTTGTAATAATAACGATTTTTGTCACGTTTTCCGGCCTTAAAATTTAGCTACGACTAGCAGGTGTTATTTCCTGATATTATAAAACCATTAAGCACTTATCGACTGGTCCGCCCCAAGCTGTTTTGGCGCGAAATGACGAAAGCCCTAAATACGAAACTATATTTTTGAAATATTTACGAAACGACCACTTGCTTTCCTGGAGATGTTTTGCTATTCTGACAAGTTTTTTTCCTACTTTTCTTGAGAATTCGTCAGTGAAAGAAAAAGGAAAAACGAAAAAGGTCCATTCATCCCGGAAACAGCTTGTTCACAGTTGTTGCATGTGATAGTTTGTAACGAGCTTTCATTGTTAAGCGCACGTGATAACTAATACACCTGTTTCACGCATGCACGATTTCACAGACTTTGAACAGCAACGCAAAGCAAGCATCAAGGAATCGTGAGAAAGTTTGACACAGATTCCACAGCTGAGCAAATTGAGATTGTGTTCCCAGTTGTATGAAAATCAAATTCAAAATAATGGCAGTTTTCTCAAGTGCGGTGGTTCCGAAAATTTAGAGTGGATTTTTAACAGGTTGTTTTCTAAGCTCCCTCAGAAACAAATGCGTTGGCCTGACTTTTGGTACGTTCAACTCTTGGAGTTGTCAACGGCGATTTAATAAAAACTGTTGTTACAGATAAAAGATTTAGGAAACGCTATGTATTCAGTACCAAGACACACATCGTGAAATGGGCGCCTCGAATATCATTCATGAGAAAATGCAGCCTGTAATTTATGATTTCTGAAGCATTTGTACAACCTCAGACTTTTCTTCCAAATTCAGCTTTTCTTCACCTACAAATCTCATCAAAACTTCTGTGTAGCCTACACAGAATATATAGCTGGATGCAACTCTTCATTGTAGTTTGAAAGGGAGTTTACTATAACTGTAATTAACTGCAAAGGAAATCCTTCAATCCTAAATAACTCTCTAATTAAAGATATTTTTTTTTTCCACAAATAGTTTATCAAATTTTAGACGCTTTTATTCGTGAAAATATGCTTCGAAGATTGCTCAGCTTTCGCAGACCGAAAGTGGAAGGAAAGGAAACTACAGACGAACCCCAGAAGGAAAACATTGATTGTAACAAACAGGTACAGTGTTAATACATATTCTTTCATCTTATCATCTACAACTAATCGATTTTAAAGCTTTCTCTTGGAACAAAATAAGGTTTGTAAGAATTTTTTTTTTATTGTATCAAGAGACCTGCTGTCATTGTATTGCAGGAGTCATCCTTGGACAAAATGCGACAAGAAACCAACATTTTTACAGCTCAGCCAGATACGACCAAGAAAATTGAATCGAAGGAGATTAGCAAGGTCGAAAAAAACTATCATATTCCATGTGACGAACTCGACAGGAAAGCTACAAACGACAAGGACTTGAACCATCTAGTTCCTGACTCATGTGCAACACTTGAAAGTTCTGCTCTCTCGGATACTGAAAGGTATGAAAAAAAAAATAATTCTCCAAATAACTAGAATATTAAAAACAGGACATATATGTTGCCATTTAGAAAACAGCCTTATAACTCTGGAAAAAAATTAAAACTCAGGCAGTTTTGTTTCAAGTTCTGGCTGCTATTGTTCAACATCTCAAAGTCCCTATTGACCTCCAGACAAATGACTCCTTGATACAAGGGCTTCCCCTGGTTTATGTACTCTGAGCAACTTCCTCAAAAGGAATACTGGTTACTCTCCCCTTCTCTCATCTCCATTTTGCTACGTCTTCCGCTGTAACGACCTACCAACTTACCAAAAGCCGCCTGAGTTTGTGTCCTAAGTTTTGCTTGTTATTCATAGTCTATCGTTATGCCAACAATAGACTATTGTTTATGAATCCGACTCTAGGGTTAGCGCCAATTGTAAAATCGATTTTATTTAGTTAGCGAAATACGGGGGTTTAGTGAATTACTATCCTGCTTCTACAGTTTGAAGTTGGCTACTTTCAATATTCCAACTAAAATGATCAGTTAAAATGCTGTTGCAAAACTGAATCCTTGTAAGCTTCTTAATGGGGGTTAGCATTAATCAATCAATCAACCAATCAATCAATCAATCAATCAATCAATCAATCAATCAATCAATCAATCAATCAATCAACCGATCAATCAGGCTTTAAGTCAGAGACAAGGCTTCGTACCAATGACCCCAGGGCTTTACACATAAATAAACTTTATTTTCTATCCTTCGTTGCTTCAGTGAGGTGAAGCCAGGCTGTGAGAACATCAAAGACGAAACGTCTACTGCGGATGAGTCAGATCGCTGCGAAAGCTCCACATCTGGGGATGACAAAGATGAAAGTGGCATTGAGCAAGATTTCGAACCGAAGACTAATGAACAGATAGATCATTTGAATATTGATCATTCCAGCAAAGAATTGAAAAAGGAACTTGAAAGTCCTAAGAGTCCTCCAGTGCCCGCACTAATACCAATCAACCTCAAGTCCCACCTTAAGAGAAATGATGAAGTAAAAACTCTAAATCAACGTTCTAGACCTGGCACGATTGACCAAGTAGGGAGTAGCAGCGAGGGCTCTCCTGAGAAATCACTCAAGTTAATACCGTCAAGCAACAACAAAAAACAGAACTCACCTTACAGGCCACAATTCCAAAGGAGGCCCCTCAATATAAAACCTACGAGACAGCCCCATCGCAACAAGGCCCCAGAAATGTTCGCAGACATTATCATAAAGGATCGTTCCAGGACAAGGTCGCAGTATCCTTCTCCAGTGAGGAAGGGCATTTTGAAACATCCAAATGGCTCGAAATATGCGGTAACTGGTGCTAAGTATGCGAAGACGCAAAAGAAAAACAAACTAGTATCTTCTAAAGGTATGGCTTTTCATTCGGTTAAGAGATATTAAAACAAACAATTTCTTTTATTTTTCAAATTTAAGATGGTCTCAATCTAAGAAAACCTGAAGAAAGGATAGCATTGTGAATAAGTCGCGAATAAGCCGCTTGAGGTTTGAAAGAGCTGTTAGCTCACTGAGAAGGTTTAGTTTATTTCAAATGAGTGTAGTTACAACATTCCTTCCGATTTATATTGACCCAGTCAGAGCAACTGAAAATCTTCCATAAATTGTATTTAATTCATTCTTCAAACGATGAGAAGTGCACAAAGCACACGCAAACAATATCCTTTGGTGATATTTTGTTCATTCTCGTTATTTTACGCGCCCAAGGAGTATGACTCGCTATATTTCGAGCGAGCACTTCTGTCGTGACAACATAACGCCACATCCTGTGTGTTGAAAAGCAACCTTTCTGGTCCCCAAATGTGCTGCCTTTGTAATGACATCTGCAAATGGTTAGACTTTCTAGTCTTCTCGGCGGATAAGGACGATAAACCGTAGGTCCCGTCTCACAACACTTATTCCTAATAATAATCTGTGGGACGTTAAAGAACCCTTGGCACTGTTCAAAAAGAGTAGGACGTGGAGTTCCCGGTGTCATGGTCTATCTGATTAGAGCCATTGTTCATTGACCCTGAAAAGAATCAATTTAAGGCCTTGCATGGTACGGCGCCTGATTACTTATGCCATTTCATATCTGTCTTGCCGCCGTCTAAATATAATTTAAGGCGCAACGACGACTCTGCAACTTTATTAGCTTTCCCGACAATAAGAACCAAGAAGACCCTGGCGGATAGATCGTTTAGTTGTGCTGCCCCTAGACTTTGGAATCTGCTTCCTATCACAATAAGATCTATTTCCAGTTTAGATATTTTTAAAATTAGACTTAAAACGTTTTTGTTTAATAGGGCATTTAATTAGTTACTATAGTTATTATAATTAAATTGCATTGATGAATTATTTTATTTATTTATGGAATTTTAGAATTGTAATTTTGAACTTCTATTTTATTTTCAATTTAATATTTATTGTAAGGCGCAATTGAATATTTTTATAGAAACTGCGCGGTATAAATTTAAATTTATTATTATTATTATTATTATTATTATTATTATTATTATTATTATTATTATTATTAAAAGCCCCAAGGGGGAGTGGTCAATTTCATATATACATACACATGCAGGGCAAAATGTACATTTCTGTGGCCTGGCTGATTATGATTTGACCATATACATTGTAAGGGCCAGAAATTAAATTACAATAGAACCTGTATTAAACGGTCACTCTCGGGGAATGGCGTAAGTGACAGGTTGCACAGAATACATGTCAACCACAGCAAAACACGATATTTCATGTTACCTTTGGTAACTTAATGTTCAGTTTATGCTCAAAAGCACTCCCAAAATAACAATAAAAATGGGGTTTTTAAGTACCGCAAAGGAGAACATAGTTTAAAGTGGACTAATGAAACATTAACGCCAAGATCCTACAGCTCAGTCAGTATTGCAGGTCATTCGAGATTCAGTTATCTGGCACGCTATTCGTTACCCTGTTTTAGTGGTTTTCTTTTATAAAGTGACCGTTTAAAACAGGCCAAGACAGTATAAACAGCTCGTTGGGACTTAGTAAAAGGTGACCGCTTGATAGAGGTCAAAATTACGGTAATTATGGGAAGTAATTTTCTGGACTTTGACAATTGACCGCTTAATAGACGGTGACAGCTTAATAAGGTGCGACTCGGTAGTTGCTTATACTATAGACTGTGTGTATTTTTCCTCATTCTCTCACTAACACACCAAGTAAGTGTTTTATTGCAGTACGCTGGTATGTTGAAGTGCAGTTGTTACCTTGTTAAGTTTGTGGCAGTTCAGTGGTAATGTATGTGTCGTTTGTACTTCGTATGTCTGTGAGGTGCGTATACTTAACAATTTTCCTGCAAAATCGCGCGGCATATCGCCTGATACTAAAATCAGGGGATATGCCACGCGATTGAGCGAGATAATTGTTTTTGTTATTCAACAAAGCACAGTTTTATTTCATGAAAAGCAGGAGATGATCTTTAAATGCCATTTGTCTCTCTGACGTACGAAATTACGTATATCGCAGGACTATGGACGACAAATATTTGGTGTACCATAAGTATATTTGGGCAGTGTACAATGTGTTGAATAACAATGTTGCTTTTTGTTTGCTTAATGTTGTAATCATTGTCAGTCTCAATTAGTTTCCATCACACTGCTCGAATCCAACGGTTAGCTGAGTTGTTGAGAAGGGCATAGCTTCCACCTGCAGAGTAACAAAAGGCCGTAACGGTCGTGAGGCTTGAATAACTCTTTATCAGGTTTTCATCATTTAACACGTCGTCCGATTTTGTTAATCACTCGGATGATTACAGACCGAATTGAACTCCACTCAGTCCTATTACCATTATTTATCATAACCATTACAATTTCCGAGAACAATGGCTGTGACAAATAAACAAAGTTCTAGCGAGACGTTTCGCCGGGAGGATGTCCTATTATAGCGTGCGCAATGGCGTGCGTTGTCGGCCAACTATTTGGGAATGACGTATACACTGTTCTATTAAAATGCTTTAGCCATGCCTACTGATAGCCAATCAGAATCGTGAACTTTGTTATAGTTATGATTAATATTCAAATCATGGTTGCTGATAACCAGTCAGATTCGAAAATTTTGTTACTTTGTTATATTGGCACTATATCAGAAAACATTGAAGTTTCCTTGGTTTTAGAACCAGTATTTCAGCAAATTACAAGTGAATAAAGAAAACGATTTTATGATTTGATGTTTGTCTAATGACAAAATAGAAAATTAAAGGAAATTCGTTTTCCATAAGCTGACGTTCCTACTAATACTTATTTGTGGAGTATACATTCTGTGTGATGCCCTTGAAATTAACCAAAACTTCATACATTTCTCACTGAGGTGTAACTGTCAGTTATTATTTGTGATTTCTCTAATTGCAGGAAAGACTATCTCTGTGTCTTCTGACAGCGGGCTCAGTGATGGGGAGGGTTCCAGCGGTGAAGAGCAAAAGCGTATGCCTGTGAAAAAGATCTTCAGTAACCAGGAAGCATTGCGAAAGAAAATCGATGATTTAAATGGCATGCTGAAAACAATGGAACAACAAAAAGTCGAGCTTCAGACCGTGCTCCGTATTGTAGAAGGCTGGTCCGAGGATTTACGAAACGTGGATAGAACCAACCTGGGTGTCCCGTATATTAGAGCTGTGAAGCAAACACTTGGTAAATTTTACGCCATGTTGAAACTGTTGAACGTAGCCATGCTCAAACTATTAACCACATTCTCTACATTTAACGCTGAGTTCAATGCAACTAACCCCAGACGTGAGCTTCTAAAACCTCCGGAACACATTTCGGGCCCGTAAAGCTATTTTATCTGTGCAATGCTTATTGCCAGAAATTCTATTTTTAATCATTCTGAAATAAAGGCATACAATATTAAGAAATTGACAAGGTAAGGTACACATATTGGGCTATCATACTCCTCCGAATTGATCACTTTCCTTGCCTTCTCTTTCTTTTAACAGCAAAACAGCGTGGGGCATTGAGCAGCAAAAAAAGTGACTTCAACAGAAGATTAACTAATCTGAAAGGAGTTGAAGCGCCTTTCAATGAAGAGTTCAGTAATCTCATTCAACAACTCAGGAAGGAGATTACATATGTGGTTCGAAATCAAAGGAAATACAGCGCGAGAAGCGTGGAAAACATTCGGCAGCTCCAGGGTAGAGTTATTGGCACGTGCACCGCCATCCTTGCAGTTTATTACGAAGGATAGCTAACATTTTATGTAAAATCCGTAGGTCTGCATTATACAGACAAACAGTGATTTGGTAAACATTATTTTTATTATTTTTTGATTGATGAAAAATATTGGTAATTCTATGACCTTGCATTGGCTAGCTTTTTCCTTGGATCTCTTCTTTTTTCTAACAATTTTAAGGCCTTTATTGATTTCAATTGGGATACGATTACTACTAGAAAAATTAACCCACGGTGAACCACCAAAAGCAACAATTAAAGAAAGCAGATTCTTGTGCTCAACTTAAATCTTTCCTCACCTATTTTTTAAATTGCGTATCTTTAGGAAATCATGCGTCTACAGACTTGTGTAAAATCAGTGGTACTTGCCTGACTTTGGTATTGGTAACGAATTTTAGTGAAAAGTACGTTTAGGAGGAACTACACTGGAAGAGAGGTCTAGCTCATTTTGTCTTTCATACAGCTGCAGACTTAGCAGCGAATTGGAGCCAGATTCTATCGGATAAACAAATATGTTTTTTTATTGTTAGTTTAATAAAATGTCAGAAAAAAAAAAAACAATTGAAAGATTGTTGAAAGTTATGTCAGTCTACTGAATGTTAAAAAAAAAACTTTCCAGGGACCGGCCGACAAGGGTTGCCAAGACAAGAAAAAAATAACTAAAACCTCAAACATTTTAATTGTTCTACTCTCATCAAGCATCACTTATCGACTCCTCTTCCCTCCCACAGTCCTTTCCTTCACGTCAGACTAACCTCATTTACAATGATGGCAGGCAGTTTGCTACAAGAATCGGCTTCTCTTTCGTATGGATATATGAGGAGATCTGTAACCTATAATATAATCCAGCAGGCGTCTTTCTTGGACATATGTCAAACAAGTGTCTGACGGTGAAGACATGCGCAAGTAATCGCAAACCTTGTCTCATATTTGCAGATTCGAGGGCCGCATAAACTGAAGCCATCAGATATTGTCGTTTGATTGTGATTGGCCAAAATGTGTCACGTGAACCAATACGTCCCAGCTAAAACTGGGGCCTATTCGATGATATTCCCCATGTCAGTTTAAAAGTAGAGTCATTTCAATACGATGAAAGATGTTATTTCTCGATGGAAGAGTAGCTAATGTTTCGCTTTTGTAACGGACGATGCGTTTAAAAGATAATGTCAAAATGCGATGGCACAAAACACAAAGGGTTAAGATCCTCCGCACGCCCTCAGTCTGTCATACGTTCGCTTTCAAAGAAATATTTGAAGTATAATAAACACTATAAGCTAAACTTGACGTTAGAATTATCCGATCCACGAATGTTTGTTTTTGTTTGTCGAGCCTTTTCCTCGAACCTCACAGTTCTCCGTGAGTTTAGTTCTCAAAACGTTTCGTTTCTTGGAGTCAGCAAAATATCCGTACATAGTTCGTTTTTCCAAAGCGCCCATTCTATTTTAGCATACCTCAGTGATCGACTATTGCGTAACGCGCAATCTGATTGGCTACACAGGTGCCGTTTATCGATCGATAGACGGCAGTTTGTCAGAGCGCGCGCGATTTAGCATGCATCATTGCACAAATATATCAAAATTTATGAAATAAAAAGATTTTTTTGCTTCATAGATCGATCACTGAGGTATGCTAAAACAATTAGACGGCTTGCTCTCGGTTTCTATCGCCTTTGATAGTTGGCTCGGGGCTTCGCCCCTCGCCAACTATCAGCCGATAGAAACCTCGCGCTCGCCGTCTAATTGTTAAATATTTGGTTCTTTTTTAAAAACTTCCCGGTAGACGTCGGTAGAAAAGGGCCCGTCTGCCTTAACTTGATTTAAAGGGCCTATGTCATCCCAGGCGTTGATGAGAAACACTTTAAAATAGTTGGCCCAACTTTTTCAAATACCGTCAGAGAGTTCAGGAAGCTGTTTTCGTCTGTTTGAATCGCGTTCATTCTCGGAAAGTTAGCTGAATGTTTTATTTACAAACGTTCTTTAGTAATTACAAAAGCTGTAAGTTCGATATTTCGTTATTTTTGAAAGCTTTTGCAACGGCGGTAAAACAAAAATCCCGCAACAAGTTGTATGCAAATTTAGTCTCAACCGGACGTTACTGCGCATGTGCCCCAGCTTACATAGTCATTTTAAGGACGGTGCCTACTTTTGCTACTGCGCTTTTTTAATGGCGGTGCCTGCTAAAACAGAGATATTTTTGCGCGGTTTATAACTACGCGGGAAAAGCAGGTCTTGGGAAGGGTTATTGGAATCCGAAAAGAACTTGAAATTGGGGGTAACCACAGGTCACCAAAGCGTATGTGACACATGTTACCATGCAAGCGTGATTTAAGAGTTTGTATGGCGTTAAAATTAAAACGAAATTTAGACAAGAATATTCCCACAAAACCCACAAAAAATATCAAATAAAGTCTGAGAAAGCTTACCCGGTGTGATTTTCTGTGTTTTCAATGCTTCTCAGTACTTCCAAACGCTGTTTTGTGCGGTTTATCTCTCAGCAGCTGGAGCTGGTCCACGTGAATCACTGTGTAGGAAACTACAAGTCGAATTTGGCCTGACAAATTTGACTCCCAAAGCAAAAACCCCGCGGATTTTTCTCTGAGCGAGACTGGGTTAGAGAACCACAACGTGACCATAGCAACCGTCGAACGCGAACACTGCCGTCCATCTTGGAATTCCAACGCGAAGGATCGAATGAATAACCGTTCTAAAGCGAATCTAATTACAAGAAAGGAAGTATTGTAGATTTGTTATGAGTAATTTGTTGCTACAATGAAAGCTTGTCTTCGTTCGCGGGATGGAAGCTGCGTTCATCAGCTTCGACACTCTCTTACAACTATCGGCTGTGAAGGCAGTGATGTGATCATACAGGTAAGCAACGTAAATATTGTTGATTCTGGTCTTCCTTAACTGATTTCTAAAGTAAAAATAATAATAGGAGGGTTAGAATTTTTTATACTTTTATGCTTTTTTTCCATTTGACGTGATGTATTGCTGCCTTTGTAACGTAAAAATTGTTTCAAACTTTGGAGGTGGACACGAACGCTTAATAATAATTTGAATGTGGTAATTTAACAGTGAGTACATATCATAACGTTTGCGGACTGCCATACTCAGTCTCGATTGATGACTTTTAATAACGTTGTCTTAGCTTATTCTTACTTAAGATTGAGCTTAATTCTTCCGTTGAGGCTAAGTGAATTTAAAACTTAATATAATACACAAAGGTTTCTTGAGTAAACACTTCAGTCCTAATTATTAAATTAAAAGTACCGTTGTTTTCAGGAGAAAGGTGATACAGAGTACAGGAAAACTCTCACTTTTAGAGTAAAGTTTCTCTATTTTATTTAAATTAAAGATACATAACAATTTACAAATTCACCGTTACAGTAATTACAGTTATTTTCCATTCAATCTCAATAACTAAATTATGGAATAATCTCCCTGATGAGGTTAAAGATGCTAAATCCTACTTTTCATTTAAAGGGACAGTATCACGCTGTTTTTAGTAACACATTGAAAATCAAAAAGACACTGTTTGGTTGATAGCAGCCAAGATGTAATGACAAAATTCCATTAAAAGACTATCAGAATGCAAAGAAACTATCCACGGATATTTTCGCCGGCAGTTGGCCAAGATGAAGAGTGGTTCAAATTTGAAAACGTCTGGCAGACGTTTTCAAATTTCTTCGTCCTAACGCACAAAAAAATGCTGGTTGTACTATATTTTTGTTTAACCTTTCGTCTCAGAATCACTATTAATATTTCTTTAAATTATCGATTTAGAAATTAATCAACACAGTGTTCAAAGTTTCAATTTTGTGAATTTTGCCCAAAAATCATGATATCTCCCATGACACTGCCCCTTTAAGTAATGATTCGCGGAAAAACTAGGCAGGCCTGCGGCAAAGTCGATTAAGAAGGCGAGAAATATCAATTATTAATGTCAATTCTATCAACGAATCTTATTGGTCAATATCGAAAAAACCCGAAAAAATACAATAAAAAAGCGATTCTACAACAATAGCTTTACATATTCAGTTCCAGATCCCTTAGATCTATCTCACGGTCAAATATGAGCATTGTTCACTGAGCCAAATCTAAAGTTATGTCTGAAAACGTGTTCAGCGGGTCAATCTTTATGCGCCGCCATATTGGAATCGCGAATGTTGTCAACTTCCTCAAGCTCAAATCTTACATGTAGCTTTCCTTATAGAGTCAATATATCGTAAATCTATCAAATATATAGCTTATTTATATCAAATTCAAAGTTTTTTATGGAAAACGAGTTGCCCGTATGACGTTTAAGAGGAATTGTTGCTGTCCGCGACATAAGGAGTGGGGCTTTGGAGCGGTTCCTGCGAAAGATTTGTTTCGTCCGACGTACCATGAGAACAAGTTCTGCGGTACTGGAAAGTGGAAGTCTTCTCACAGGGAAAGGAAGGAGAAAATTTGTAAATTTTGCCGAGAGAGAATTGAACTTCAAAGGAAATGTGAATCTCTCGAGATCTCTTCGAACGAAGTGAACTGCTCTACGCCAAAATATCAACCCTAGAAATACAATAAGCCCTAGAAATGATGTAAGAACCATAGAAATTATCTGCAGGTATCCGAAAGCGTGGCTGAATCTTTCCATTCACAAGGTGACGAAACTTCACACATGGAATAAAAGACCCTTGTTTCCTAGTTTAGATCACATATGGACGTAGTGACGGAAGCAAATCAAATCTAAATCAAAGAAAGCAATGCCCGAAGTTCATCTATTTTTTGGTATTTCGATTTCTTGGCCCCCAGAAGACCATTTAGCCATGTTAACCGATGTGGCCAAGCATTCCTCGAATGCGAAGAATTTTAGCTGTCCGAAACAGAGAATTTGTACAAGAAAGTGCCGCTGTTAAAGACGATCATTATGTAGAAACATTGGCCGTGTTATTGACAATTTTTGTACTAAAACCGGCAACACAGCAGACTGGGTTCAATCACCCTTTGACAGTTCTTTAATGAAACCTGAGCGAAATGTTTTTTTGTATGATCGCTGATTGATGTATTACTGCACACTTTTTGCGCTAATTTCATTTTCTGGCGTTTGGCTCTGTGAAACTTCATATGCTTCGAATATGTTTTATTATGAGACATACTAAATGCATCAATGAAATAAAATGTTGTTCGAATGGATTTTAAACTATCTTATTTTCAAATTAAAATTCAAAATTTGCGCTTTTAGCTTCAAAGCCAATGAAAACTCTCAGATTTAATTCAGTTATACCAATTAGCATGAAAAACATAACTGCCCTTATTGCCGCGGCCTATTGTTCTCTTGCCTAGTTATTACGCGAACCATTACTTAAGCGGAAAGTGAAGCAGATCTATTGCTCAGACATCAGTGCATAAAGTTTAAATTACCGACATCGCCATCACAGTCTTTTACTACTATAATCTTAATATTAATCTTAATATTGATTAGGTACGTATATATATTTGACAGTTAGGCGATCCCCTAAAGAAAAGTTTGCAAAAACTTGCTGGGATCTCCTGCCGACCATATATATGCATAATGTAGAAAACCTATTGATTGTATAAAGAATGGGGCAAATAAAAAATGAAATAACTTTTTATATAAAAAGCTGAATTCTACATGCATTTTGATTGGTTCTCACTTATGATCTATTGGAGGGCAGACACATAGATGACATGACTTCACCATTAACAACTTTTGCTTCTTTATTATAGAAAACAAAATACTGGGTTTCACTGTATAAGAAATTGAAATCACAGACTTTTACTTTTTACCCCATGCAGGACAGCCATTCTTCAAAAATTAAAAAGAAAAGTACTGTCCTTAAGTTTACAATATTCATAACTGTTAGAGATTTTAGAAATTATTGGACATCAAATTCCCCATGTATAAATTCTGTATATTTTCATGCTATGTTTGTCCCACTTTGAAAATGATCAAAACACAGGTCACCAAAGCGTATGTGACACAGGTCACCATGCAACCAATTGATAGAAGAGTTTGTATGGTGTTAAAATTAAATTGAAATTTAGACAACAATATTCCTACAAAAACATACAAAAAATATAATAAAGTCTGAAAAGGCTTATGTGTTTTGCTGTGTTTTTAAGGCTACTCAGTGCTTCCAGATGCCGTTTTGAGCGGTTTATCTCTCAGCAGCTGGTCCACGTGCATCACTGTATAATATTTATGTTAATGGGAAGGTTGGAAACTACAAGTTGAATTTGAATGAAATATTGGCCCATCATTTGAGGAGAGCACTTTGAAAAGCTCGCTAAAATTTGCTTGAAACTTATTAGCACTTGCTTTAACCTGCCTCACCATATGGCAAGAAGGATGATGTGCGGTCCTTCTTGGGCAGCTGATTTTCGGAGAAGTTCATTTATTGAGACACGGGCCTTTGTTGAAAACAAAGTTCATTTCAAATCGGGTGCCATTTTTGCCTCCCACCGAGCCGTATCCCTGGAAATTTTGTTGTTACAAACTCACAGTCAACGAAGGCACGAGTACTAAAATGTGCCCAACAGGGGAACTAGTCCACAGGAAGCCTTTGGCATGCAACAAACCACACACACCCCCTCTCGGCTAAGTGCAGTTCTGTACCAGCCAGCCGTGCCTGGCGTGACACCAAGAAACGTCTCTTGAGAATATGAATTGACTTTATTTGTATTATTAATTTTTTTTATATATGATTTGACTTTGCAATTTTCCAAATATTCCTAACTTACGAGTTGGCTTTTATTGAAATTATAAAAGCTGACTGAAAGAAACTGAAAATTTGTCTTTGTATTCACGTTCTCCAAAAAAACCTTGAATTTGGTCAAGTTGTTGTTTTGGCGAGAACAGCAACATTTTTTACGCACCTCATTGTTTTGCTCAAGAAACCTTTTGTATTTCGAGGTTCTCATTATAGGCACAGCACAGCATGGCTGGCTGGTACAGAACTACACTCAGCTGGGAGGGGGTGTGTGGTCTGTTGTGTGCCAAAGGTTTCCCGTGGATTTCCCCTGCTGGACACATTTGAGTACTCATGCCTAGGTTTGACCGTGAGTTGTAACAACATTCCAGGGACACGGCTCGGTTGGCGGCAAAAATGGCACCCGATTTGAAATGAACTTTGTTTTCAACAAAAGCCTGTGTCTCAATAAATGAACTCTGAAAATCAGCTGCCCAGGAAGGACCCCAGGGGGGTACTCGGGTATAAACATGACGGAGGGGTCCGACGGAGCCTAATATTTTGCACCCAAAAAAATACATGGACCTTATATTGTGCACCCAAAAAAAAAAAGACTGCCAGCGATGAAAGTTATTGTGTTCGCAAAGATACCGATGATCGGGCCGATGATAAGTTTGTGTAATAGATAAGTCATGGAGAGAAGTGAATGACGTCTCAGTTTACAAAGTGTCGTTGTCTTCATTCTCATTGGTGTTTGCCGGTGGCCCCCTGGGCCCCATGCCGCTTAGAAAATATGCAGCTGCCTGGAAATTTGGCACTCCGGCTAGTCATGCAGATTATTCGAATCATGCTTTCGGATCTTGCGGGAACTTTGGCTTGAATTGCGTAAGAACTATTAGCCTGGTGGAAATTCAAACCCAAATAAATACGTGCAGATTTTTCAGACCCAAAAAAATACATGGTTAAATCTTCAACCCAAAAAAATACAGGAGTTGAAAATTTTAGACCCAAAAAAATACGTCGGATCCCCCCCCCCCCCCCCCCCCGTCACGTTCATACCCGAGTATCCCCCCTGGGAGAAGGACCACATATCATCCTTCTTGCCATATGGTGAGGCAGGTAAGCTTAAGTTTCAAGCAAATTTTACCGAGCTTTTCGAAGTGCTCTCCTCAAATGACGGGCCAAATTTCATTCAAATTCGACTTGTAATTTCCAACCTTCCATTTGGCTCCAGATGCACGTGGACCAGCCACTGAGAGATAAACCGCTCAAAACGGCGCTTGGAAGCACTGAGTAGCCTTGAAAACACAGCAAAACACTTCGGGTATTAGCTTTTTCAGACTTAAATACATTTTTTGTGTGTTTTTGTAGGAATATTGTTGTCTAAATTTCAATTTAATTTTAATGTCATACAAACTCTTCTATTACGCTTGCATGGTGACCTATGTCACATACGCTTTGGTGACCTGTGACCAAAATGGATTTTAATGTGGAAATAAGGTCTATATTGTAGTGCTGTCTAGATCTTTCTGCTGTGAGTGAATGATAGAACACATCATGAAGTTTATCCTATCAGAGTTAGCTTAATATGTCCCAGTTGTAATCCCTGAGATTCTTCCTTTGCTAGGAAATATAAATTTACCTGTGTTTGTTTAATTTTTTCCAGAGTGCTAACGTGGAGCGTCAGCATGCTGTTATTGAGTATGATGGAACAGAAGGTTGTTTTGTTGTTCAAGACCTGAATTCTGCTCATGGGACTTATGTTAATGAGTGCCGTGTTCAGAATGCCGCTGTAAGACTTGCACCTGGTGATGTCATCAGGTTTGGATATGGTATCCTTTGAGACCATTTACCCAAAACAGTGGTGAGGTATTTAAATTGAAACAAAATGAAATCATCTCAGTTTGCTAAAGAATGTGCAGTTCCAAAAAAAATCCATACCCACCCCAAGGAAGGTCATCGGAAATTCCTAGGGGGGATAGGCCCGGTCTTAAAAGCCAGAATTTTAGAAGCAAAGTATGAAGCAAAACTGGAATTTCTGGAGGGGAGGGGGGTGCAAAACAAAAAAACCTTCCGTGAGGGGTGTATGGATATTTTCTGGATTTGCACAATAGTTGTAACGATGTGTTGAAAAAAATCATGACAAAATTGGCCAGCTATGGAATAATGCAGATGAGTGCAACTTTTTAGAAATTTAGTTGTGTTGTGCATCCATATTTCAATTTACTCATTGTGTTAAACTTACTTTGTCTAAATTTACATACCTCAGGAAATTTAAACCTGCCTGTTCGGTTGACAGCTCACAATAAAATTTCAGGACTTGAAATATTATGGCTGATTAGTGGGCAATGATCAAAATAAGGATTTGAACCAAAATTTTATTGCACTGCCAGTTATTTTGACTGATCAAATTCACTTCTAAATAATGACAAAATATATAATAAAGGATAATAACTTTGTCATGATTTTGAAAAAACACAGATGTATTTTATTTCAGATGAAAAACAAGTATATTTTCACAAATATTACTAATAGTGGTACTCAGGCCTTAACAAAATACAGTGTCATCAAATTTTACACAAGTGCAAACAGCGATGCCAACACTGGTTTGCAATGAGCAATGTTTGTTATTTCACAGCAAAAAAAAATTGACTTTGTCCACTTTTTCATAGTCAAACTTGAATATTTCAGTTTTTCAAAAACACTTAATTTCCAATCAAAACTTCTTACAGTACTTCATGTATCAATACCCTTGTACTTTACATATTTTACCAAACAGATTGAAATCGTCTGGGATGATTTTGCTGAAAAGTACAAAAATGAGAGTACGTAGTGCAAATCTTGCACATTTAACACAGTCATAATCTAAGTATATGTTGTGCTTTTCATGCGTGTTTATGAGTATATGAATTTTATTTACCGAAAAGATGGAACTTTTCTATGATATTCCACAATTTTTGAAGGAAAAAAAAGGAACCTGACAAAAACTTAACTATACTGTTAAGAACATTTTGAGTGATATATTTTCCCCTACGGAAAGTAACTCCTCTTGCTGAATTTTTATTTGACCTGTTGCATAATTTAATTGCAAATAGTCATCAACAGACTGTTTCAGAAACAAAATGTCTGTTTGAGCTGCTTTTTTTAGGAAATAATGCCATATACATTGTTTGGTAAACCAGATCCTGCTTTTTACGGTACTTCATGTCTCAAACCAAATGGTTTCTGAAGCACTGGATATGAAGTTTATCTTCTCCCATCACATAACTTTGTGAAGATGCACAACCTTCCTGTACAAAATTCAAAACAGGTTCTTAGAAATTTGCATGCAGAAAAAAACACTCAGACTGTTTAAATCCTTATTTGCTTATAATTAAGCAATTGTGAGTCTGGTTGTGGTGCTTTCATAATCAAGCTGCACTTTCCACAAGTTTCAGTGTTATAATTATTATCTATTTCATATTTGACTGGCCAGAAACAAGATATGACTGTAGTTTCAGGAAATTTCAATACCCCACAGAGAGGATTTTTCTTCTAGACCCCTCCCCCCTCCTGTCCCCCTGAAAATTTCAAAGCTCCATACTTTCCTCTAACTTTTTTTTGGCCTTTGAGCCCCTCCTCCCTCCCCCTGGAATTTCCAATCCCTTTTATGTATGCAACACAAATTGTCAATATATAAAGTACAGTCAAACTCTGTTATTATGGACGTCGTTGGGACCAGAAAAAGTGTCCGTATTACAGAGTGTCCTTATTAAGCAGGTTAATTTTAAGGAAATCGGTGGAGCGGGACCAAGAAAAGTGTCTGTAATAATGACTGTCCGTAAAGTGGGGTTTCACTGTGTAGATTAAGGGGTGTGCCATTAAGGCTGTGAAACCCTCTCATCTCTCCAGCTTTTCATGACTTGAGCTGAAAAGATTAGACACTGCTTCAAACACACAATTGCTAATCCAGGTATCAGATTCAAGGTTGGATGGCAGAGAAATGTCAGAGAATAATTATAGTCCAAATTGGGAAACATTTTCCAAATATGTATCCAGAGTAAGGTAATAATTAAACTTACCAAGGATTTCATGAAGGGCGCAGGTACCAGGCAAATTGACCATGACTTTCAAGACAAGAACATGACTTTGCCCAGCTGCTTTGAACAATCTCAACCAACCCTTTCCAGTGGCACATATAGCCTTACATGTAAGTATTCCCCACCCCTTGGAAATTAATAGGTTATAAATTATACAACCTAATAACATGTGAGATATACAAATGAACAAAATGAAAATTCTCTTAACAACATATACCACACAACAGGAAGTACAGGTTTTGAATTTCTTGTTGATTCCTCTTCTCCAATGCATTATCCGTCGTTGTCACTGTCCAAACCATGGGAATCATACAGACTCCGTGTGCTGCCATCAGCTATGGCTACCTCACAGTCAGGGAATGTAACCTCCCTTCCATACATCAACACAGTTGCCCCGGTCAGTAATGAAAGTGTGTCACTGTATGCAAGCTCTCAGCCAGTCAGTTTGCCTGGAACAGGGGGTACCGTGTCTGATGTGAGAAGCCCTTCTGAGATAAAGGTTAGTTAATTGTTGTTTTTCATCATATAAATTATGCAAGGCCCAATATATGTGCAGCCCTGTCAAAATGTAAAAGGTAGTATTAGTCAGGATGAAAGGAGAAGTAGGCAGTCAGGACTTGAAAATAATGGCGTCAGATGTATTTTGGGGGTAAACTCAGCTCCAAGAGGTAGTAGTAGCAGTAGCGGTAGCGGTAGATAGGAGTTAGGAGGGGAAGGAGGAAGAGGAGGAGCAGCAATTTATTAAGATGCAATTGAAATTACAACCCAGGTGGAAATCTTATTAAGATCTTAGTAAGATCTTGTTAAGTTTCTTATCAAGATTCTTATTAAGAATCTTATTTAAGAATCTTACAAGATCTTGTCACAAGATTCTTACAAGATCTTACAAGATTCTTACAAGATCTTGTAAGATCTTATAAGATTCTAACAAGATCTTAAAACATTCTTACTTAGATCTTACAAGATTTTATAAGATTCTTACCAAGATCTTACAAGATTTCATAAGATTCTTACCAAGATCTTATAAGATGTCATAAGATTCTTGCCAAGATCTTACAAGATTTCATAAGATTCTTACCAAGATCTTACAAGATTCTTACAAGATTTCATAAGATTCTTACAAGACTTTATAAGATTCTTACCAAGATCTTACAAGATTTCATAAGATTCTTACCAAGATCTTACAAGATTCTTTCCAATATCTTGCAAGATTTCGACAAGATTTGTTCACATGTTTTTCTAAGATATCGTCAGGATCTTACCAATTAAAATTGTAGAAAGTCTTGGGAGATCCATAACCAGGATAAATTGAAGGGCCAAGATTTGATTTTGTTTTCCAAGCAAGCTGCAAAATAGGGAAAAATCTGAAGTGTATACTTAAATTTTCTTTTGGATTGCCCTGACATTTCTGATAATGACCTACACTGGTTCATTAAAAATTAAACTAGAATCATGTCTTCCTAAGAGTTTGATCACAGCTTGCTTACAATACAAAATCTATAGGTACCTAGAAACTGACTTGAGGTGGATATGCTCATAGCACTAAGATTCAAAGGATGGGCCATTGTTAAACCATAACCAACAAGAAAAATCATGTGTGATAACCTTTTTATTGCTAAATCTTGGCTATTGTGAAATATATTTATCACAACAATCTTCACAAGTTAACATGATGGAAACTTTCATTGACTACAATGCCATATACAGCTTTTTTAAAAGGCATATATTCAAGTTCTCGTGATGCATGCTCACAAGATCAACAGTGCTATAATTATTATTGTAATCCACAAGAGTGACAGAAACAAACCTTTACCAACAAAATGTTCTCTAGACTAGGATACAGTTCTACATGTAACTTTTTCTTCTATTTGCATCAATTAAAGAAGCACTAATAATAATCTATTTGACTTAATTAATCTGGCAGCTTGTAAAAGCCTCTCTAAACAATCCAGAGAATTATTATTTGCCAGTATTATTTTCTCAAGAAAGAAGCAACCTTAAAGACACTTGTACATTTGAATAAGAGCTTGGTTTCCACTGGTACAATAATATCCTTTAGTGTTAAAAAATAAACAAATAAATAAAAAATAAACATAAAACAAAAAAGCCCAATAATTCCTTTCAGTTGCATGTTAAAAGCAAGAAAACATGAAAGCTTGAAATTATCCTGTATGGCCCCTGTGGAGAAAAAAAGAAAAAATAATTAAAAACAAAAGAACAAGATATCATTTCTTATGCTATTTTCCTAATTTTTTTTTGCTAATTTCCTTGCTAAAAAAGCTACCAATTAGAACAATAATTATTTATTAACTAAGGTTAAGTGTATTCCTCCATTGGTCAAATCATCATGTACCATTTGCCTCTGAGCAAATGCTGGCAGCAGCCTTCTATTGGCATCAAAATGTTGAAACACTGTTTGTTAGAAGTGTCTCCCTACCTCCTCCTCCTAAGTAAAGTACAATGGAAGCAATGATGACCTGCACGCCAATTTGCCCAAACAACATTGACCAAGAGGAAAGGGGAGCAGCGTTTCAACAACTATTGAGAGTTTATACTGTTTGCGAGCAGAGCCTTTCAAAAGAATGGCACCAATATACAAGAGATACTCAGTGAAGCAACTAAAAACAATAATTATTTGTTTTACAAATGTTGGGAATGGAATGTAGCTGGATTAAGCCACAACCCACTGAAGAGCAGGATTACATCATCATTGTGTGAACCGCACGAGAATGCCAGAATCTTGTTTAAAATAGCTAAATGTGATATGTATTAACATTAACAGCTATATTTATGTGTCCGATATATTTGTACGTAATTAATGACCCGCCTAATTCAGTTTATACTGCATAAAGGTTGAATAAACAATCATTATTATTATTATTATTAGTTTATAGGATTTCTCTAAGCCAATTGCCCATTTACATTTCTTTTATACTTACAAAACTCCAGCGTGTAGGCTGAACCATTTACAATGTGCTAAATATTACTATTCCTAATGCACGTTTGACTAGTTCATAAAAGCCTGATTTATAAGAAAAAAATGATTGCATTGATCAAGAGGATTGTTACTTAGTGTTCCCTTTATAATTTATTGCTTGCTGTTTTCAACTATGATATCAAGTACTGATCAAATACTGCCATTATGTAAGTTACAAAATTTTATTTAGTATTATTGTTCCTGAGTAGAATTAGCAGAAGTCACTTATTCACAACAAAATTAAATCAGTTAAAATAGATTCCAGCAGTCATAATTATAAGTGACTTTATTGAGCAGGATTTGTTGACTTGACTCTGAAGTTGCAGTCTTGAGTCTCAACCTTGACAACAAAATGGAGATAGGAGTTGAAAATCTACAGTGAAACAGAAAATTGTGCACTTTAAGTCAGTTCTTCTAAGTGATCACAGTGACCACTAAGCTGCCATTAACTTTAATTTAGACAATGTTGCAGTGAGCTTCTCACCCATAACAATCTTGTTAGTTCCTGATGTGAGTAAAATGAGTCATACACTCCACGAAGATCATAAACTGATCTTCAAGCCAAATCAAGATCGGTCACTCAAGTCTTCAGCTTATACCATTTCTGTCATGATATCAACCCGGCCACAAATTACTCCGTAAAAACGTTTGCAAAGGCTTCATATAAAAACTAAATAGGGAATGACCACCTCAACAATCTTCAAGAAGCAGCATGCATATGTAAATGTCTGTAATTCGCGTGGACGATCACCACACATTTTCAAGCAGTCTTTCACAAAATAATTGGTAACGAAACTTACCTCTTTCTAAAAAGTGGTTGTCCACAGTTTGCTGCTTGAAGCCATCATTTTTTTAGCTTAACAGAGGCAAAATCCAGAGGAAATTTGTGCTGTATACTTGAATCCCGCCTAAAATCTATCATGAAACGGTCTTTCCTCCGAGCCTGCAGTGGCATATCTGCTGACCAAAATGGTGCCCAGTCTTCCCAGTCTGAATGAAATCCAAGATGGCTGCCGGTGTTGCTGTGATTCCACGCTTTTCCACGTTTTCTTGCTCATTTTAAAAGCTAGCATTGTGCATGAAAATCGTAGAAATTATGATTTAAAGCATTTTTGTTCTTTCTGGCATTAAATGGAGTTGAGATTCAGTAATGCAGGTTTGTAAGTAATAATGTTTTCACAAATGAGTTTCAGTGTAGGACTGTGCATTTAGTTTTTTTTTATGCAAATACAATCTGTAAACTGCAAACTGTAAGTCCTAACAGTCACATCTTTTAAGCCTTTGTTTAGAAACATACATGTCTACATAGCGTTTATCAACTTAGAACACTGAAGAAAACAGTATTAAGATGTACAAGAATGTCACAACAAACAACTAAATTTCAAAGAAAGTAAAGGGATTATCACAGTCAGTGTGAGAGTCTTGCTGGCATGTTTATTCTTAGTTCCTGTCAAGATTCTTGTAAGATATCATGAGATCTTAATAAAAAATTGAACCAAAGAAGAAGTTTTTGTTTTTGTTTTACAAGATCTTCATAAGAACTGTTTTTAAAAGATCTTAATTCTTTATCTATGCTAAGATCTTACAAAGATAATATTATTGTAAGGTGGTAAGATCTTAATCAGAATGGTTGTAAGATCTTGGTACAAATTTCGATTAAGATCTTATTAAGAAAACATTAGGAAATAGGTAAGATCTTATCAAAATTTGTTTATGATCTTACTTTTAATTTATAGTAAGATCTTAACAAGATTCTTGTAAGTTAATTCTTAAGATCTTAACAAGATTGCTAATAAGATCTTGTCACAAATTTTGATAAGATCTTTATAAGAAACTATCAAGAAATGGATAAGATCTTATTAAAAGCTGTTTAAGATCTTATTGATTGTTAGGTTGAGGATTTTATCAAGATTCTTACAAGTATCTTACAAGAATTTAGTAAGATCTTGTAAGATCTTATAAGATCTTAAAATGCTGAAGATTGTATAGTTTGTATTAAGATTTTATTAAGAAGTGTTGTAAGATCTTATTAAGATATGAAATCTTAACAAGATCTTATTAAGATCTTAGTGTTATTTTCATTCTTATAAGATTCTTACAAGATCTTGTAAGATCTTACAAGATCTTAATAAGATTTCCACCTGGGAACAGTGCTGATGTGGTCGTGTCATGAATAAAATATAAAAATATTGTCATAAAAATGACAAATTTTGACACATTTCAATACTAAAAAGCTAAAACTAAAACTACATACGGCAAACTTAAAACAATCAACATAGACATATTCACATTTAAATCAAAAGTCTAAATTATTCACTATTCATTATTTGAATGCAGAAAAAAGAATATTAAAATGGCAGCCTGTTTTTTTGATAGGGGGGAAACTATACAGTTTATTTTTAAAACAGTTTGTACCAGATAGCTCCCTTGTTTGCATATCCAGATCAGAGTTTTAAAGGCTTATTGATTTGTAAAAAGTAGATTTGTGACAGATGTCCGTCTTGCTTTTAGTTAACACTCTTTAAGAGCTTTTTATTTCAAATCATAGTGAGTCATGTTCTGCTAGTAGCGCTAGCATAAGTAGGAAAAGCAAAGGTGATTAATTAAGCAAGTACTTGAAAACATTTCTAAAGTGCAAAATAATAAAAATGGGATATTTCAGATAAAAGTTGTGTGCCTCCTTTTTTTAGTTGATTCTTAACCTAATTTAGTGACAAATGCAGTTATTGTAGCAATAAATTTAAGATCTTTGTTTGTGGTTACAATTTGAATTTTAAGTATGCCTCATATTTTATTATTGTTAAGTGTAAAAGGAATTGGCAAAATTCTGCCAACAGGCAGCAAAATTGCCGGGTGTCCCTTCAGCACATTTTGAGAATTATAAGGCTGCACACAATAGCTGACTTCATCTACGTGTAACTGCAAGAGTCAAACTTGAGGCAGTGTAATCTGGTTCTTATGTTTATTCAATGGTAACATTAAATCATTAAGTGTGACTTTTCTCAAAATTATACTTATAACAATCTCAGTTCAGTTTCAAATCTGACATCCTGTAAATAAGTATGTTAGTCTAACTTTTGGGTCTGCATGTGGATAAAATCCTAGGCTGTGACCATTCAGATGAATTTACTTTGTTGTACTACTGTTATATTGCTGTAAAAAAGTGGTTTAAACTTCTGAGTCTCTTGATTAATTTGTGACCATTCAAGTGAAAGGTGTTCAACATAGTTTCCTATGGTACTACTTATTTACTGGAAGAATTAAGTGGTTTTTTCTTTTATGTAAGCGGGTAAAACTATTCTGAACAGATTAGCCTTGAGTGCTGTGCTGTCATGTGGTCACGATCCTGCAGAATCTGTGTCCACTTGGATCTGGAGAAGCCAAGACAGGTCTAGTTAATGCTTTTAAGCCATTTTGACCAGCTCCCCCTTTTTAGCACCTTGGAGCGGCTCAGGGGCCACCCATGCATAAACAACTTCTTCTGGAAAAGGCTTGAAAAGGGGGCAACCTGCACCATTTGCAATGTCTCACATAACTTATGGTTGAATGGTAAAGAGAAACAAAAGAACAAACAACAGAACAATGTTCCCAGTCCTACAAAGCAAATATACAGCTACAGGTTATCAGCTAAGTCCAGTGAAAATAGAGCTTCTGAAAGGTGCGGGTCTTCTGTCAAAAGGAGCCATGGGTTCAAGCTGATGATGGGGGAGCAGTGTGTTTAGGCACACTAAATGCTGCTTCTTGTCGAAATAAAGTGTTCTGTATTATAGAAAATTAAAACTAACTTAAGGCCATTAATTATTGTCTTCCTCATGTGTGATTATGAAATGGTGCACCCCTTTGAATATACAAAGTGCATTGATTTTTTTGACAGACCAATGTAATGCCACATCCTCCTCTGAGGTCACGTCCAACAAGCGCTGGTGCCACAAAGGCACGCCCCAACTCTGCTGACAGGGAGAGGACAGCAGGACCCCCTGTGGCCAGAGGTGTGTCAACTCACTTTCTGCAAAATGATGAAATATTTGTTAACCTTATTTGCAAGTCATGCCATAAATGCATGCTGACATTGTAGCTCAGTCAGTTACAATGCAGTAAGATCCAATCCAGAGGTCACGAGTTCAAATCTTTGCCAAGGTCAAAGGTTTTTCATTGATTCTCAATATCCCCACTTTCTGCTCAGGGAGATTTTTTGAGTGTACACAATGTGCGAGCCACGAGGCATGTGAGGCATGCGAGGCAGACGTGCGAGGCATGAACAAAACATGCGAGGCATGTGAGGCATGAACAACCCCCAACATAAATGCTAACCGTTAAGCTAACCGGGGAGCTATTTAAGCTAACCTGAGTGCTTTTTAGGCTAACGGGAGTGCTTTTTAGGCTAATCGAAGTGTTTTTTAGGCTAACCTGAGTGCCTCGAACGCCTGCCTTGCATGCCTTGCTGGCTCGCAGATTGTGCATCCCCGATTTTTTAGGCTTTCACTGTTCAGAGCACTCACAACATTAAACTGGATAGTTTCATTACACTTTGTATGAGTACTTATGTGGCCTATACACATTGTGCAGGCTGTCATGATGCATGACCTCTTCAATGCTTGTGCAGTGCTCTACCAACCGAGCTATTAAGCCAACTGAGAGCTTCATCCTTCACAGGTATATTACGAACTCACAATGTGATCAGCTCCCAGTTGGCTTGATAGCTAAGTTGTAAGAGTACTGCACCGGCATCGCAGAGGTCATGGGTTCAAATCCCATTCAAGCCTGAATTTCTTCAGGCTTTCTTTTCACAACTGGTTCAGTTGCGTAATTATAAACTGCAAGGATCTTTCTTCTATTTAATAGTTATAATTTGCAGTTATGCCTCCTAGCTAGATAAGCTTGTTATTTATTTTATAGTTGGCATTATGCCTTGCATAAGTGATGTTTACATTTATTGTTGTTTTACATTTATTTTATTATAATATTATAGTGCAAAAACCCAAGTCCAAAAAAAGTCCAAAAACAATCTGGTCAGTGGTTTTTGGTCCAAACACCACCAGATTGACTTTCAGAATGCCTCAATCATTGACAAGTCCAATTATTGCCACCTTTTAAAGACCCTTGAGTCCTGACATACCGCGAAAACTGTTGATGCTGACAATAACTCATGCCTGCTCCCTAATCAATGCCTTATTCTTCTTAACAAATAATGTTTTTTCACACATATCACCTCTGTTGTACATTTTTCATATTTATTAGTCCTTATTTCATATTCTCTTCATATTTTTATCTGTTGAAAACAACATGACGGTTGTCGAAAGCTTATACCTTTTCAATTTTTTTAACCTTTAATCATCATGAATCCTGGTCACGGCTCTTCAATTTTTCTTAACAGGGTCTTTACCCATTTAACCTGAAAAGGTTTGAGATTCTTGAGGCTTGGAGAGCTGGAGTAGGCCCATAGATGCCTCAGATTATCCTTGTCACTGACACATAACTAATTAATGATGTATTTAAATTGTAGGTGGGTGGATCAATGGACCAGTACAGACTTCAGGAGAACAAAGTACTCAAGAATTGGTGAGAACAGTACATACCTCCCACTTATCTCAAACTAAAGGCCATTTCCTTTGAATCACACTAAAACCCAGACATAACTAATCAAATGTCGCATTAAATGGCATCACAACAACAACAGCAACAACAATTTATTTACAAATTCTGATATAAGTTGCTTGTCCTGCAAATAGCTACAAAGCTAGTCGAGGGTTGACAAGACGAGCACGAGAACATAATGGAAAAAAAAAAGTTACAATAAATTACAAAATATGCTGGAAAACGGAAAGTACAAAAGATACTTAACATTAAAGTAGTCAACGGGTAATCAATGGGCAATTAATGAGTAAAAAATCTCATTCAGGATATTGCCAATACTGAATGAGTAATCAACTGGGCATGATTACTCATTATTACCCATTGAGGTCACTGATCATTGATTAGTAACCTATTCCCAGCTAGTGATTGGTCCAAATTATGGCCTCTATTAAGCGAGCGAGTAGTGAGAATAGTTATGTCTGCTAAAACTCCTATCAACTAGAACAACAAGATGCCTGAAGGCGCTCACGTAGGATGTCTTGGCTGATGTAAGCATTGACTTTGAATGCGTGGTTACCCACAGTCACAATTTCCCCCCCCCCCCCCCTCCCTCATAGTTCACTTTAGCACTTTAACACTGCAGAGTTAATTCTCTGGTCCATCACTTCACTTAAGATAGTTTAGTTACCATGTTTCATCATGCAATTACAGCAATTATTAAAATACACAGAAAAACTGAGCCAAAAAGATCTTTCCTAAATGAAAATTTTATTCAGATAAACGTTTATTTCATTTAAAAAGCAAAGGCTTAGAATTTTCGCTTACCCAAGCGATTTGAAAGGATTGCAAATCAAAGTTGAAACATATATTATTGACCCGTGCGGAGCACGTTTTTCAAATATTTTGCGAAAACTGTTAGGAATACGAAAAATCTGTCAATCAACCATGTAATTTTTGTGGATTCTCAGCAGCGCTCAATCATTTTCGACAAAGTCTTCAGCGCCAGTGATGACCTTTTCTCTAGGTCGTTGCTTTTGAGAATTACCACACTCTGTCCATCAAAAGCGTAATTTCTTCGCCGTGAAGTCACTGAACTCTCCAATTTTCCCCGGTTAAGTACTTCTTAGAAGTTATTATTTCGATTTATCACTTCAAAAATTGTTTTCTTTCTGAAGACGGCATACAGTATTAGAGTCTTGAAGTTTGTAAGACATGGCCGCCATTTTCACTTAAGTTATCTTTTACTTGTAGACCTTGTACGACAAAAGCCTTCCTTTCAAGGCCACGCTAAGACCTGTATTAATAATGTATTCTGATTGGGCCGTGTTTGCTGCAGATAATTGGAGCAATAAAGGACAAAAATATGCCTTCTAAAGTTCTAGAGGGAAAGAGGGTTTAATCCAGGTTAAATGAATAAATTGATTTAAAGGAATTACAATTTGTGACTACGAGGAAGAAAAAAAAAATACTCAGCCGAAACCTTGACGCGCGCGGTCTGCCCCAGGCATCCTGCGTAATAATCATTCTTGCTTGCTGCAATAGTCAAGGTCGTGGAAGTGTACTGCAATCATTACCCTTTCACAGAATTTAACCACAAACATAATTTCCGAATTTACTAGTTAATACAAGTTAAACTTAATTTACACTAATGCTCATACTTAAACGGACAGGATAAATTTATGGAGTTGTTTTCGGGCGGTTATAGTGTAGTTTTACCCGGGGGGGGGGGGGTACTCCCTTATATGGGCTATATAGGTATGTGCGGCGCCAAAGGGTATGGTTTTTCGGCTGTCTTGGTCATAAATAGGGTATCGCTTTTAGCCATTTTGCCGCCATTTTGGTAATAAATAGGGTATAGATTTTTGCACTCTAGTCCTGGGTTCGATTTTTTTTTAGAAGAAGCTACTTCAGGTCATAAATAGGGTAGGGAAAATCGCAGATTTTGGTCATAAATAGGGTAAGGGTTTTGGGAAGCGGGCCGCACACCCCTACCCAATTTTTTTGGAGTACCCCCCGGGAGTTTTACTGAGTGTCTGCTATGTTCTTCAGGAAGAACGTCTGTTACGCATGGGTGATGAACTTAGCCGACTTGCCTCATATGAAGCCGAATGTCATCGAAAAGATGTTGTGATTGCAGCTCTGAGGGATGAAGTTGCTGATCTGAAGGGAGCCCTTCAATCAAATGGTGGTTTCAGGTACACAAGCTTACACACTGCATGAAATTATCGGTATAGTACCTTACTCGGGTCATCCACAGTCAGTACACGAAGGTCCGAAGGACTCGAGGGAAAACAAAACTAACTAGTTTCCCGAGGGACCAAACATTAAGTGCTTAATTGTTATATATTTAGACTTTCCCTTCAACAATCACAGCAAAACAAACAAACAAACAAACAACTGAGAGGGCAACAACTGCGGAATTGTATCCCGGTCGGGTACATTTGTATTTGATCAGGGGCACGTGACCAAGAATCAACCAATCACAGTGCTCGTTTTGTTGAGTGAAAGTCTAGGTATATAACAAAACTGAGATGTAGGCGTTGGCGTTCCCGTCGTGCGTGACTCATGCTCCGCGCTTGCCTCCGCTCCGCCCGCTTCCCTCCACTCTCCTTACACTACCGCGTGATGGTCACTTAAAATCCCTAATGCGTGTTGCGTAACTCTGAGTGTTCTTTTTAATGGCAAAAGACCTTTTGAAACCTGGCATTTCGAATCGCAAGTGCTATTACCTTTCTAACTCTGGATTGTTTTTTAGCGGAGAGTGTGCTGTCTGCAGTGAAGCAATGCCTAATACATTAGCTTATAAACATTGTATTCCCGCTGATTTTGATTAATCTTAGGGCCGGAGGAGAGGACTCAGCATTCTCTAACACAACTATTATCCATCAACTCCGTGAGCAAGTGTCTCAGTTACAAGCGATTCTACAGGAGAAAGAAGAGAATGAAAAGACAGCGGCGCAGAAGCTAGCCATGTACCAGAATCAACTACATGCTAAGAACAATGAAGTGGCCACATTAAAGGATCAGTTACAGTCACAGGTTAGTGAAAACCACTGTTACTTTGTTACTCGAAAAGCATCTCATGCGGTTACTGAGCACGCTAGAGCGCTGATAGCAATTAAAAAACGAACAAATGAAACTAAAATTGAGGCGGGTAAACGAAAATATATTTCGCCTTTTTTGGTTCAGTTCTGCATGCGCACACTTTGACATAACGAATTAGAACTCAAACCAATATCGCAGATATATAAATGAACAAAACTTTCCCAAACCTTGTTCTAGTTCATGCCCAGTTTATGTGTGCATAAGTTCGTGAACATTGCAGAGCAATAATTTATGTAAGTTAATGAAAACTACAATTCTTGACTTAAGGTGGCTCTATACCATTTCTTTAGTTTTCGCTGGTCACCTGGAAGTGATATATATTTTTCTTGATGTTCTGGTTCTTTCAGCCCTGTGAAAATATCTGTGTTTAAACATAGTTTCGAATACCTTAGTCCTTGTACTTTGCTAAAATTACTTAACAACTTTTTTTTTATCACCGTTACAACTGGTAAACCCCGTTTCCATGGCAACCAGCAGATGATACATCTCTTGATTCCTTCACTCCTAGCTAGTTTCAAAACGGGTTTGTCCGAATTTCGCGCGGTAAAATTTCGTTATTTTTGTGTAAAGAAGAGAGGAACTCCAAAGTATCTCCTCGTAAAGTCAAAGCAAATTCTGTACATATTTAGAAATGCAGAAAGACGAGCAGAAACAGCTTGACTTGATACGTTCTCAAGGTGCAGGTATTCGTTAAAAACGAAGGACGCTCTAATATGTGTTCGTAAAAACAACAGCACTGAGTGGTGGTACGTCTTTTTGTTGTTGCTGATTTTTTTGCGAATGTTGATTTCGTGAAATCTTAAAGACCAATTGTTCAAGACTTAAATACAAAAATAAGTAGCCGATGCTCATGTCAAAATGCTCCAACAGTTCCTCGATGTTTTTTCTTTACTGTTTTCACTAACATTGCCGTGTGCTTTTTTAAAGCCTAAAACCACAACTTGTGTGAAAACAGACCCAAACGCTACTACCAACAAGATAGCGTCCTTGCGGACGGAAATTGCCGAAAAGGAACGAAGAGTTGCTCATCTAACGAACGACAATGAAAAACTCAACAAACAAAAAATGCAATCCACCACATTACTGAATGGATTACAGAGAGAGAACTCTGCAAAGGACGCGTTGGTCCATCAAGCCAAGAGTGAGATCGAAAAACTCAAGAGGGAACTGCGTGAAAAGGATTCAACGATCGCCACCATTTCAACGAAGGTAGCAGAATTAGAATGGTTATTAAGCCCTATGCACGCCAATTAAAATAGCACTATACTCTTCTAGTGTAGAGACAAGCACCCTAATCGGGGGTGGGTGGAAGTTATATGCTCTAATCCATGTGTGGGTCTTGTTGACGCTTTTTTTTAACACTTGTAATAAACGGAATCTTTTCAATTTAGGTTCGTTACATTCCCGGCCGTTGTAAAATCCATTCTTAATGCGACGCTTTCAACCGAGATGTTTAACATTGCACTCCGTTATTTTTTTTAGCTAGGTCGACAGAAGGCTGCGAAAGAAGCGGAGAAAGAGATACAAAAACTCGAGCAGGAACTTTATGCGACCAAAGGGGTAACATTATTTCACCTTTTATTTTCCGATAAAAGACATTTCTTCTCCGTCGCCTTATACATGTAACCACCAGTGTGCCGAGCTTTCTCCTCGTATGTAGTAGCACATGCAAAACAATTTGAACAAGATGGCGTAAAATCCTGGTTATAAGCCCTGGGCTTCTACATTTTCGTAAGCGGTTTTTGGTGAGGTTATATCCGGGGGAGCTTATGAGTGGAACAGTAAACGTTTCAAAACAAGCTGATGGCAAAGCGTACTTTATTTCACTACAAGACCAACTTTAAAACTCGAACTTCAACTGTAACCGAAATATAGCAAAACAAGATCAGACTTTGATCTCAGATAGTAAAATATCATTGTTCCATACTCTATTTGTTCGGACTGTGCTGTGAAAATGACTTTATTAGGCAACAAATACAAGTCAAAGAAGGGGTGTGTGGGAGGGGGGATGGAGGAAGGGGGGATTGGGGCTTACGGTATAACCGGGATTTTATGGTATGGAGAATTCGAAACTTCGTCACGGAACCTTTAAAAAAGAAGTAAGCTTGTGAAAAGAGTGTAAAGATCTCACAAAAACGTAATTATTGTGCTATTCAGAGACCCGTTACAACATCCAATCTTGTAGAAACCCCAGTACACCGTGTCTTGCTGTCCTAGACTTTTGACATGGCTTGCCGTTCAAGAGCGTGTAACGATGGTAACTAAGCTTGTCCAAGCCTATATCTAACTTCTTTCCTATTATTCGCCCGTTTGTGCGTTTGACAAGGAAGATTGTTTAGTTGTTTACTCACTGTCATGGATTCATCTTTTCTGCTTTTGTGTTGTTAATATCTTAATACTTTGAAAACAGAAGGTGACAAATGTTCTTTTAGGAATGTCAACACAGCTGAATACTTACGTTTCCCTTAGTTTCTCAGTTGATTTTACTGTACTCTCGATTTGCTTTTGTGGGCCTTATTAGAAACGAAATTGCAAGAATATTAATATCGCCAACGTGAATTCCACAAAAGTCGTTTCTTGCTAGATCTTTCATGAATATTTTAGATTATTTTGTTGTAATTTGTCCCAGACGAGCCATATCGTCGCCGGGTTTGTTCTAAACTGAATCATGTTGACAGTGACATTTTAAAAGTTCTATTTGTCAGTAATGATTTACAAGCCACTTGAAAGGAATGTAAATTGCTGTGTAGGGACAGGTAACACATGTAAAAGTTCAATGTTTTAAGGAAAGAAATGTTTACTAGAGGAACGGTAGCAGAAACCAATTTTCGTTGTCACTGTTTAAATGCAGTCTTGTATCACGTTTTCGTTAACGCAGGTAATTTCTCATTTACGTTCGCATAAGTTCGTGGAGCCTTTCACTCATCCAACGCGTAGCAAAGGCCTTTGTATTCGAGAGTGGTTTTAGTGATAATTGGAGATCTTTGTTGTTGCATTAATATTTCCCACTAAGCGTGTTGCTGAACTGCTGAAGGCCAATTGTGGGATTCGTAAATTTTCTTTTCGTCCAATCCAATTTAGAAACTTCAATCTACGGAAAAGCAGTTAAAGGAGAAAATAAGAACCATCGCTGATTTGGAGCACGCGCTGCAGAATATGAGAGGTCATCTTAATGAAGGAAGACAGGTCAGCTGCTATGGAAACCTGCTCTGTACACTTTTGACATAACACACAATTGAATCATTCATTCACATTCTTGTTGTGATTTTAATTTGTGTTTGATTTAAAAAATTTTCCGAACTAGTTTTATTTTTGTTTTCCTTTGTCTCACAATCTGGTTTCTAAGAATTCAAGCCGGAAAAAAAATTAAACCACAACATGCACGTTCGTTTGTCTTGTATACTCACTTGCCACTCATTCAGTCACTCACTCACTAGACATAAATTCCATTCTCTCATTTCAAAAACCGATGCTTTTTTTTCGATGAAAACCTTAAGTGATGAAAACTAGACAGTGAAAATACTTATAAAACAGAAGAGAAAAGAGATCCTCAAATCAAAGTGTAATTAATGAATTGTTTTACTGTTTTTATATCAATTATTTTATACTTCACTTTTTGTTTTAGTTAATTCGTTATCCTAGTTATACAACTCACTCACGCACGCACGCACTCACTCACTCACCCAGGTACTTCTGCACGCACGCACGTACTCACGCACTCACTCACCCAGGCACTTCTCAACGCACGCACGTACTCACGCACTCACTCACTCACTCACCCAGGCACGCACCTACTCACTCACGCACGCACTCACTCACTCACTCACTCACTCACTCACTCACTCACTCACTCACTCACTCACTCACTCACTCACTCACTCACTCACTCACTCACTCACTCACTCACTCACTCACTCACTCACTCACTCACTCACTCACTCACTCACTCACTCACTCACTCACTCACTCACTCACTCACTCACTCACTCACTCACTCTGGTGACTTGTGAGTTTGCATTCACCAGTTAAATCTTGATCTCAATTTTTTGGTCTTTATTTAGGTGTTTTAATGTCGGAAGGAAGTCAAGGTATCAAGGTGTACAGTCTAAAATTATGCGATGTAGACTTGGAAACGTTGCTTCGCCCTTTATCGCTTATGTTGTGATCGAAATAATCTATAATTTTGTGAGCTGTCGCGGTAATAAGTCGGGCATTTTGACCAATTTTGACGCCGCGAGGAACCTGATGTAGCATGGGACCTACTGATGAATTTTGTTTTCTACTTTACCAGAGTGACAAGGCGATTCAACAGGAGCTGGATCACGCTAAAGCTCAGTGTCTAGACGCACAAAGAGCCGAGAAACTACTCAAAGTCGACCTTCAACAATTGGAGAAAAAGGCAAGCTTTTACTTGCCTTAGTACAAGTTTAATTATAGGACATCCCAAATCAAGGTTGCCAGGCAAATCTAAGGCTAGTGTACACGTGTCGGTCCTATATCCGAGGGGAAGTACCTGCCAAGATGAACGGTAGTTGGGAAGACCCTTTGATTAAAATCCCCAGCCTGCGGGCAACAAACGGTCAAATAAGGTGTGTTCCACAATGGTCGTAAATTTTACCAGTCAAATGCCCTAGGGAGCATCCCCAGGGGCAGATAGTGGGGGCGAGGAAAAAGTTTAACCGGATCGGGGGAAATCGGGCGCCCAACTATCTGGCGCTGGTTCTCCGAGAATGCCCAGTTGGGATATGAAAAGTTAGATCAAATGCCCACATCCTCCTGTTGGGGGGCTACAACAGAGATTCCATTTCATTCCAAGAGCGCATGCGCGTTTTTGGTCAGCAGATGGCAAATACCGTTGTGTAGATTTCTTGGCGCTGTCCAGAAGGAACGCTGTTTCTGGGAACGAGATTGATTTGCACTTGCTGCTTACACGCACTTTGAAATGTTACCTGGTATGATAAGATGCCATGTTCTCTGTTATAGTTTGATCGTTTCCGGCGGAAGTTAATAGAACACACTTTCAGCGGCGGTGTTTCAAGGACATTAGACCATGAATTGGATGACGATGAACTCCTTGATCACGTGAGACGTTTGGCTCAAGATAAGTTATCTCTTGTCGAGGAAATCAAGCAGTACGCAAACTCAGAAAGCGAGGTGAGGAAGGACGATGACGTGATAGCCTCGTTTAGAGGTGGATCGTATCGCTGGGTGTGTAGCATGCCAAGTGATAATGGTCGCATTTGCGGTTGGCTTGCACCTGTTCTAAGCGCTATTGTCATTGGACCCTGGTAATCTGCAGCTGCATTGTTCTGTTAATTCTTTTGTTCTCTCGACGAATAATGCGAGACGTCGCAAACGGTGCAGGTCACCCCGCATTTGTCCTGGAAAACAAATCATTTGTCTCAGACACATCGTTCGTGAAGAAAATGACCTTGTTACTGGAACGAATTATTCGTTTGAGTCGAATAACTGACGCATGAAACAAACGAATTTAACGGAAACCTGGCCACTAAACTTTTATTTGACGACTTAACCTCTGTTTTCTTGATCATTTACTCAACTGGAAAACGTCTGATTATGAATATATGAAGTTATATGAAGTATATATTTTGAACTGCGGATGAAAGATCAAATAGAGGAAAGATCCTTGTAGTTAGTACGCGACTTCGGCAGTCCCGTTCAAGCCTAAATTTTTTACGGGCTTTCTTTTCGCAATTGCCTAAGTCGCATACTAACTGCGAGGATCTTTCTTCTATTTGGAAAACACCTGAAGGTGTTTGTTTTTAAATCGTTTCTTCTAAGTTGAAAACGAACATAAAGTACGAGGGACACTTGGTTAGTTGAAACTCTTTCAAAGATTTTCTTGCCAATTCTACGCACAGTGTGACTGGTGTTGTTGTGCGTGGGCCAGTCTCTTGGTAATTTCATTCGTTAAATGCGTCCTGTGTGTGGAGTTGAATTCATTTCATTTTTTTGTCCTTTTTACCGTTCAGAAAGAAGCTAAGGACAAGGATCTCAAAGATTCGACTAGCGAACTTCGGAAACATCTAGAAGGCATGCTGGTAAAACTTTTTCCTTTTTGTTTGTGTCACCATGTTTAAAAAAAGCCAATTAGATTAATCAAAATGAATGTATTCCGCGTACTTTGTCCATAGAAGCGTTTGTGGAAATCAGGGCGAACGTGTGGCTCTCTGGAGGAGGAGCTGACTTTAGTTGAGGAACTGACAACTCATGATTCACTCTCTTGGATGAAGGTATGAGTTCTGGTCTAAATGGCCGTTTTATTAGTGAAAGTACAATTAATGGCCCTGTGTCTTGCAAAACTGCCCAAAACTAACTGTTCTGTCTTTGCAAAATCACTTGATATCCTCCTGATGATGTTATCATAGCATTTTGTTCCAGAGAAGGGCACTCGGTACGAATTTTAGCCTTACTGAGGGAAATTAATCCAGTTTGCCTGTTCCTGTGCAACAAAAAAGGCCTTCTTTGGAAACAAGAAAAGAGTAGTCTTGCTGTTTTGGATAACCCCTTGAAACAAAAGATTGGCGACTCTGTGTTCTATGTTTGTAAGAACAAACTCATATGTTTTCCTGTAGGACTTTGTTTGTAAAATGTTGTCTAATGAGGCAGCATGGCAGCAGAAGGCTGAAGAAGCATTGAAGAACGCCACTGAAGACTCCGACTCTGGTAAATGCAGTTTTCAGTTTCGTCGTTTTCTATTCTGGTTTTAATTTTGATACCACGAAGCCCGAGAAGATGATGGATGGTCAAAATTGGGCGTGAAAGTAATCTGAGATTCCCTTCGCCAAATATTCCAGTTGCGAAACTGACCAATCAAAACTGAACCAAGTAGAACTCGAAGCACATACAAATAACTTGTTCTACTGAGTACAGATACGGTGTTAAGTCATAGATGGCGTCTGTTGTAACATAGACTACTAAAAAAACATATCAGTGGCTGAAACTTTGGTTAACTACCCCAGACCCTGCTCATGATAAATGTAGATTCCTATCTCATGACCAAAGTTCCGTTTATGATCCTAACAGCATGCAGTGCGTGTGAACCTAATGAATCTATATATATATATATATATCTACCTGGATTTTAAAAAACATACCTGCACTTAACCTACGCAGAGACAGAAAGTTCACCCTAACTGAGTCTCACAACACTTCCCTCCCCACCCCTCTGCTTTTCACACAAACTAGCAAGTCACTCACCTGCATTTAGGCCACACTCCAGGCTTTGTGTCAGCTTGATGCAATTGATTGTCAACAGCCTGTGTCTCTATGGGGGAGGTCAAAGGGCATTAGAATTAAGTCACCCTGGTTTAAGAAAAACAGCAAATTGGACCAAGCTGAAGGCTACAATACCCTCCCCTCCCCACCCCGGAGCTTTTGACACACAACCAAGAGCTACCCCCCAGCAGTAAGCCCTCACCCTGGGCTAGCTCACAGATTGGTCCTTGACGGCAAGCCCCCTCAAGTTTGGAGAACCACAGAGGCCTGAAGCTGGGCGGTGCCCAGCTTCAGGCCCAGTTCTAGCAGGCACGTTTTTGCAAATTCGCACAGATATCACAGGCAAATAGCTCTCTGGAAGGCAAAAATTGAGTTTGCAGGCAAAATGTACTAAGTCTCGCATGTAGCAGTTCAACTTGGGACAAGCCCACTTAAATTGACTGCTAATATCTACCTGGATTTTCAAAAACATACCTGCACTTAACCTACGCAGAGACAGAAAGTTCACCTTAACTGAGTCTCACAACACTTCCCTCCCCACCCCTCTGCTTTTCACACAAACTTGCAAGTCACCCACCTGCATTTAGGCCACACTCCAGGCTTTGTGTCAGCTTGATGCAATTGATTGTCAACAGCCTGTGTCTCTATGGGGGAGGTCAAAGGGCATTAGAATTAAGTCACCCTGGTTTAAGAAAAACAGCAAATTGGACCAAGCTGAAGGCTACAATACCCTCCCCTCCCCACCCCGGAGCTTTTGACACACAACCAAGAGCTACCCCCCAGCAGTAAGCCCTCACCCTGGGCTAGCTCACAGACTGGTCCTTGACGGCAAGCCCCCTCAAGTTTGGAGAACCACAGAGGTCTGAAGCTGGGCGGTGCCCAGCTTCAGGCCCAGTTCTAGCAGGCACGTTTTTGCAAATTCGCACAGATATCACAGGCAAATAGCTCTCTGGAAGGCAAAAATTGAGTTTGCAGGCAAAATGTACTAAGTCTCGCATGTAGCAGCTCAACTTGGGACAAGCCCACTTAAATTGACTGCTAATATCTACCTGGATTTTCAAAAACATACCTGCACTTAACCTACGCAGAGACAGAAAGTTCACCCTAACTGAGTCTCACAACACTTCCCTCCCCACCCCTCTGCTTTTCACACAAACTTGCAAGTCACTCACCTGCATTTAGGCCACACTCCAAGCTTTGTGTCAGCTTGATGCAATTGATTGTCAACAGCCTGTGTCTCTATGGGGGAGGTCAAAGGGCTTTAGAATTAAGTCACCCTGGTTTAAGAAAAACAGCAAATTGGACCAAGCTGAAGGCTACAGTACCCTCCCCTCCCCACCCCGGAGCTTTTGACACACAACCAAGAGCTACCCCCCAGCAGTAAGCCCTCACCCTGGGCTAGCTCACAGACTGGTCCTTGACGGCAAGCCCCCTCAAGTTTGGAGAACCACAGAGGTCTGAAGCTGGGCGGTGCCCAGCTTCAGGCCCAGTTCTAGCAGGCACGTTTTTGCAAATTCGCACAGATATCACAGGCAAATAGCTCTCTGGAAGGCAAAAATTGAGTTTGCAGGCAAAATGTACTAAGTCTCGCATGTAGCAGCTCAACTTGGGACAAGCCCACTTAAATTGACTGCTAATATCTACCTGGATTTTCAAAAACATACCTGCACTTAACCTACGCAGAGACAGAAAGTTCACCCTAACTGAGTCTCACAACACTTCCCTCCCCACCCCTCTGCTTTTCACACAAACTTGCAAGTCACTCACCTGCATTTAGGCCACACTCCAGGCTTTGTGTCAGCTTGATGCAATTGATTGTCAACAGCCTGTGTCTCTATGGGGGAGGTCAAAGGGCATTAGAATTAAGTCACCCTGGTTTAAGAAAAACAGCAAATTGGACCAAGCTGAAGGCTACAATACCCTCCCCTCCCCACCCCGGAGCTTTTGACACACAACCAAGAGCTACCCCCCAGCAGTAAGCCCTCACCCTGGGCTAGCTCACAGACTGGTCCTTGACGGCAAGCCCCCTCAAGTTTGGAGAACCACAGAGGTCTGAAGCTGGGCGGTGCCCAGCTTCAGGCCCAGTTCTAGCAGGCACGTTTTTGCAAATTCGCACAGATATCACAGGCAAATAGCTCTCTGGAAGGCAAAAATTGAGTTTGCAGGCAAAATGTACTAAGTCTCGCATGTAGCAGCTCAACTTGGGACAAGCCCACTTAAATTGACTGCTAATATCTACCTGGATTTTAAAAAACATACCTGCACTTAACCTACGCAGAGACAGAAAGTTCACCCTAACTGAGTCTCACAACACTTCCCTCCCCACCCCTCTGCTTTTCACACAAACTAGCAAGTCACTCACCTGCATTTAGGCCACACTCCAGGCTTTGTGTCAGCTTGATGCAATTGATTGTCAACAGCCTGTGTCTCTATGGGGGAGGTCAAAGGGCATTAGAATTAAGTCACCCTGGTTTAAGAAAAACAGCAAATTGGACCAAGCTGAAGGCTACAATACCCTCCCCTCCCCACCCCGGAGCTTTTGACACACAACCAAGAGCTACCCCCCAGCAGTAAGCCCTCACCCTGGGCTAGCTCACAGATTGGTCCTTGACGGCAAGCCCCCTCAAGTTTGGAGAACCACAGAGGCCTGAAGCTGGGCGGTGCCCAGCTTCAGGCCCAGTTCTAGCAGGCACGTTTTTGCAAATTCGCACAGATATCACAGGCAAATAGCTCTCTGGAAGGCAAAAATTGAGTTTGCAGGCAAAATGTACTAAGTCTCGCATGTAGCAGTTCAACTTGGGACAAGCCCACTTAAATTGACTGCTAATATCTACCTGGATTTTCAAAAACATACCTGCACTTAACCTACGCAGAGACAGAAAGTTCACCTTAACTGAGTCTCACAACACTTCCCTCCCCACCCCTCTGCTTTTCACACAAACTAGCAAGTCACTCACCTGCATTTAGGCCACACTCCAGGCTTTGTGTCAGCTTGATGCAATTGATTGTCAACAGCCTGTGTCTCTATGGGGGAGGTCAAAGGGCATTAGAATTAAGTCACCCTGGTTTAAGAAAAACAGCAAATTGGACCAAGCTGAAGGCTACAATACCCTCCCCTCCCCACCCCGGAGCTTTTGACACACAACCAAGAGCTACCCCCCAGCAGTAAGCCCTCACCCTGGGCTAGCTCACAGACTGGTCCTTGACGGCAAGCCCCCTCAAGTTTGGAGAACCACAGAGGTCTGAAGCTGGGCGGTGCCCAGCTTCAGGCCCAGTTCTAGCAGGCACGTTTTTGCAAATTCGCACAGATATCACAGGCAAATAGCTCTCTGGAAGGCAAAAATTGAGTTTGCAGGCAAAATGTACTAAGTCTCGCATGTAGCAGCTCAACTTGGGACAAGCCCACTTAAATTGACTGCTAATATCTACCTGGATTTTCAAAAACATACCTGCACTTAACCTACGCAGAGACAGAAAGTTCACCCTAACTGAGTCTCACAACACTTCCCTCCCCACCCCTCTGCTTTTCACACAAACTTGCAAGTCACTCACCTGCATTTAGGCCACACTCCAGGCTTTGTGTCAGCTTGATGCAATTGATTGTCAACAGCCTGTGTCTCTATGGGGGAGGTCAAAGGGCTTTAGAATTAAGTCACCCTGGTTTAAGAAAAACAGCAAATTGGACCAAGCTGAAGGCTACAGTACCCTCCCCTCCCCACCCCGGAGCTTTTGACACACAACCAAGAGCTACCCCCCAGCAGTAAGCCCTCACCCTGGGCTAGCTCACAGACTGGTCCTTGACGGCAAGCCCCCTCAAGTTTGGAGAACCACAGAGGTCTGAAGCTGGGCGGTGCCCAGCTTCAGGCCCAGTTCTAGCAGGCACGTTTTTGCAAATTCGCACAGATATCACAGGCAAATAGCTCTCTGGAAGGCAAAAATTGAGTTTGCAGGCAAAATGTACTAAGTCTCGCATGTAGCAGCTCAACTTGGGACAAGCCCACTTAAATTGACTGCTAATATCTACCTGGATTTTCAAAAACATACCTGCACTTAACCTACGCAGAGACAGAAAGTTCACCCTAACTGAGTCTCACAACACTTCCCTCCCCACCCCTCTGCTTTTCACACAAACTTGCAAGTCACTCACCTGCATTTAGGCCACACTCCAGGCTTTGTGTCAGCTTGATGCAATTGATTGTCAACAGCCTGTGTCTCTATGGGGGAGGTCAAAGGGCATTAGAATTAAGTCACCCTGGTTTAAGAAAAACAGCAAATTGGACCAAGCTGAAGGCTACAATACCCTCCCCTCCCCACCCCGGAGCTTTTGACACACAACCAAGAGCTACCCCCCAGCAGTAAGCCCTCACCCTGGGCTAGCTCACAGACTGGTCCTTGACGGCAAGCCCCCTCAAGTTTGGAGAACCACAGAGGTCTGAAGCTGGGCGGTGCCCAGCTTCAGGCCCAGTTCTAGCAGGCACGTTTTTGCAAATTCGCACAGATATCACAGGCAAATAGCTCTCTGGAAGGCAAAAATTGAGTTTGCAGGCAAAATGTACTAAGTCTCGCATGTAGCAGCTCAACTTGGGACAAGCCCACTTAAATTGACTGCTAATATCTACCTGGATTTTCAAAAACATACCTGCACTTAACCTACGCAGAGACAGAAAGTTCACCCTAACTGAGTCTCACAACAATTCCCTCCCCACCCCTCTTCTTTTCACACAAACTTGCAAGTCACTCACCTGCATTTAGGCCACACTCCAAGCTTTGTGTCAGCTTGATGCAATTGATTGTCAACAGCCTGTGTCTCTATGGGGGAGGTCAAAGGGCATTAGAATTAAGTCACCCTGGTTTAAGAAAAACAGCAAATTGGACCAAGCTGAAGGCTACAATACCCTCCCCTCCCCACCCCGGAGCTTTTGACACACAACCAAGAGCTACCCCCCAGCAGTAAGCCCTCACCCTGGGCTAGCTCACAGACTGGTCCTTGACGGCAAGCCCCCTCAAGTTTGGAGAACCACAGAGGCCTGAAGCTGGGCGGTGCCCAGCTTCAGGCCCAGTTCTAGCAGGCACGTTTTTGCAAATTCGCACAGATATCACAGGCAAATAGCTCTCTGGAAGGCAAAAATTGAGTTTGCAGGCAAAATGTACTAAGTCTCGCATGTAGCAGCTCAACTTGCGACAAGCCCACTTAAATTGACTGCTAATATCTACCTGGATTTTAAAAAACATACCTGCACTTAACCTACGCAGAGACAGAAAGTTCACCCTAACTGAGTCTCACAACACTTCCCTCCCCACCCCTCTGCTTTTCACACAAACTAGCAAGTCACTCACCTGCATTTAGGCCACACTCCAGGCTTTGTGTCAGCTTGATGCAATTGATTGTCAACAGCCTGTGTCTCTATGGGGGAGGTCAAAGGGCATTAGAATTAAGTCACCCTGGTTTAAGAAAAACAGCAAATTGGACCAAGCTGAAGGCTACAATACCCTCCCCTCCCCACCCCGGAGCTTTTGACACACAACCAAGAGCTACCCCCCAGCAGTAAGCCCTCACCCTGGGCTAGCTCACAGATTGGTCCTTGACGGCAAGCCCCCTCAAGTTTGGAGAACCACAGAGGCCTGAAGCTGGGCGGTGCCCAGCTTCAGGCCCAGTTCTAGCAGGCACGTTTTTGCAAATTCGCACAGATATCACAGGCAAATAGCTCTCTGGAAGGCAAAAATTGAGTTTGCAGGCAAAATGTACTAAGTCTCGCATGTAGCAGTTCAACTTGGGACAAGCCCACTTAAATTGACTGCTAATATCTACCTGGATTTTCAAAAACATACCTGCACTTAACCTACGCAGAGACAGAAAGTTCACCTTAACTGAGTCTCACAACACTTCCCTCCCCACCCCTCTGCTTTTCACACAAACTTGCAAGTCACTCACCTGCATTTAGGCCACACTCCAAGCTTTGTGTCAGCTTGATGCAATTGATTGTCAACAGCCTGTGTCTCTATGGGGGAGGTCAAAGGGCATTAGAATTAAGTCACCCTGGTTTAAGAAAAACAGCAAATTGGACCAAGCTGAAGGCTACAATACCCTCCCCTCCCCACCCCGGAGCTTTTGACACACAACCAAGAGCTACCCCCCAGCAGTAAGCCCTCACCCTGGGCTAGCTCACAGACTGGTCCTTGACGGCAAGCCCCCTCAAGTTTGGAGAACCACAGAGGTCTGAAGCTGGGCGGTGCCCAGCTTCAGGCCCAGTTCTAGCAGGCACGTTTTTGCAAATTCGCACAGATATCACAGGCAAATAGCTCTCTGGAAGGCAAAAATTGAGTTTGCAGGCAAAATGTACTAAGTCTCGCATGTAGCAGTTCAACTTGGGACAAGCCCACTTAAATTGACTGCTAATATCTACCTGGATTTTCAAAAACATACCTGCACTTAACCTACGCAGAGACAGAAAGTTCACCTTAACTGAGTCTCACAACACTTCCCTCCCCACCCCTCTGCTTTTCACACAAACTTGCAAGTCACTCACCTGCATTTAGGCCACACTCCAAGCTTTGTGTCAGCTTGATGCAATTGATTGTCAACAGCCTGTGTCTCTATGGGGGAGGTCAAAGGGCATTAGAATTAAGTCACCCTGGTTTAAGAAAAACAGCAAATTGGACCAAGCTGAAGGCTACAATACCCTCCCCTCCCCACCCCGGAGCTTTTGACACACAACCAAGAGCTACCCCCCAGCAGTAAGCCCTCACCCTGGGCTAGCTCACAGACTGGTCCTTGACGGCAAGCCCCCTCAAGTTTGGAGAACCACAGAGGTCTGAAGCTGGGCGGTGCCCAGCTTCAGGCCCAGTTCTAGCAGGCACGTTTTTGCAAATTCGCACAGATATCACAGGCAAATAGCTCTCTGGAAGGCAAAAATTGAGTTTGCAGGCAAAATGTACTAAGTCTCGCATGTAGCAGCTCAACTTGGGACAAGCCCACTTAAATTGACTGCTAATATCTACCTGGATTTTCAAAAACATACCTGCACTTAACCTACGCAGAGACAGAAAGTTCACCCTAACTGAGTCTCACAACACTTCCCTCCCCACCCCTCTGCTTTTCACACAAACTTGCAAGTCACTCACCTGCATTTAGGCCACACTCCAAGCTTTGTGTCAGCTTGATGCAATTGATTGTCAACAGCCTGTGTCTCTATGGGGGAGGTCAAAGGGCTTTAGAATTAAGTCACCCTGGTTTAAGAAAAACAGCAAATTGGACCAAGCTGAAGGCTACAGTACCCTCCCCTCCCCACCCCGGAGCTTTTGACACACAACCAAGAGCTACCCCCCAGCAGTAAGCCCTCACCCTGGGCTAGCTCACAGACTGGTCCTTGACGGCAAGCCCCCTCAAGTTTGGAGAACCACAGAGGTCTGAAGCTGGGCGGTGCCCAGCTTCAGGCCCAGTTCTAGCAGGCACGTTTTTGCAAATTCGCACAGATATCACAGGCAAATAGCTCTCTGGAAGGCAAAAATTGAGTTTGCAGGCAAAATGTACTAAGTCTCGCATGTAGCAGCTCAACTTGGGACAAGCCCACTTAAATTGACTGCTAATATCTACCTGGATTTTCAAAAACATACCTGCACTTAACCTACGCAGAGACAGAAAGTTCACCCTAACTGAGTCTCACAACACTTCCCTCCCCACCCCTCTGCTTTTCACACAAACTTGCAAGTCACTCACCTGCATTTAGGCCACACTCCAGGCTTTGTGTCAGCTTGATGCAATTGATTGTCAACAGCCTGTGTCTCTATGGGGGAGGTCAAAGGGCATTAGAATTAAGTCACCCTGGTTTAAGAAAAACAGCAAATTGGACCAAGCTGAAGGCTACAATACCCTCCCCTCCCCACCCCGGAGCTTTTGACACACAACCAAGAGCTACCCCCCAGCAGTAAGCCCTCACCCTGGGCTAGCTCACAGACTGGTCCTTGACGGCAAGCCCCCTCAAGTTTGGAGAACCACAGAGGTCTGAAGCTGGGCGGTGCCCAGCTTCAGGCCCAGTTCTAGCAGGCACGGTTTTGCAAATTCGCACAGATATCACAGGCAAATAGCTCTCTGGAAGGCAAAAATTGAGTTTGCAGGCAAAATGTACTAAGTCTCGCATGTAGCAGCTCAACTTGCGACAAGCCCACTTAAATTGACTGCTAATATCTACCTGGATTTTAAAAAACATACCTGCACTTAACCTACGCAGAGACAGAAAGTTCACCCTAACTGAGTCTCACAACACTTCCCTCCCCACCCCTCTGCTTTTCACACAAACTAGCAAGTCACTCACCTGCATTTAGGCCACACTCCAGGCTTTGTGTCAGCTTGATGCAATTGATTGTCAACAGCCTGTGTCTCTATGGGGGAGGTCAAAGGGCATTAGAATTAAGTCACCCTGGTTTAAGAAAAACAGCAAATTGGACCAAGCTGAAGGCTACAATACCCTCCCCTCCCCACCCCGGAGCTTTTGACACACAACCAAGAGCTACCCCCCAGCAGTAAGCCCTCACCCTGGGCTAGCTCACAGATTGGTCCTTGACGGCAAGCCCCCTCAAGTTTGGAGAACCACAGAGGCCTGAAGCTGGGCGGTGCCCAGCTTCAGGCCCAGTTCTAGCAGGCACGTTTTTGCAAATTCGCACAGATATCACAGGCAAATAGCTCTCTGGAAGGCAAAAATTGAGTTTGCAGGCAAAATGTACTAAGTCTCGCATGTAGCAGCTCAACTTGGGACAAGCCCACTTAAATTGACTGCTAATATCTACCTGGATTTTCAAAAACATACCTGCACTTAACCTACGCAGAGACAGAAAGTTCACCTTAACTGAGTCTCACAACACTTCCCTCCCCACCCCTCTGCTTTTCACACAAACTTGCAAGTCACTCACCTGCATTTAGGCCACACTCCAGGCTTTGTGTCAGCTTGATGCAATTGATTGTCAACAGCCTGTGTCTCTATGGGGGAGGTCAAAGGGCATTAGAATTAAGTCACCCTGGTTTAAGAAAAACAGCAAATTGGACCAAGCTGAAGGCTACAATACCCTCCCCTCCCCACCCCGGAGCTTTTGACACACAACCAAGAGCTACCCCCCAGCAGTAAGCCCTCACCCTGGGCTAGCTCACAGACTGGTCCTTGACGGCAAGCCCCCTCAAGTTTGGAGAACCACAGAGGTCTGAAGCTGGGCGGTGCCCAGCTTCAGGCCCAGTTCTAGCAGGCACGTTTTTGCAAATTCGCACAGATATCACAGGCAAATAGCTCTCTGGAAGGCAAAAATTGAGTTTGCAGGCAAAATGTACTAAGTCTCGCATGTAGCAGCTCAACTTGGGACAAGCCCACTTAAATTGACTGCTAATATCTACCTGGATTTTCAAAAACATACCTGCACTTAACCTACGCAGAGACAGAAAGTTCACCCTAACTGAGTCTCACAACACTTCCCTCCCCACCCCTCTGCTTTTCACACAAACTTGCAAGTCACTCACCTGCATTTAGGCCACACTCCAAGCTTTGTGTCAGCTTGATGCAATTGATTGTCAACAGCCTGTGTCTCTATGGGGGAGGTCAAAGGGCTTTAGAATTAAGTCACCCTGGTTTAAGAAAAACAGCAAATTGGACCAAGCTGAAGGCTACAGTACCCTCCCCTCCCCACCCCGGAGCTTTTGACACACAACCAAGAGCTACCCCCCAGCAGTAAGCCCTCACCCTGGGCTAGCTCACAGACTGGTCCTTGACGGCAAGCCCCCTCAAGTTTGGAGAACCACAGAGGTCTGAAGCTGGGCGGTGCCCAGCTTCAGGCCCAGTTCTAGCAGGCACGTTTTTGCAAATTCGCACAGATATCACAGGCAAATAGCTCTCTGGAAGGCAAAAATTGAGTTTGCAGGCAAAATGTACTAAGTCTCGCATGTAGCAGCTCAACTTGGGACAAGCCCACTTAAATTGACTGCTAATATCTACCTGGATTTTCAAAAACATACCTGCACTTAACCTACGCAGAGACAGAAAGTTCACCCTAACTGAGTCTCACAACACTTCCCTCCCCACCCCTCTGCTTTTCACACAAACTTGCAAGTCACTCACCTGCATTTAGGCCACACTCCAGGCTTTGTGTCAGCTTGATGCAATTGATTGTCAACAGCCTGTGTCTCTATGGGGGAGGTCAAAGGGCATTAGAATTAAGTCACCCTGGTTTAAGAAAAACAGCAAATTGGACCAAGCTGAAGGCTACAATACCCTCCCCTCCCCACCCCGGAGCTTTTGACACACAACCAAGAGCTACCCCCCAGCAGTAAGCCCTCACCCTGGGCTAGCTCACAGACTGGTCCTTGACGGCAAGCCCCCTCAAGTTTGGAGAACCACAGAGGTCTGAAGCTGGGCGGTGCCCAGCTTCAGGCCCAGTTCTAGCAGGCACGTTTTTGCAAATTCGCACAGATATCACAGGCAAATAGCTCTCTGGAAGGCAAAAATTGAGTTTGCAGGCAAAATGTACTAAGTCTCGCATGTAGCAGCTCAACTTGGGACAAGCCCACTTAAATTGACTGCTAATATCTACCTGGATTTTCAAAAACATACCTGCACTTAACCTACGCAGAGACAGAAAGTTCACCCTAACTGAGTCTCACAACACTTCCCTCCCCACCCCTCTGCTTTTCACACAAACTTGCAAGTCACTCACCTGCATTTAGGCCACACTCCAAGCTTTGTGTCAGCTTGATGCAATTGATTGTCAACAGCCTGTGTCTCTATGGGGGAGGTCAAAGGGCTTTAGAATTAAGTCACCCTGGTTTAAGAAAAACAGCAAATTGGACCAAGCTGAAGGCTACAGTACCCTCCCCTCCCCACCCCGGAGCTTTTGACACACAACCAAGAGCTACCCCCCAGCAGTAAGCCCTCACCCTGGGCTAGCTCACAGACTGGTCCTTGACGGCAAGCCCCCTCAAGTTTGGAGAACCACAGAGGTCTGAAGCTGGGCGGTGCCCAGCTTCAGGCCCAGTTCTAGCAGGCACGTTTTTGCAAATTCGCACAGATATCACAGGCAAATAGCTCTCTGGAAGGCAAAAATTGAGTTTGCAGGCAAAATGTACTAAGTCTCGCATGTAGCAGCTCAACTTGGGACAAGCCCACTTAAATTGACTGCTAATATCTACCTGGATTTTCAAAAACATACCTGCACTTAACCTACGCAGAGACAGAAAGTTCACCCTAACTGAGTCTCACAACACTTCCCTCCCCACCCCTCTGCTTTTCACACAAACTTGCAAGTCACTCACCTGCATTTAGGCCACACTCCAGGCTTTGTGTCAGCTTGATGCAATTGATTGTCAACAGCCTGTGTCTCTATGGGGGAGGTCAAAGGGCTTTAGAATTAAGTCACCCTGGTTTAAGAAAAACAGCAAATTGGACCAAGCTGAAGGCTACAGTACCCTCCCCTCCCCACCCCGGAGCTTTTGACACACAACCAAGAGCTACCCCCCAGCAGTAAGCCCTCACCCTGGGCTAGCTCACAGACTGGTCCTTGACGGCAAGCCCCCTCAAGTTTGGAGAACCACAGAGGTCTGAAGCTGGGCGGTGCCCAGCTTCAGGCCCAGTTCTAGCAGGCACGTTTTTGCAAATTCGCACAGATATCACAGGCAAATAGCTCTCTGGAAGGCAAAAATTGAGTTTGCAGGCAAAATGTACTAAGTCTCGCATGTAGCAGCTCAACTTGGGACAAGCCCACTTAAATTGACTGCTAATATCTACCTGGATTTTCAAAAACATACCTGCACTTAACCTACGCAGAGACAGAAAGTTCACCCTAACTGAGTCTCACAACACTTCCCTCCCCACCCCTCTGCTTTTCACACAAACTTGCAAGTCACTCACCTGCATTTAGGCCACACTCCAGGCTTTGTGTCAGCTTGATGCAATTGATTGTCAACAGCCTGTGTCTCTATGGGGGAGGTCAAAGGGCATTAGAATTAAGTCACCCTGGTTTAAGAAAAACAGCAAATTGGACCAAGCTGAAGGCTACAATACCCTCCCCTCCCCACCCCGGAGCTTTTGACACACAACCAAGAGCTACCCCCCAGCAGTAAGCCCTCACCCTGGGCTAGCTCACAGACTGGTCCTTGACGGCAAGCCCCCTCAAGTTTGGAGAACCACAGAGGTCTGAAGCTGGGCGGTGCCCAGCTTCAGGCCCAGTTCTAGCAGGCACGTTTTTGCAAATTCGCACAGATATCACAGGCAAATAGCTCTCTGGAAGGCAAAAATTGAGTTTGCAGGCAAAATGTACTAAGTCTCGCATGTAGCAGCTCAACTTGGGACAAGCCCACTTAAATTGACTGCTAATATCTACCTGGATTTTCAAAAACATACCTGCACTTAACCTACGCAGAGACAGAAAGTTCACCCTAACTGAGTCTCACAACAATTCCCTCCCCACCCCTCTTCTTTTCACACAAACTTGCAAGTCACTCACCTGCATTTAGGCCACACTCCAAGCTTTGTGTCAGCTTGATGCAATTGATTGTCAACAGCCTGTGTCTCTATGGGGGAGGTCAAAGGGCATTAGAATTAAGTCACCCTGGTTTAAGAAAAACAGCAAATTGGACCAAGCTGAAGGCTACAATACCCTCCCCTCCCCACCCCGGAGCTTTTGACACACAACCAAGAGCTACCCCCCAGCAGTAAGCCCTCACCCTGGGCTAGCTCACAGACTGGTCCTTGACGGCAAGCCCCCTCAAGTTTGGAGAACCACAGAGGCCTGAAGCTGGGCGGTGCCCAGCTTCAGGCCCAGTTCTAGCAGGCACGTTTTTGCAAATTCGCACAGATATCACAGGCAAATAGCTCTCTGGAAGGCAAAAATTGAGTTTGCAGGCAAAATGTACTAAGTCTCGCATGTAGCAGCTCAACTTGCGACAAGCCCACTTAAATTGACTGCTAATATCTACCTGGATTTTAAAAAACATACCTGCACTTAACCTACGCAGAGACAGAAAGTTCACCCTAACTGAGTCTCACAACACTTCCCTCCCCACCCCTCTGCTTTTCACACAAACTAGCAAGTCACTCACCTGCATTTAGGCCACACTCCAGGCTTTGTGTCAGCTTGATGCAATTGATTGTCAACAGCCTGTGTCTCTATGGGGGAGGTCAAAGGGCATTAGAATTAAGTCACCCTGGTTTAAGAAAAACAGCAAATTGGACCAAGCTGAAGGCTACAATACCCTCCCCTCCCCACCCCGGAGCTTTTGACACACAACCAAGAGCTACCCCCCAGCAGTAAGCCCTCACCCTGGGCTAGCTCACAGATTGGTCCTTGACGGCAAGCCCCCTCAAGTTTGGAGAACCACAGAGGCCTGAAGCTGGGCGGTGCCCAGCTTCAGGCCCAGTTCTAGCAGGCACGTTTTTGCAAATTCGCACAGATATCACAGGCAAATAGCTCTCTGGAAGGCAAAAATTGAGTTTGCAGGCAAAATGTACTAAGTCTCGCATGTAGCAGCTCAACTTGCGACAAGCCCACTTAAATTGACTGCTAATATCTACCTGGATTTTAAAAAACATACCTGCACTTAACCTACGCAGAGACAGAAAGTTCACCCTAACTGAGTCTCACAACACTTCCCTCCCCACCCCTCTGCTTTTCACACAAACTAGCAAGTCACTCACCTGCATTTAGGCCACACTCCAGGCTTTGTGTCAGCTTGATGCAATTGATTGTCAACAGCCTGTGTCTCTATGGGGGAGGTCAAAGGGCATTAGAATTAAGTCACCCTGGTTTAAGAAAAACAGCAAATTGGACCAAGCTGAAGGCTACAATACCCTCCCCTCCCCACCCCGGAGCTTTTGACACACAACCAAGAGCTACCCCCCAGCAGTAAGCCCTCACCCTGGGCTAGCTCACAGATTGGTCCTTGACGGCAAGCCCCCTCAAGTTTGGAGAACCACAGAGGCCTGAAGCTGGGCGGTGCCCAGCTTCAGGCCCAGTTCTAGCAGGCACGTTTTTGCAAATTCGCACAGATATCACAGGCAAATAGCTCTCTGGAAGGCAAAAATTGAGTTTGCAGGCAAAATGTACTAAGTCTCGCATGTAGCAGTTCAACTTGGGACAAGCCCACTTAAATTGACTGCTAATATCTACCTGGATTTTCAAAAACATACCTGCACTTAACCTACGCAGAGACAGAAAGTTCACCTTAACTGAGTCTCACAACACTTCCCTCCCCACCCCTCTGCTTTTCACACAAACTTGCAAGTCACTCACCTGCATTTAGGCCACACTCCAGGCTTTGTGTCAGCTTGATGCAATTGATTGTCAACAGCCTGTGTCTCTATGGGGGAGGTCAAAGGGCATTAGAATTAAGTCACCCTGGTTTAAGAAAAACAGCAAATTGGACCAAGCTGAAGGCTACAATACCCTCCCCTCCCCACCCCGGAGCTTTTGACACACAACCAAGAGCTACCCCCCAGCAGTAAGCCCTCACCCTGGGCTAGCTCACAGACTGGTCCTTGACGGCAAGCCCCCTCAAGTTTGGAGAACCACAGAGGTCTGAAGCTGGGCGGTGCCCAGCTTCAGGCCCAGTTCTAGCAGGCACGTTTTTGCAAATTCGCACAGATATCACAGGCAAATAGCTCTCTGGAAGGCAAAAATTGAGTTTGCAGGCAAAATGTACTAAGTCTCGCATGTAGCAGCTCAACTTGCGACAAGCCCACTTAAATTGACTGCTAATATCTACCTGGATTTTAAAAAACATACCTGCACTTAACCTACGCAGAGACAGAAAGTTCACCCTAACTGAGTCTCACAACACTTCCCTCCCCACCCCTCTGCTTTTCACACAAACTAGCAAGTCACTCACCTGCATTTAGGCCACACTCCAGGCTTTGTGTCAGCTTGATGCAATTGATTGTCAACAGCCTGTGTCTCTATGGGGGAGGTCAAAGGGCATTAGAATTAAGTCACCCTGGTTTAAGAAAAACAGCAAATTGGACCAAGCTGAAGGCTACAATACCCTCCCCTCCCCACCCCGGAGCTTTTGACACACAACCAAGAGCTACCCCCCAGCAGTAAGCCCTCACCCTGGGCTAGCTCACAGATTGGTCCTTGACGGCAAGCCCCCTCAAGTTTGGAGAACCACAGAGGCCTGAAGCTGGGCGGTGCCCAGCTTCAGGCCCAGTTCTAGCAGGCACGTTTTTGCAAATTCGCACAGATATCACAGGCAAATAGCTCTCTGGAAGGCAAAAATTGAGTTTGCAGGCAAAATGTACTAAGTCTCGCATGTAGCAGTTCAACTTGGGACAAGCCCACTTAAATTGACTGCTAATATCTACCTGGATTTTCAAAAACATACCTGCACTTAACCTACGCAGAGACAGAAAGTTCACCTTAACTGAGTCTCACAACACTTCCCTCCCCACCCCTCTGCTTTTCACACAAACTTGCAAGTCACTCACCTGCATTTAGGCCACACTCCAAGCTTTGTGTCAGCTTGATGCAATTGATTGTCAACAGCCTGTGTCTCTATGGGGGAGGTCAAAGGGCATTAGAATTAAGTCACCCTGGTTTAAGAAAAACAGCAAATTGGACCAAGCTGAAGGCTACAATACCCTCCCCTCCCCACCCCGGAGCTTTTGACACACAACCAAGAGCTACCCCCCAGCAGTAAGCCCTCACCCTGGGCTAGCTCACAGACTGGTCCTTGACGGCAAGCCCCCTCAAGTTTGGAGAACCACAGAGGTCTGAAGCTGGGCGGTGCCCAGCTTCAGGCCCAGTTCTAGCAGGCACGTTTTTGCAAATTCGCACAGATATCACAGGCAAATAGCTCTCTGGAAGGCAAAAATTGAGTTTGCAGGCAAAATGTACTAAGTCTCGCATGTAGCAGCTCAACTTGGGACAAGCCCACTTAAATTGACTGCTAATATCTACCTGGATTTTCAAAAACATACCTGCACTTAACCTACGCAGAGACAGAAAGTTCACCCTAACTGAGTCTCACAACACTTCCCTCCCCACCCCTCTGCTTTTCACACAAACTTGCAAGTCACTCACCTGCATTTAGGCCACACTCCAAGCTTTGTGTCAGCTTGATGCAATTGATTGTCAACAGCCTGTGTCTCTATGGGGGAGGTCAAAGGGCTTTAGAATTAAGTCACCCTGGTTTAAGAAAAACAGCAAATTGGACCAAGCTGAAGGCTACAGTACCCTCCCCTCCCCACCCCGGAGCTTTTGACACACAACCAAGAGCTACCCCCCAGCAGTAAGCCCTCACCCTGGGCTAGCTCACAGACTGGTCCTTGACGGCAAGCCCCCTCAAGTTTGGAGAACCACAGAGGTCTGAAGCTGGGCGGTGCCCAGCTTCAGGCCCAGTTCTAGCAGGCACGTTTTTGCAAATTCGCACAGATATCACAGGCAAATAGCTCTCTGGAAGGCAAAAATTGAGTTTGCAGGCAAAATGTACTAAGTCTCGCATGTAGCAGCTCAACTTGGGACAAGCCCACTTAAATTGACTGCTAATATCTACCTGGATTTTCAAAAACATACCTGCACTTAACCTACGCAGAGACAGAAAGTTCACCCTAACTGAGTCTCACAACACTTCCCTCCCCACCCCTCTGCTTTTCACACAAACTTGCAAGTCACTCACCTGCATTTAGGCCACACTCCAGGCTTTGTGTCAGCTTGATGCAATTGATTGTCAACAGCCTGTGTCTCTATGGGGGAGGTCAAAGGGCATTAGAATTAAGTCACCCTGGTTTAAGAAAAACAGCAAATTGGACCAAGCTGAAGGCTACAATACCCTCCCCTCCCCACCCCGGAGCTTTTGACACACAACCAAGAGCTACCCCCCAGCAGTAAGCCCTCACCCTGGGCTAGCTCACAGACTGGTCCTTGACGGCAAGCCCCCTCAAGTTTGGAGAACCACAGAGGTCTGAAGCTGGGCGGTGCCCAGCTTCAGGCCCAGTTCTAGCAGGCACGTTTTTGCAAATTCGCACAGATATCACAGGCAAATAGCTCTCTGGAAGGCAAAAATTGAGTTTGCAGGCAAAATGTACTAAGTCTCGCATGTAGCAGCTCAACTTGCGACAAGCCCACTTAAATTGACTGCTAATATCTACCTGGATTTTAAAAAACATACCTGCACTTAACCTACGCAGAGACAGAAAGTTCACCCTAACTGAGTCTCACAACACTTCCCTCCCCACCCCTCTGCTTTTCACACAAACTAGCAAGTCACTCACCTGCATTTAGGCCACACTCCAGGCTTTGTGTCAGCTTGATGCAATTGATTGTCAACAGCCTGTGTCTCTATGGGGGAGGTCAAAGGGCATTAGAATTAAGTCACCCTGGTTTAAGAAAAACAGCAAATTGGACCAAGCTGAAGGCTACAATACCCTCCCCTCCCCACCCCGGAGCTTTTGACACACAACCAAGAGCTACCCCCCAGCAGTAAGCCCTCACCCTGGGCTAGCTCACAGATTGGTCCTTGACGGCAAGCCCCCTCAAGTTTGGAGAACCACAGAGGCCTGAAGCTGGGCGGTGCCCAGCTTCAGGCCCAGTTCTAGCAGGCACGTTTTTGCAAATTCGCACAGATATCACAGGCAAATAGCTCTCTGGAAGGCAAAAATTGAGTTTGCAGGCAAAATGTACTAAGTCTCGCATGTAGCAGCTCAACTTGGGACAAGCCCACTTAAATTGACTGCTAATATCTACCTGGATTTTCAAAAACATACCTGCACTTAACCTACGCAGAGACAGAAAGTTCACCTTAACTGAGTCTCACAACACTTCCCTCCCCACCCCTCTGCTTTTCACACAAACTTGCAAGTCACTCACCTGCATTTAGGCCACACTCCAGGCTTTGTGTCAGCTTGATGCAATTGATTGTCAACAGCCTGTGTCTCTATGGGGGAGGTCAAAGGGCATTAGAATTAAGTCACCCTGGTTTAAGAAAAACAGCAAATTGGACCAAGCTGAAGGCTACAATACCCTCCCCTCCCCACCCCGGAGCTTTTGACACACAACCAAGAGCTACCCCCCAGCAGTAAGCCCTCACCCTGGGCTAGCTCACAGACTGGTCCTTGACGGCAAGCCCCCTCAAGTTTGGAGAACCACAGAGGTCTGAAGCTGGGCGGTGCCCAGCTTCAGGCCCAGTTCTAGCAGGCACGTTTTTGCAAATTCGCACAGATATCACAGGCAAATAGCTCTCTGGAAGGCAAAAATTGAGTTTGCAGGCAAAATGTACTAAGTCTCGCATGTAGCAGCTCAACTTGGGACAAGCCCACTTAAATTGACTGCTAATATCTACCTGGATTTTCAAAAACATACCTGCACTTAACCTACGCAGAGACAGAAAGTTCACCCTAACTGAGTCTCACAACACTTCCCTCCCCACCCCTCTGCTTTTCACACAAACTTGCAAGTCACTCACCTGCATTTAGGCCACACTCCAAGCTTTGTGTCAGCTTGATGCAATTGATTGTCAACAGCCTGTGTCTCTATGGGGGAGGTCAAAGGGCTTTAGAATTAAGTCACCCTGGTTTAAGAAAAACAGCAAATTGGACCAAGCTGAAGGCTACAGTACCCTCCCCTCCCCACCCCGGAGCTTTTGACACACAACCAAGAGCTACCCCCCAGCAGTAAGCCCTCACCCTGGGCTAGCTCACAGACTGGTCCTTGACGGCAAGCCCCCTCAAGTTTGGAGAACCACAGAGGTCTGAAGCTGGGCGGTGCCCAGCTTCAGGCCCAGTTCTAGCAGGCACGTTTTTGCAAATTCGCACAGATATCACAGGCAAATAGCTCTCTGGAAGGCAAAAATTGAGTTTGCAGGCAAAATGTACTAAGTCTCGCATGTAGCAGCTCAACTTGGGACAAGCCCACTTAAATTGACTGCTAATATCTACCTGGATTTTCAAAAACATACCTGCACTTAACCTACGCAGAGACAGAAAGTTCACCCTAACTGAGTCTCACAACACTTCCCTCCCCACCCCTCTGCTTTTCACACAAACTTGCAAGTCACTCACCTGCATTTAGGCCACACTCCAGGCTTTGTGTCAGCTTGATGCAATTGATTGTCAACAGCCTGTGTCTCTATGGGGGAGGTCAAAGGGCATTAGAATTAAGTCACCCTGGTTTAAGAAAAACAGCAAATTGGACCAAGCTGAAGGCTACAATACCCTCCCCTCCCCACCCCGGAGCTTTTGACACACAACCAAGAGCTACCCCCCAGCAGTAAGCCCTCACCCTGGGCTAGCTCACAGACTGGTCCTTGACGGCAAGCCCCCTCAAGTTTGGAGAACCACAGAGGTCTGAAGCTGGGCGGTGCCCAGCTTCAGGCCCAGTTCTAGCAGGCACGTTTTTGCAAATTCGCACAGATATCACAGGCAAATAGCTCTCTGGAAGGCAAAAATTGAGTTTGCAGGCAAAATGTACTAAGTCTCGCATGTAGCAGCTCAACTTGGGACAAGCCCACTTAAATTGACTGCTAATATCTACCTGGATTTTCAAAAACATACCTGCACTTAACCTACGCAGAGACAGAAAGTTCACCCTAACTGAGTCTCACAACACTTCCCTCCCCACCCCTCTGCTTTTCACACAAACTTGCAAGTCACTCACCTGCATTTAGGCCACACTCCAGGCTTTGTGTCAGCTTGATGCAATTGATTGTCAACAGCCTGTGTCTCTATGGGGGAGGTCAAAGGGCATTAGAATTAAGTCACCCTGGTTTAAGAAAAACAGCAAATTGGACCAAGCTGAAGGCTACAGTACCCTCCCCTCCCCACCCCGGAGCTTTTGACACACAACCAAGAGCTACCCCCCAGCAGTAAGCCCTCACCCTGGGCTAGCTCACAGACTGGTCCTTGACGGCAAGCCCCCTCAAGTTTGGAGAACCACAGAGGTCTGAAGCTGGGCGGTGCCCAGCTTCAGGCCCAGTTCTAGCAGGCACGTTTTTGCAAATTCGCACAGATATCACAGGCAAATAGCTCTCTGGAAGGCAAAAATTGAGTTTGCAGGCAAAATGTACTAAGTCTCGCATGTAGCAGCTCAACTTGGGACAAGCCCACTTAAATTGACTGCTAATATCTACCTGGATTTTCAAAAACATACCTGCACTTAACCTACGCAGAGACAGAAAGTTCACCCTAACTGAGTCTCACAACACTTCCCTCCCCACCCCTCTGCTTTTCACACAAACTTGCAAGTCACTCACCTGCATTTAGGCCACACTCCAGGCTTTGTGTCAGCTTGATGCAATTGATTGTCAACAGCCTGTGTCTCTATGGGGGAGGTCAAAGGGCATTAGAATTAAGTCACCCTGGTTTAAGAAAAACAGCAAATTGGACCAAGCTGAAGGCTACAATACCCTCCCCTCCCCACCCCGGAGCTTTTGACACACAACCAAGAGCTACCCCCCAGCAGTAAGCCCTCACCCTGGGCTAGCTCACAGACTGGTCCTTGACGGCAAGCCCCCTCAAGTTTGGAGAACCACAGAGGTCTGAAGCTGGGCGGTGCCCAGCTTCAGGCCCAGTTCTAGCAGGCACGTTTTTGCAAATTCGCACAGATATCACAGGCAAATAGCTCTCTGGAAGGCAAAAATTGAGTTTGCAGGCAAAATGTACTAAGTCTCGCATGTAGCAGCTCAACTTGGGACAAGCCCACTTAAATTGACTGCTAATATCTACCTGGATTTTCAAAAACATACCTGCACTTAACCTACGCAGAGACAGAAAGTTCACCCTAACTGAGTCTCACAACAATTCCCTCCCCACCCCTCTTCTTTTCACACAAACTTGCAAGTCACTCACCTGCATTTAGGCCACACTCCAAGCTTTGTGTCAGCTTGATGCAATTGATTGTCTACAGCCTGTGTCTCTATGGGGGAGGTCAAAGGGCATTAGAATTAAGTCACCCTGGTTTAAGAAAAACAGCAAATTGGACCAAGCTGAAGGCTACAATACCCTCCCCTCCCCACCCCGGAGCTTTTGACACACAACCAAGAGCTACCCCCCAGCAGTAAGCCCTCACCCTGGGCTAGCTCACAGACTGGTCCTTGACGGCAAGCCCCCTCAAGTTTGGAGAACCACAGAGGCCTGAAGCTGGGCGGTGCCCAGCTTCAGGCCCAGTTCTAGCAGGCACGTTTTTGCAAATTCGCACAGATATCACAGGCAAATAGCTCTCTGGAAGGCAAAAATTGAGTTTGCAGGCAAAATGTACTAAGTCTCGCATGTAGCAGCTCAACTTGCGACAAGCCCACTTAAATTGACTGCTAATATCTACCTGGATTTTAAAAAACATACCTGCACTTAACCTACGCAGAGACAGAAAGTTCACCCTAACTGAGTCTCACAACACTTCCCTCCCCACCCCTCTGCTTTTCACACAAACTAGCAAGTCACTCACCTGCATTTAGGCCACACTCCAGGCTTTGTGTCAGCTTGATGCAATTGATTGTCAACAGCCTGTGTCTCTATGGGGGAGGTCAAAGGGCATTAGAATTAAGTCACCCTGGTTTAAGAAAAACAGCAAATTGGACCAAGCTGAAGGCTACAATACCCTCCCCTCCCCACCCCGGAGCTTTTGACACACAACCAAGAGCTACCCCCCAGCAGTAAGCCCTCACCCTGGGCTAGCTCACAGATTGGTCCTTGACGGCAAGCCCCCTCAAGTTTGGAGAACCACAGAGGCCTGAAGCTGGGCGGTGCCCAGCTTCAGGCCCAGTTCTAGCAGGCACGTTTTTGCAAATTCGCACAGATATCACAGGCAAATAGCTCTCTGGAAGGCAAAAATTGAGTTTGCAGGCAAAATGTACTAAGTCTCGCATGTAGCAGCTCAACTTGCGACAAGCCCACTTAAATTGACTGCTAATATCTACCTGGATTTTAAAAAACATACCTGCACTTAACCTACGCAGAGACAGAAAGTTCACCCTAACTGAGTCTCACAACACTTCCCTCCCCACCCCTCTGCTTTTCACACAAACTAGCAAGTCACTCACCTGCATTTAGGCCACACTCCAGGCTTTGTGTCAGCTTGATGCAATTGATTGTCAACAGCCTGTGTCTCTATGGGGGAGGTCAAAGGGCATTAGAATTAAGTCACCCTGGTTTAAGAAAAACAGCAAATTGGACCAAGCTGAAGGCTACAATACCCTCCCCTCCCCACCCCGGAGCTTTTGACACACAACCAAGAGCTACCCCCCAGCAGTAAGCCCTCACCCTGGGCTAGCTCACAGATTGGTCCTTGACGGCAAGCCCCCTCAAGTTTGGAGAACCACAGAGGCCTGAAGCTGGGCGGTGCCCAGCTTCAGGCCCAGTTCTAGCAGGCACGTTTTTGCAAATTCGCACAGATATCACAGGCAAATAGCTCTCTGGAAGGCAAAAATTGAGTTTGCAGGCAAAATGTACTAAGTCTCGCATGTAGCAGTTCAACTTGGGACAAGCCCACTTAAATTGACTGCTAATATCTACCTGGATTTTCAAAAACATACCTGCACTTAACCTACGCAGAGACAGAAAGTTCACCTTAACTGAGTCTCACAACACTTCCCTCCCCACCCCTCTGCTTTTCACACAAACTTGCAAGTCACTCACCTGCATTTAGGCCACACTCCAGGCTTTGTGTCAGCTTGATGCAATTGATTGTCAACAGCCTGTGTCTCTATGGGGGAGGTCAAAGGGCATTAGAATTAAGTCACCCTGGTTTAAGAAAAACAGCAAATTGGACCAAGCTGAAGGCTACAATACCCTCCCCTCCCCACCCCGGAGCTTTTGACACACAACCAAGAGCTACCCCCCAGCAGTAAGCCCTCACCCTGGGCTAGCTCACAGACTGGTCCTTGACGGCAAGCCCCCTCAAGTTTGGAGAACCACAGAGGTCTGAAGCTGGGCGGTGCCCAGCTTCAGGCCCAGTTCTAGCAGGCACGTTTTTGCAAATTCGCACAGATATCACAGGCAAATAGCTCTCTGGAAGGCAAAAATTGAGTTTGCAGGCAAAATGTACTAAGTCTCGCATGTAGCAGCTCAACTTGGGACAAGCCCACTTAAATTGACTGCTAATATCTACCTGGATTTTCAAAAACATACCTGCACTTAACCTACGCAGAGACAGAAAGTTCACCCTAACTGAGTCTCACAACACTTCCCTCCCCACCCCTCTGCTTTTCACACAAACTTGCAAGTCACTCACCTGCATTTAGGCCACACTCCAAGCTTTGTGTCAGGTTGATGCAATTGATTGTCAACAGCCTGTGTCTCTATGGGGGAGGTCAAAGGGCTTTAGAATTAAGTCACCCTGGTTTAAGAAAAACAGCAAATTGGACCAAGCTGAAGGCTACAGTACCCTCCCCTCCCCACCCCGGAGCTTTTGACACACAACCAAGAGCTACCCCCCAGCAGTAAGCCCTCACCCTGGGCTAGCTCACAGACTGGTCCTTGACGGCAAGCCCCCTCAAGTTTGGAGAACCACAGAGGTCTGAAGCTGGGCGGTGCCCAGCTTCAGGCCCAGTTCTAGCAGGCACGTTTTTGCAAATTCGCACAGATATCACAGGCAAATAGCTCTCTGGAAGGCAAAAATTGAGTTTGCAGGCAAAATGTACTAAGTCTCGCATGTAGCAGCTCAACTTGGGACAAGCCCACTTAAATTGACTGCTAATATCTACCTGGATTTTCAAAAACATACCTGCACTTAACCTACGCAGAGACAGAAAGTTCACCCTAACTGAGTCTCACAACACTTCCCTCCCCACCCCTCTGCTTTTCACACAAACTTGCAAGTCACTCACCTGCATTTAGGCCACACTCCAGGCTTTGTGTCAGCTTGATGCAATTGATTGTCAACAGCCTGTGTCTCTATGGGGGAGGTCAAAGGGCATTAGAATTAAGTCACCCTGGTTTAAGAAAAACAGCAAATTGGACCAAGCTGAAGGCTACAATACCCTCCCCTCCCCACCCCGGAGCTTTTGACACACAACCAAGAGCTACCCCCCAGCAGTAAGCCCTCACCCTGGGCTAGCTCACAGACTGGTCCTTGACGGCAAGCCCCCTCAAGTTTGGAGAACCACAGAGGTCTGAAGCTGGGCGGTGCCCAGCTTCAGGCCCAGTTCTAGCAGGCACGTTTTTGCAAATTCGCACAGATATCACAGGCAAATAGCTCTCTGGAAGGCAAAAATTGAGTTTGCAGGCAAAATGTACTAAGTCTCGCATGTAGCAGCTCAACTTGGGACAAGCCCACTTAAATTGACTGCTAATATCTACCTGGATTTTCAAAAACATACCTGCACTTAACCTACGCAGAGACAGAAAGTTCACCCTAACTGAGTCTCACAACAATTCCCTCCCCACCCCTCTTCTTTTCACACAAACTTGCAAGTCACTCACCTGCATTTAGGCCACACTCCAAGCTTTGTGTCAGCTTGATGCAATTGATTGTCAACAGCCTGTGTCTCTATGGGGGAGGTCAAAGGGCATTAGAATTAAGTCACCCTGGTTTAAGAAAAACAGCAAATTGGACCAAGCTGAAGGCTACAATACCCTCCCCTCCCCACCCCGGAGCTTTTGACACACAACCAAGAGCTACCCCCCAGCAGTAAGCCCTCACCCTGGGCTAGCTCACAGACTGGTCCTTGACGGCAAGCCCCCTCAAGTTTGGAGAACCACAGAGGCCTGAAGCTGGGCGGTGCCCAGCTTCAGGCCCAGTTCTAGCAGGCACGTTTTTGCAAATTCGCACAGATATCACAGGCAAATAGCTCTCTGGAAGGCAAAAATTGAGTTTGCAGGCAAAATGTACTAAGTCTCGCATGTAGCAGCTCAACTTGCGACAAGCCCACTTAAATTGACTGCTAATATCTACCTGGATTTTAAAAAACATACCTGCACTTAACCTACGCAGAGACAGAAAGTTCACCCTAACTGAGTCTCACAACACTTCCCTCCCCACCCCTCTGCTTTTCACACAAACTAGCAAGTCACTCACCTGCATTTAGGCCACACTCCAGGCTTTGTGTCAGCTTGATGCAATTGATTGTCAACAGCCTGTGTCTCTATGGGGGAGGTCAAAGGGCATTAGAATTAAGTCACCCTGGTTTAAGAAAAACAGCAAATTGGACCAAGCTGAAGGCTACAATACCCTCCCCTCCCCACCCCGGAGCTTTTGACACACAACCAAGAGCTACCCCCCAGCAGTAAGCCCTCACCCTGGGCTAGCTCACAGATTGGTCCTTGACGGCAAGCCCCCTCAAGTTTGGAGAACCACAGAGGCCTGAAGCTGGGCGGTGCCCAGCTTCAGGCCCAGTTCTAGCAGGCACGTTTTTGCAAATTCGCACAGATATCACAGGCAAATAGCTCTCTGGAAGGCAAAAATTGAGTTTGCAGGCAAAATGTACTAAGTCTCGCATGTAGCAGTTCAACTTGGGACAAGCCCACTTAAATTGACTGCTAATATCTACCTGGATTTTCAAAAACATACCTGCACTTAACCTACGCAGAGACAGAAAGTTCACCTTAACTGAGTCTCACAACACTTCCCTCCCCACCCCTCTGCTTTTCACACAAACTTGCAAGTCACTCACCTGCATTTAGGCCACACTCCAGGCTTTGTGTCAGCTTGATGCAATTGATTGTCAACAGCCTGTGTCTCTATGGGGGAGGTCAAAGGGCATTAGAATTAAGTCACCCTGGTTTAAGAAAAACAGCAAATTGGACCAAGCTGAAGGCTACAATACCCTCCCCTCCCCACCCCGGAGCTTTTGACACACAACCAAGAGCTACCCCCCAGCAGTAAGCCCTCACCCTGGGCTAGCTCACAGACTGGTCCTTGACGGCAAGCCCCCTCAAGTTTGGAGAACCACAGAGGTCTGAAGCTGGGCGGTGCCCAGCTTCAGGCCCAGTTCTAGCAGGCACGTTTTTGCAAATTCGCACAGATATCACAGGCAAATAGCTCTCTGGAAGGCAAAAATTGAGTTTGCAGGCAAAATGTACTAAGTCTCGCATGTAGCAGCTCAACTTGGGACAAGCCCACTTAAATTGACTGCTAATATCTACCTGGATTTTCAAAAACATACCTGCACTTAACCTACGCAGAGACAGAAAGTTCACCCTAACTGAGTCTCACAACACTTCCCTCCCCACCCCTCTGCTTTTCACACAAACTTGCAAGTCACTCACCTGCATTTAGGCCACACTCCAGGCTTTGTGTCAGCTTGATGCAATTGATTGTCAACAGCCTGTGTCTCTATGGGGGAGGTCAAAGGGCTTTAGAATTAAGTCACCCTGGTTTAAGAAAAACAGCAAATTGGACCAAGCTGAAGGCTACAGTACCCTCCCCTCCCCACCCCGGAGCTTTTGACACACAACCAAGAGCTACCCCCCAGCAGTAAGCCCTCACCCTGGGCTAGCTCACAGACTGGTCCTTGACGGCAAGCCCCCTCAAGTTTGGAGAACCACAGAGGTCTGAAGCTGGGCGGTGCCCAGCTTCAGGCCCAGTTCTAGCAGGCACGTTTTTGCAAATTCGCACAGATATCACAGGCAAATAGCTCTCTGGAAGGCAAAAATTGAGTTTGCAGGCAAAATGTACTAAGTCTCGCATGTAGCAGCTCAACTTGGGACAAGCCCACTTAAATTGACTGCTAATATCTACCTGGATTTTCAAAAACATACCTGCACTTAACCTACGCAGAGACAGAAAGTTCACCCTAACTGAGTCTCACAACACTTCCCTCCCCACCCCTCTGCTTTTCACACAAACTAGCAAGTCACTCACCTGCATTTAGGCCACACTCCAGGCTTTGTGTCAGCTTGATGCAATTGATTGTCAACAGCCTGTGTCTCTATGGGGGAGGTCAAAGGGCATTAGAATTAAGTCACCCTGGTTTAAGAAAAACAGCAAATTGGACCAAGCTGAAGGCTACAATACCCTCCCCTCCCCACCCCGGAGCTTTTGACACACAACCAAGAGCTACCCCCCAGCAGTAAGCCCTCACCCTGGGCTAGCTCACAGACTGGTCCTTGACGGCAAGCCCCCTCAAGTTTGGAGAACCACAGAGGTCTGAAGCTGGGCGGTGCCCAGCTTCAGGCCCAGTTCTAGCAGGCACGTTTTTGCAAATTCGCACAGATATCACAGGCAAATAGCTCTCTGGAAGGCAAAAATTGAGTTTGCAGGCAAAATGTACTAAGTCTCGCATGTAGCAGCTCAACTTGGGACAAGCCCACTTAAATTGACTGCTAATATCTACCTGGATTTTCAAAAACATACCTGCACTTAACCTACGCAGAGACAGAAAGTTCACCCTAACTGAGTCTCACAACAATTCCCTCCCCACCCCTCTTCTTTTCACACAAACTTGCAAGTCACTCACCTGCATTTAGGCCACACTCCAAGCTTTGTGTCAGCTTGATGCAATTGATTGTCAACAGCCTGTGTCTCTATGGGGGAGGTCAAAGGGCATTAGAATTAAGTCACCCTGGTTTAAGAAAAACAGCAAATTGGACCAAGCTGAAGGCTACAATACCCTCCCCTCCCCACCCCGGAGCTTTTGACACACAACCAAGAGCTACCCCCCAGCAGTAAGCCCTCACCCTGGGCTAGCTCACAGACTGGTCCTTGACGGCAAGCCCCCTCAAGTTTGGAGAACCACAGAGGCCTGAAGCTGGGCGGTGCCCAGCTTCAGGCCCAGTTCTAGCAGGCACGTTTTTGCAAATTCGCACAGATATCACAGGCAAATAGCTCTCTGGAAGGCAAAAATTGAGTTTGCAGGCAAAATGTACTAAGTCTCGCATGTAGCAGCTCAACTTGCGACAAGCCCACTTAAATTGACTGCTAATATCTACCTGGATTTTAAAAAACATACCTGCACTTAACCTACGCAGAGACAGAAAGTTCACCCTAACTGAGTCTCACAACACTTCCCTCCCCACCCCTCTGCTTTTCACACAAACTAGCAAGTCACTCACCTGCATTTAGGCCACACTCCAGGCTTTGTGTCAGCTTGATGCAATTGATTGTCAACAGCCTGTGTCTCTATGGGGGAGGTCAAAGGGCATTAGAATTAAGTCACCCTGGTTTAAGAAAAACAGCAAATTGGACCAAGCTGAAGGCTACAATACCCTCCCCTCCCCACCCCGGAGCTTTTGACACACAACCAAGAGCTACCCGCCAGCAGTAAGCCCTCACCCTGGGCTAGCTCACAGATTGGTCCTTGACGGCAAGCCCCCTCAAGTTTGGAGAACCACAGAGGCCTGAAGCTGGGCGGTGCCCAGCTTCAGGCCCAGTTCTAGCAGGCACGTTTTTGCAAATTCGCACAGATATCACAGGCAAATAGCTCTCTGGAAGGCAAAAATTGAGTTTGCAGGCAAAATGTACTAAGTCTCGCATGTAGCAGCTCAACTTGGGACAAGCCCACTTAAATTGACTGCTAATATCTACCTGGATTTTCAAAAACATACCTGCACTTAACCTACGCAGAGACAGAAAGTTCACCTTAACTGAGTCTCACAACACTTCCCTCCCCACCCCTCTGCTTTTCACACAAACTTGCAAGTCACTCACCTGCATTTAGGCCACACTCCAGGCTTTGTGTCAGCTTGATGCAATTGATTGTCAACAGCCTGTGTCTCTATGGGGGAGGTCAAAGGGCATTAGAATTAAGTCACCCTGGTTTAAGAAAAACAGCAAATTGGACCAAGCTGAAGGCTACAATACCCTCCCCTCCCCACCCCGGAGCTTTTGACACACAACCAAGAGCTACCCCCCAGCAGTAAGCCCTCACCCTGGGCTAGCTCACAGACTGGTCCTTGACGGCAAGCCCCCTCAAGTTTGGAGAACCACAGAGGTCTGAAGCTGGGCGGTGCCCAGCTTCAGGCCCAGTTCTAGCAGGCACGTTTTTGCAAATTCGCACAGATATCACAGGCAAATAGCTCTCTGGAAGGCAAAAATTGAGTTTGCAGGCAAAATGTACTAAGTCTCGCATGTAGCAGCTCAACTTGGGACAAGCCCACTTAAATTGACTGCTAATATCTACCTGGATTTTCAAAAACATACCTGCACTTAACCTACGCAGAGACAGAAAGTTCACCCTAACTGAGTCTCACAACACTTCCCTCCCCACCCCTCTGCTTTTCACACAAACTTGCAAGTCACTCACCTGCATTTAGGCCACACTCCAAGCTTTGTGTCAGCTTGATGCAATTGATTGTCAACAGCCTGTGTCTCTATGGGGGAGGTCAAAGGGCTTTAGAATTAAGTCACCCTGGTTTAAGAAAAACAGCAAATTGGACCAAGCTGAAGGCTACAGTACCCTCCCCTCCCCACCCCGGAGCTTTTGACACACAACCAAGAGCTACCCCCCAGCAGTAAGCCCTCACCCTGGGCTAGCTCACAGACTGGTCCTTGACGGCAAGCCCCCTCAAGTTTGGAGAACCACAGAGGTCTGAAGCTGGGCGGTGCCCAGCTTCAGGCCCAGTTCTAGCAGGCACGTTTTTGCAAATTCGCACAGATATCACAGGCAAATAGCTCTCTGGAAGGCAAAAATTGAGTTTGCAGGCAAAATGTACTAAGTCTCGCATGTAGCAGCTCAACTTGGGACAAGCCCACTTAAATTGACTGCTAATATCTACCTGGATTTTCAAAAACATACCTGCACTTAACCTACGCAGAGACAGAAAGTTCACCCTAACTGAGTCTCACAACACTTCCCTCCCCACCCCTCTGCTTTTCACACAAACTTGCAAGTCACTCACCTGCATTTAGGCCACACTCCAGGCTTTGTGTCAGCTTGATGCAATTGATTGTCAACAGCCTGTGTCTCTATGGGGGAGGTCAAAGGGCATTAGAATTAAGTCACCCTGGTTTAAGAAAAACAGCAAATTGGACCAAGCTGAAGGCTACAATACCCTCCCCTCCCCACCCCGGAGCTTTTGACACACAACCAAGAGCTACCCCCCAGCAGTAAGCCCTCACCCTGGGCTAGCTCACAGACTGGTCCTTGACGGCAAGCCCCCTCAAGTTTGGAGAACCACAGAGGTCTGAAGCTGGGCGGTGCCCAGCTTCAGGCCCAGTTCTAGCAGGCACGTTTTTGCAAATTCGCACAGATATCACAGGCAAATAGCTCTCTGGAAGGCAAAAATTGAGTTTGCAGGCAAAATGTACTAAGTCTCGCATGTAGCAGCTCAACTTGGGACAAGCCCACTTAAATTGACTGCTAATATCTACCTGGATTTTCAAAAACATACCTGCACTTAACCTACGCAGAGACAGAAAGTTCACCCTAACTGAGTCTCACAACACTTCCCTCCCCACCCCTCTGCTTTTCACACAAACTTGCAAGTCACTCACCTGCATTTAGGCCACACTCCAGGCTTTGTGTCAGCTTGATGCAATTGATTGTCAACAGCCTGTGTCTCTATGGGGGAGGTCAAAGGGCATTAGAATTAAGTCACCCTGGTTTAAGAAAAACAGCAAATTGGACCAAGCTGAAGGCTACAATACCCTCCCCTCCCCACCCCGGAGCTTTTGACACACAACCAAGAGCTACCCCCCAGCAGTAAGCCCTCACCCTGGGCTAGCTCACAGACTGGTCCTTGACGGCAAGCCCCCTCAAGTTTGGAGAACCACAGAGGTCTGAAGCTGGGCGGTGCCCAGCTTCAGGCCCAGTTCTAGCAGGCACGTTTTTGCAAATTCGCACAGATATCACAGGCAAATAGCTCTCTGGAAGGCAAAAATTGAGTTTGCAGGCAAAATGTACTAAGTCTCGCATGTAGCAGCTCAACTTGGGACAAGCCCACTTAAATTGACTGCTAATATCTACCTGGATTTTCAAAAACATACCTGCACTTAACCTACGCAGAGACAGAAAGTTCACCCTAACTGAGTCTCACAACACTTCCCTCCCCACCCCTCTGCTTTTCACACAAACTTGCAAGTCACTCACCTGCATTTAGGCCACACTCCAAGCTTTGTGTCAGCTTGATGCAATTGATTGTCAACAGCCTGTGTCTCTATGGGGGAGGTCAAAGGGCTTTAGAATTAAGTCACCCTGGTTTAAGAAAAACAGCAAATTGGACCAAGCTGAAGGCTACAATACCCTCCCCTCCCCACCCCGGAGCTTTTGACACACAACCAAGAGCTACCCCCCAGCAGTAAGCCCTCACCCTGGGCTAGCTCACAGACTGGTCCTTGACGGCAAGCCCCCTCAAGTTTGGAGAACCACAGAGGTCTGAAGCTGGGCGGTGCCCAGCTTCAGGCCCAGTTCTAGCAGGCACGTTTTTGCAAATTCGCACAGATATCACGGGCAAATAGCTCTCTGGAAGGCAAAAATTGAGTTTGCAGGCAAAATGTACTAAGTCTCGCATGTAGCAGCTCAACTTGGGACAAGCCCACTTAAATTGACTGCTAATATCTACCTGGATTTTCAAAAACATACCTGCACTTAACCTACGCAGAGACAGAAAGTTCACCCTAACTGAGTCTCACAACAATTCCCTCCCCACCCCTCTTCTTTTCACACAAACTTGCAAGTCACTCACCTGCATTTAGGCCACACTCCAAGCTTTGTGTCAGCTTGATGCAATTGATTGTCAACAGCCTGTGTCTCTATGGGGGAGGTCAAAGGGCATTAGAATTAAGTCACCCTGGTTTAAGAAAAACAGCAAATTGGACCAAGCTGAAGGCTACAATACCCTCCCCTCCCCACCCCGGAGCTTTTGACACACAACCAAGAGCTACCCCCCAGCAGTAAGCCCTCACCCTGGGCTAGCTCACAGACTGGTCCTTGACGGCAAGCCCCCTCAAGTTTGGAGAACCACAGAGGCCTGAAGCTGGGCGGTGCCCAGCTTCAGGCCCAGTTCTAGCAGGCACGTTTTTGCAAATTCGCACAGATATCACAGGCAAATAGCTCTCTGGAAGGCAAAAATTGAGTTTGCAGTCAAAATGTACTAAGTCTCGCATGTAGCAGCTCAACTTGCGACAAGCCCACTTAAATTGACTGCTAATATCTACCTGGATTTTAAAAAACATACCTGCACTTAACCTACGCAGAGACAGAAAGTTCACCCTAACTGAGTCTCACAACACTTCCCTCCCCACCCCTCTGCTTTTCACACAAACTAGCAAGTCACTCACCTGCATTTAGGCCACACTCCAGGCTTTGTGTCAGCTTGATGCAATTGATTGTCAACAGCCTGTGTCTCTATGGGGGAGGTCAAAGGGCATTAGAATTAAGTCACCCTGGTTTAAGAAAAACAGCAAATTGGACCAAGCTGAAGGCTACAATACCCTCCCCTCCCCACCCCGGAGCTTTTGACACACAACCAAGAGCTACCCCCCAGCAGTAAGCCCTCACCCTGGGCTAGCTCACAGATTGGTCGTTGACGGCAAGCCCCCTCAAGTTTGGAGAACCACAGAGGCCTGAAGCTGGGCGGTGCCCAGCTTCAGGCCCAGTTCTAGCAGGCACGTTTTTGCAAATTCGCACAGATATCACAGGCAAATAGCTCTCTGGAAGGCAAAAATTGAGTTTGCAGGCAAAATGTACTAAGTCTCGCATGTAGCAGCTCAACTTGCGACAAGCCCACTTAAATTGACTGCTAATATCTACCTGGATTTTAAAAAACATACCTGCACTTAACCTACGCAGAGACAGAAAGTTCACCCTAACTGAGTCTCACAACACTTCCCTCCCCACCCCTCTGCTTTTCACACAAACTTGCAAGTCACTCACCTGCATTTAGGCCACACTCCAGGCTTTGTGTCAGCTTGATGCAATTGATTGTCAACAGCCTGTGTCTCTATGGGGGAGGTCAAAGGGCATTAGAATTAAGTCACCCTGGTTTAAGAAAAACAGCAAATTGGACCAAGCTGAAGGCTACAATACCCTCCCCTCCCCACCCCGGAGCTTTTGACACACAACCAAGAGCTACCCCCCAGCAGTAAGCCCTCACCCTGGGCTAGCTCACAGATTGGTCCTTGACGGCAAGCCCCCTCAAGTTTGGAGAACCACAGAGGCCTGAAGCTGGGCGGTGCCCAGCTTCAGGCCCAGTTCTAGCAGGCACGTTTTTGCAAATTCGCACAGATATCACAGGCAAATAGCTCTCTGGAAGGCAAAAATTGAGTTTGCAGGCAAAATGTACTAAGTCTCGCATGTAGCAGTTCAACTTGGGACAAGCCCACTTAAATTGACTGCTAATATCTACCTGGATTTTCAAAAACATACCTGCACTTAACCTACGCAGAGACAGAAAGTTCACCTTAACTGAGTCTCACAACACTTCCCTCCCCACCCCTCTGCTTTTCACACAAACTTGCAAGTCACTCACCTGCATTTAGGCCACACTCCAGGCTTTGTGTCAGCTTGATGCAATTGATTGTCAACAGCCTGTGTCTCTATGGGGGAGGTCAAAGGGCATTAGAATTAAGTCACCCTGGTTTAAGAAAAACAGCAAATTGGACCAAGCTGAAGGCTACAATACCCTCCCCTCCCCACCCCGGAGCTTTTGACACACAACCAAGAGCTACCCCCCAGCAGTAAGCCCTCACCCTGGGCTAGCTCACAGACTGGTCCTTGACGGCAAGCCCCCTCAAGTTTGGAGAACCACAGAGGTCTGAAGCTGGGCGGTGCCCAGCTTCAGGCCCAGTTCTAGCAGGCACGTTTTTGCAAATTCGCACAGATATCACAGGCAAATAGCTCTCTGGAAGGCAAAAATTGAGTTTGCAGGCAAAATGTACTAAGTCTCGCATGTAGCAGCTCAACTTGGGACAAGCCCACTTAAATTGACTGCTAATATCTACCTGGATTTTCAAAAACATACCTGCACTTAACCTACGCAGAGACAGAAAGTTCACCCTAACTGAGTCTCACAACACTTCCCTCCCCACCCCTCTGCTTTTCACACAAACTTGCAAGTCACTCACCTGCATTTAGGCCACACTCCAGGCTTTGTGTCAGCTTGATGCAATTGATTGTCAACAGCCTGTGTCTCTATGGGGGAGGTCAAAGGGCTTTAGAATTAAGTCACCCTGGTTTAAGAAAAACAGCAAATTGGACCAAGCTGAAGGCTACAGTACCCTCCCCTCCCCACCCCGGAGCTTTTGACACACAACCAAGAGCTACCCCCCAGCAGTAAGCCCTCACCCTGGGCTAGCTCACAGACTGGTCCTTGACGGCAAGCCCCCTCAAGTTTGGAGAACCACAGAGGTCTGAAGCTGGGCGGTGCCCAGCTTCAGGCCCAGTTCTAGCAGGCACGTTTTTGCAAATTCGCACAGATATCACAGGCAAATAGCTCTCTGGAAGGCAAAAATTGAGTTTGCAGGCAAAATGTACTAAGTCTCGCATGTAGCAGCTCAACTTGGGACAAGCCCACTTAAATTGACTGCTAATATCTACCTGGATTTTCAAAAACATACCTGCACTTAACCTACGCAGAGACAGAAAGTTCACCCTAACTGAGTCTCACAACACTTCCCTCCCCACCCCTCTGCTTTTCACACAAACTTGCAAGTCACTCACCTGCATTTAGGCCACACTCCAGGCTTTGTGTCAGCTTGATGCAATTGATTGTCAACAGCCTGTGTCTCTATGGGGGAGGTCAAAGGGCATTAGAATTAAGTCACCCTGGTTTAAGAAAAACAGCAAATTGGACCAAGCTGAAGGCTACAATACCCTCCCCTCCCCACCCCGGAGCTTTTGACACACAACCAAGAGCTACCCCCCAGCAGTAAGCCCTCACCCTGGGCTAGCTCACAGACTGGTCCTTGACGGCAAGCCCCCTCAAGTTTGGAGAACCACAGAGGTCTGAAGCTGGGCGGTGCCCAGCTTCAGGCCCAGTTCTAGCAGGCACGTTTTTGCAAATTCGCACAGATATCACAGGCAAATAGCTCTCTGGAAGGCAAAAATTGAGTTTGCAGGCAAAATGTACTAAGTCTCGCATGTAGCAGCTCAACTTGGGACAAGCCCACTTAAATTGACTGCTAATATCTACCTGGATTTTCAAAAACATACCTGCACTTAACCTACGCAGAGACAGAAAGTTCACCCTAACTGAGTCTCACAACAATTCCCTCCCCACCCCTCTTCTTTTCACACAAACTTGCAAGTCACTCACCTGCATTTAGGCCACACTCCAAGCTTTGTGTCAGCTTGATGCAATTGATTGTCAACAGCCTGTGTCTCTATGGGGGAGGTCAAAGGGCATTAGAATTAAGTCACCCTGGTTTAAGAAAAACAGCAAATTGGACCAAGCTGAAGGCTACAATACCCTCCCCTCCCCACCCCGGAGCTTTTGACACACAACCAAGAGCTACCCCCCAGCAGTAAGCCCTCACCCTGGGCTAGCTCACAGACTGGTCCTTGACGGCAAGCCCCCTCAAGTTTGGAGAACCACAGAGGCCTGAAGCTGGGCGGTGCCCAGCTTCAGGCCCAGTTCTAGCAGGCACGTTTTTGCAAATTCGCACAGATATCACAGGCAAATAGCTCTCTGGAAGGCAAAAATTGAGTTTGCAGGCAAAATGTACTAAGTCTCGCATGTAGCAGCTCAACTTGCGACAAGCCCACTTAAATTGACTGCTAATATCTACCTGGATTTTAAAAAACATACCTGCACTTAACCTACGCAGAGACAGAAAGTTCACCCTAACTGAGTCTCACAACACTTCCCTCCCCACCCCTCTGCTTTTCACACAAACTAGCAAGTCACTCACCTGCATTTAGGCCACACTCCAGGCTTTGTGTCAGCTTGATGCAATTGATTGTCAACAGCCTGTGTCTCTATGGGGGAGGTCAAAGGGCATTAGAATTAAGTCACCCTGGTTTAAGAAAAACAGCAAATTGGACCAAGCTCAAGGCTACAATACCCTCCCCTCCCCACCCCGGAGCTTTTGACACACAACCAAGAGCTACCCCCCAGCAGTAAGCCCTCACCCTGGGCTAGCTCACAGATTGGTCCTTGACGGCAAGCCCCCTCAAGTTTGGAGAACCACAGAGGCCTGAAGCTGCGCGGTGCCCAGCTTCAGGCCCAGTTCTAGCAGGCACGTTTTTGCAAATTCGCACAGATATCACAGGCAAATAGCTCTCTGGAAGGCAAAAATTGAGTTTGCAGGCAAAATGTACTAAGTCTCGCATGTAGCAGTTCAACTTGGGACAAGCCCACTTAAATTGACTGCTAATATCTACCTGGATTTTCAAAAACATACCTGCACTTAACCTACGCAGAGACAGAAAGTTCACCTTAACTGAGTCTCACAACACTTCCCTCCCCACCCCTCTGCTTTTCACACAAACTTGCAAGTCACTCACCTGCATTTAGGCCACACTCCAGGCTTTGTGTCAGCTTGATGCAATTGATTGTCAACAGCCTGTGTCTCTATGGGGGAGGTCAAAGGGCATTAGAATTAAGTCACCATGGTTTAAGAAAAACAGCAAATTGGACCAAGCTGAAGGCTACAATACCCTCCCCTCCCCACCCCGGAGCTTTTGACACACAACCAAGAGCTACCCCCCAGCAGTAAGCCCTCACCCTGGGCTAGCTCACAGACTGGTCCTTGACGGCAAGCCCCCTCAAGTTTGGAGAACCACAGAGGTCTGAAGCTGGGCGGTGCCCAGCTTCAGGCCCAGTTCTAGCAGGCACGTTTTTGCAAATTCGCACAGATATCACAGGCAAATAGCTCTCTGGAAGGCAAAAATTGAGTTTGCAGGCAAAATGTACTAAGTCTCGCATGTAGCAGCTCAACTTGGGACAAGCCCACTTAAATTGACTGCTAATATCTACCTGGATTTTCAAAAACATACCTGCACTTAACCTACGCAGAGACAGAAAGTTCACCCTAACTGAGTCTCACAACACTTCCCTCCCCACCCCTCTGCTTTTCACACAAACTTGCAAGTCACTCACCTGCATTTAGGCCACACTCCAGGCTTTGTGTCAGCTTGATGCAATTGATTGTCAACAGCCTGTGTCTCTATGGGGGAGGTCAAAGGGCTTTAGAATTAAGTCACCCTGGTTTAAGAAAAACAGCAAATTGGACCAAGCTGAAGGCTACAGTACCCTCCCCTCCCCACCCCGGAGCTTTTGACACACAACCAAGAGCTACCCCCCAGCAGTAAGCCCTCACCCTGGGCTAGCTCACAGACTGGTCCTTGACGGCAAGCCCCCTCAAGTTTGGAGAACCACAGAGGTCTGAAGCTGGGCGGTGCCCAGCTTCAGGCCCAGTTCTAGCAGGCACGTTTTTGCAAATTCGCACAGATATCACAGGCAAATAGCTCTCTGGAAGGCAAAAATTGAGTTTGCAGGCAAAATGTACTAAGTCTCGCATGTAGCAGCTCAACTTGGGACAAGCCCACTTAAATTGACTGCTAATATCTACCTGGATTTTCAAAAACATACCTGCACTTAACCTACGCAGAGACAGAAAGTTCACCCTAACTGAGTCTCACAACACTTCCCTCCCCACCCCTCTGCTTTTCACACAAACTTGCAAGTCACTCACCTGCATTTAGGCCACACTCCAGGCTTTGTGTCAGCTTGATGCAATTGATTGTCAACAGCCTGTGTCTCTATGGGGGAGGTCAAAGGGCATTAGAATTAAGTCACCCTGGTTTAAGAAAAACAGCAAATTGGACCAAGCTGAAGGCTACAATACCCTCCCCTCCCCACCCCGGAGCTTTTGACACACAACCAAGAGCTACCCCCCAGCAGTAAGCCCTCACCCTGGGCTAGCTCACAGACTGGTCCTTGACGGCAAGCCCCCTCAAGTTTGGAGAACCACAGAGGTCTGAAGCTGGGCGGTGCCCAGCTTCAGGCCCAGTTCTAGCAGGCACGTTTTTGCAAATTCGCACAGATATCACAGGCAAATAGCTCTCTGGAAGGCAAAAATTGAGTTTGCAGGCAAAATGTACTAAGTCTTGCATGTAGCAGCTCAACTTGGGACAAGCCCACTTAAATTGACTGCTAATATCTACCTGGATTTTCAAAAACATACCTGCACTTAACCTACGCAGAGACAGAAAGTTCACCCTAACTGAGTCTCACAACAATTCCCTCCCCACCCCTCTTCTTTTCACACAAACTTGCAAGTCACTCACCTGCATTTAGGCCACACTCCAAGCTTTGTGTCAGCTTGATGCAATTGATTGTCAACAGCCTGTGTCTCTATGGGGGAGGTCAAAGGGCATTAGAATTAAGTCACCCTGGTTTAAGAAAAACAGCAAATTGGACCAAGCTGAAGGCTACAATACCCTCCCCTCCCCACCCCGGAGCTTTTGACACACAACCAAGAGCTACCCCCCAGCAGTAAGCCCTCACCCTGGGCTAGCTCACAGACTGGTCCTTGACGGCAAGCCCCCTCAAGTTTGGAGAACCACAGAGGCCTGAAGCTGGGCGGTGCCCAGCTTCAGGCCCAGTTCTAGCAGGCACGTTTTTGCAAATTCGCACAGATATCACAGGCAAATAGCTCTCTGGAAGGCAAAAATTGAGTTTGCAGGCAAAATGTACTAAGTCTCGCATGTAGCAGCTCAACTTGCGACAAGCCCACTTAAATTGACTGCTAATATCTACCTGGATTTTAAAAAACATACCTGCACTTAACCTACGCAGAGACAGAAAGTTCACCCTAACTGAGTCTCACAACACTTCCCTCCCCACCCCTCTGCTTTTCACACAAACTAGCAAGTCACTCACCTGCATTTAGGCCACACTCCAGGCTTTGTGTCAGCTTGATGCAATTGATTGTCAACAGCCTGTGTCTCTATGGGGGAGGTCAAAGGGCATTAGAATTAAGTCACCCTGGTTTAAGAAAAACAGCAAATTGGACCAAGCTGAAGGCTACAATACCCTCCCCTCCCCACCCCGGAGCTTTTGACACACAACCAAGAGCTACCCCCCAGCAGTAAGCCCTCACCCTGGGCTAGCTCACAGATTGGTCCTTGACGGCAAGCCCCCTCAAGTTTGGAGAACCACAGAGGCCTGAAGCTGGGCGGTGCCCAGCTTCAGGCCCAGTTCTAGCAGGCACGTTTTTGCAAATTCGCACAGATATCACAGGCAAATAGCTCTCTGGAAGGCAAAAATTGAGTTTGCAGGCAAAATGTACTAAGTCTCGCATGTAGCAGTTCAACTTGGGACAAGCCCACTTAAATTGACTGCTAATATCTACCTGGATTTTCAAAAACATACCTGCACTTAACCTACGCAGAGACAGAAAGTTCACCTTAACTGAGTCTCACAACACTTCCCTCCCCACCCCTCTGCTTTTCACACAAACTTGCAAGTCACTCACCTGCATTTAGGCCACACTCCAGGCTTTGTGTCAGCTTGATGCAATTGATTGTCAACAGCCTGTGTCTCTATGGGGGAGGTCAAAGGGCATTAGAATTAAGTCACCATGGTTTAAGAAAAACAGCAAATTGGACCAAGCTGAAGGCTACAATACCCTCCCCTCCCCACCCCGGAGCTTTTGACACACAACCAAGAGCTACCCCCCAGCAGTAAGCCCTCACCCTGGGCTAGCTCACAGACTGGTCCTTGACGGCAAGCCCCCTCAAGTTTGGAGAACCACAGAGGTCTGAAGCTGGGCGGTGCCCAGCTTCAGGCCCAGTTCTAGCAGGCACGTTTTTGCAAATTCGCACAGATATCACAGGCAAATAGCTCTCTGGAAGGCAAAAATTGAGTTTGCAGGCAAAATGTACTAAGTCTCGCATGTAGCAGCTCAACTTGGGACAAGCCCACTTAAATTGACTGCTAATATCTACCTGGATTTTCAAAAACATACCTGCACTTAACCTACGCAGAGACAGAAAGTTCACCCTAACTGAGTCTCACAACACTTCCCTCCCCACCCCTCTGCTTTTCACACAAACTTGCAAGTCACTCACCTGCATTTAGGCCACACTCCAGGCTTTGTGTCAGCTTGATGCAATTGATTGTCAACAGCCTGTGTCTCTATGGGGGAGGTCAAAGGGCTTTAGAATTAAGTCACCCTGGTTTAAGAAAAACAGCAAATTGGACCAAGCTGAAGGCTACAGTACCCTCCCCTCCCCACCCCGGAGCTTTTGACACACAACCAAGAGCTACCCCCCAGCAGTAAGCCCTCACCCTGGGCTAGCTCACAGACTGGTCCTTGACGGCAAGCCCCCTCAAGTTTGGAGAACCACAGAGGTCTGAAGCTGGGCGGTGCCCAGCTTCAGGCCCAGTTCTAGCAGGCACGTTTTTGCAAATTCGCACAGATATCACAGGCAAATAGCTCTCTGGAAGGCAAAAATTGAGTTTGCAGGCAAAATGTACTAAGTCTCGCATGTAGCAGCTCAACTTGGGACAAGCCCACTTAAATTGACTGCTAATATCTACCTGGATTTTCAAAAACATACCTGCACTTAACCTACGCAGAGACAGAAAGTTCACCCTAACTGAGTCTCACAACACTTCCCTCCCCACCCCTCTGCTTTTCACACAAACTTGCAAGTCACTCACCTGCATTTAGGCCACACTCCAGGCTTTGTGTCAGCTTGATGCAATTGATTGTCAACAGCCTGTGTCTCTATGGGGGAGGTCAAAGGGCATTAGAATTAAGTCACCCTGGTTTAAGAAAAACAGCAAATTGGACCAAGCTGAAGGCTACAATACCCTCCCCTCCCCACCCCGGAGCTTTTGACACACAACCAAGAGCTACCCCCCAGCAGTAAGCCCTCACCCTGGGCTAGCTCACAGACTGGTCCTTGACGGCAAGCCCCCTCAAGTTTGGAGAACCACAGAGGTCTGAAGCTGGGCGGTGCCCAGCTTCAGGCCCAGTTCTAGCAGGCACGTTTTTGCAAATTCGCACAGATATCACAGGCAAATAGCTCTCTGGAAGGCAAAAATTGAGTTTGCAGGCAAAATGTACTAAGTCTTGCATGTAGCAGCTCAACTTGGGACAAGCCCACTTAAATTGACTGCTAATATCTACCTGGATTTTCAAAAACATACCTGCACTTAACCTACGCAGAGACAGAAAGTTCACCCTAACTGAGTCTCACAACAATTCCCTCCCCACCCCTCTTCTTTTCACACAAACTTGCAAGTCACTCACCTGCATTTAGGCCACACTCCAAGCTTTGTGTCAGCTTGATGCAATTGATTGTCAACAGCCTGTGTCTCTATGGGGGAGGTCAAAGGGCATTAGAATTAAGTCACCCTGGTTTAAGAAAAACAGCAAATTGGACCAAGCTGAAGGCTACAATACCCTCCCCTCCCCACCCCGGAGCTTTTGACACACAACCAAGAGCTACCCCCCAGCAGTAAGCCCTCACCCTGGGCTAGCTCACAGACTGGTCCTTGACGGCAAGCCCCCTCAAGTTTGGAGAACCACAGAGGCCTGAAGCTGGGCGGTGCCCAGCTTCAGGCCCAGTTCTAGCAGGCACGTTTTTGCAAATTCGCACAGATATCACAGGCAAATAGCTCTCTGGAAGGCAAAAATTGAGTTTGCAGGCAAAATGTACTAAGTCTCGCATGTAGCAGCTCAACTTGCGACAAGCCCACTTAAATTGACTGCTAATATCTACCTGGATTTTAAAAAACATACCTGCACTTAACCTACGCAGAGACAGAAAGTTCACCCTAACTGAGTCTCACAACACTTCCCTCCCCACCCCTCTGCTTTTCACACAAACTAGCAAGTCACTCACCTGCATTTAGGCCACACTCCAGGCTTTGTGTCAGCTTGATGCAATTGATTGTCAACAGCCTGTGTCTCTATGGGGGAGGTCAAAGGGCATTAGAATTAAGTCACCCTGGTTTAAGAAAAACAGCAAATTGGACCAAGCTGAAGGCTACAATACCCTCCCCTCCCCACCCCGGAGCTTTTGACACACAACCAAGAGCTACCCCCCAGCAGTAAGCCCTCACCCTGGGCTAGCTCACAGATTGGTCCTTGACGGCAAGCCCCCTCAAGTTTGGAGAACCACAGAGGCCTGAAGCTGGGCGGTGCCCAGCTTCAGGCCCAGTTCTAGCAGGCACGTTTTTGCAAATTCGCACAGATATCACAGGCAAATAGCTCTCTGGAAGGCAAAAATTGAGTTTGCAGGCAAAATGTACTAAGTCTCGCATGTAGCAGCTCAACTTGGGACAAGCCCACTTAAATTGACTGCTAATATCTACCTGGATTTTCAAAAACATACCTGCACTTAACCTACGCAGAGACAGAAAGTTCACCTTAACTGAGTCTCACAACACTTCCCTCCCCACCCCTCTGCTTTTCACACAAACTTGCAAGTCACTCACCTGCATTTAGGCCACACTCCAGGCTTTGTGTCAGCTTGATGCAATTGATTGTCAACAGCCTGTGTCTCTATGGGGGAGGTCAAAGGGCATTAGAATTAAGTCACCCTGGTTTAAGAAAAACAGCAAATTGGACCAAGCTGAAGGCTACAATACCCTCCCCTCCCCACCCCGGAGCTTTTGACACACAACCAAGAGCTACCCCCCAGCAGTAAGCCCTCACCCTGGGCTAGCTCACAGACTGGTCCTTGACGGCAAGCCCCCTCAAGTTTGGAGAACCACAGAGGTCTGAAGCTGGGCGGTGCCCAGCTTCAGGCCCAGTTCTAGCAGGCACGTTTTTGCAAATTCGCACAGATATCACAGGCAAATAGCTCTCTGGAAGGCAAAAATTGAGTTTGCAGGCAAAATGTACTAAGTCTCGCATGTAGCAGCTCAACTTGGGACAAGCCCACTTAAATTGACTGCTAATATCTACCTGGATTTTCAAAAACATACCTGCACTTAACCTACGCAGAGACAGAAAGTTCACCCTAACTGAGTCTCACAACACTTCCCTCCCCACCCCTCTGCTTTTCACACAAACTTGCAAGTCACTCACCTGCATTTAGGCCACACTCCAAGCTTTGTGTCAGCTTGATGCAATTGATTGTCAACAGCCTGTGTCTCTATGGGGGAGGTCAAAGGGCTTTAGAATTAAGTCACCCTGGTTTAAGAAAAACAGCAAATTGGACCAAGCTGAAGGCTACAGTACCCTCCCCTCCCCACCCCGGAGCTTTTGACACACAACCAAGAGCTACCCCCCAGCAGTAAGCCCTCACCCTGGGCTAGCTCACAGACTGGTCCTTGACGGCAAGCCCCCTCAAGTTTGGAGAACCACAGAGGTCTGAAGCTGGGCGGTGCCCAGCTTCAGGCCCAGTTCTAGCAGGCACGTTTTTGCAAATTCGCACAGATATCACAGGCAAATAGCTCTCTGGAAGGCAAAAATTGAGTTTGCAGGCAAAATGTACTAAGTCTCGCATGTAGCAGTTCAACTTGGGACAAGCCCACTTAAATTGACTGCTAATATCTACCTGGATTTTCAAAAACATACCTGCACTTAACCTACGCAGAGACAGAAAGTTCACCTTAACTGAGTCTCACAACACTTCCCTCCCCACCCCTCTGCTTTTCACACAAACTTGCAAGTCACTCACCTGCATTTAGGCCACACTCCAGGCTTTGTGTCAGCTTGATGCAATTGATTGTCAACAGCCTGTGTCTCTATGGGGGAGGTCAAAGGGCATTAGAATTAAGTCACCCTGGTTTAAGAAAAACAGCAAATTGGACCAAGCTGAAGGCTACAATACCCTCCCCTCCCCACCCCGGAGCTTTTGACACACAACCAAGAGCTACCCCCCAGCAGTAAGCCCTCACCCTGGGCTAGCTCACAGACTGGTCCTTGACGGCAAGCCCCCTCAAGTTTGGAGAACCACAGAGGTCTGAAGCTGGGCGGTGCCCAGCTTCAGGCCCAGTTCTAGCAGGCACGTTTTTGCAAATTCGCACAGATATCACAGGCAAATAGCTCTCTGGAAGGCAAAAATTGAGTTTGCAGGCAAAATGTACTAAGTCTCGCATGTAGCAGCTCAACTTGGGACAAGCCCACTTAAATTGACTGCTAATATCTACCTGGATTTTCAAAAACATACCTGCACTTAACCTACGCAGAGACAGAAAGTTCACCCTAACTGAGTCTCACAACACTTCCCTCCCCACCCCTCTGCTTTTCACACAAACTTGCAAGTCACTCACCTGCATTTAGGCCACACTCCAAGCTTTGTGTCAGCTTGATGCAATTGATTGTCAACAGCCTGTGTCTCTATGGGGGAGGTCAAAGGGCTTTAGAATTAAGTCACCCTGGTTTAAGAAAAACAGCAAATTGGACCAAGCTGAAGGCTACAGTACCCTCCCCTCCCCACCCCGGAGCTTTTGACACACAACCAAGAGCTACCCCCCAGCAGTAAGCCCTCACCCTGGGCTAGCTCACAGACTGGTCCTTGACGGCAAGCCCCCTCAAGTTTGGAGAACCACAGAGGTCTGAAGCTGGGCGGTGCCCAGCTTCAGGCCCAGTTCTAGCAGGCACGTTTTTGCAAATTCGCACAGATATCACAGGCAAATAGCTCTCTGGAAGGCAAAAATTGAGTTTGCAGGCAAAATGTACTAAGTCTCGCATGTAGCAGCTCAACTTGGGACAAGCCCACTTAAATTGACTGCTAATATCTACCTGGATTTTCAAAAACATACCTGCACTTAACCTACGCAGAGACAGAAAGTTCACCCTAACTGAGTCTCACAACACTTCCCTCCCCACCCCTCTGCTTTTCACACAAACTTGCAAGTCACTCACCTGCATTTAGGCCACACTCCAGGCTTTGTGTCAGCTTGATGCAATTGATTGTCAACAGCCTGTGTCTCTATGGGGGAGGTCAAAGGGCATTAGAATTAAGTCACCCTGGTTTAAGAAAAACAGCAAATTGGACCAAGCTGAAGGCTACAATACCCTCCCCTCCCCACCCCGGAGCTTTTGACACACAACCAAGAGCTACCCCCCAGCAGTAAGCCCTCACCCTGGGCTAGCTCACAGACTGGTCCTTGACGGCAAGCCCCCTCAAGTTTGGAGAACCACAGAGGTCTGAAGCTGGGCGGTGCCCAGCTTCAGGCCCAGTTCTAGCAGGCACGTTTTTGCAAATTCGCACAGATATCACAGGCAAATAGCTCTCTGGAAGGCAAAAATTGAGTTTGCAGGCAAAATGTACTAAGTCTCGCATGTAGCAGCTCAACTTGGGACAAGCCCACTTAAATTGACTGCTAATATCTACCTGGATTTTCAAAAACATACCTGCACTTAACCTACGCAGAGACAGAAAGTTCACCCTAACTGAGTCTCACAACACTTCCCTCCCCACCCCTCTGCTTTTCACACAAACTTGCAAGTCACTCACCTGCATTTAGGCCACACTCCAAGCTTTGTGTCAGCTTGATGCAATTGATTGTCAACAGCCTGTGTCTCTATGGGGGAGGTCAAAGGGCTTTAGAATTAAGTCACCCTGGTTTAAGAAAAACAGCAAATTGGACCAAGCTGAAGGCTACAGTACCCTCCCCTCCCCACCCCGGAGCTTTTGACACACAACCAAGAGCTACCCCCCAGCAGTAAGCCCTCACCCTGGGCTAGCTCACAGACTGGTCCTTGACGGCAAGCCCCCTCAAGTTTGGAGAACCACAGAGGTCTGAAGCTGGGCGGTGCCCAGCTTCAGGCCCAGTTCTAGCAGGCACGTTTTTGCAAATTCGCACAGATATCACAGGCAAATAGCTCTCTGGAAGGCAAAAATTGAGTTTGCAGGCAAAATGTACTAAGTCTCGCATGTAGCAGCTCAACTTGGGACAAGCCCACTTAAATTGACTGCTAATATCTACCTGGATTTTCAAAAACATACCTGCACTTAACCTACGCAGAGACAGAAAGTTCACCCTAACTGAGTCTCACAACACTTCCCTCCCCACCCCTCTGCTTTTCACACAAACTTGCAAGTCACTCACCTGCATTTAGGCCACACTCCAGGCTTTGTGTCAGCTTGATGCAATTGATTGTCAACAGCCTGTGTCTCTATGGGGGAGGTCAAAGGGCATTAGAATTAAGTCACCCTGGTTTAAGAAAAACAGCAAATTGGACCAAGCTGAAGGCTACAATACCCTCCCCTCCCCACCCCGGAGCTTTTGACACACAACCAAGAGCTACCCCCCAGCAGTAAGCCCTCACCCTGGGCTAGCTCACAGACTGGTCCTTGACGGCAAGCCCCCTCAAGTTTGGAGAACCACAGAGGTCTGAAGCTGGGCGGTGCCCAGCTTCAGGCCCAGTTCTAGCAGGCACGTTTTTGCAAATTCGCACAGATATCACAGGCAAATAGCTCTCTGGAAGGCAAAAATTGAGTTTGCAGGCAAAATGTACTAAGTCTCGCATGTAGCAGCTCAACTTGGGACAAGCCCACTTAAATTGACTGCTAATATCTACCTGGATTTTCAAAAACATACCTGCACTTAACCTACGCAGAGACAGAAAGTTCACCCTAACTGAGTCTCACAACACTTCCCTCCCCACCCCTCTGCTTTTCACACAAACTTGCAAGTCACTCACCTGCATTTAGGCCACACTCCAAGCTTTGTGTCAGCTTGATGCAATTGATTGTCAACAGCCTGTGTCTCTATGGGGGAGGTCAAAGGGCATTAGAATTAAGTCACCCTGGTTTAAGAAAAACAGCAAATTGGACCAAGCTGAAGGCTACAGTACCCTCCCCTCCCCACCCCAGAGCTTTTGACACACAACCAAGAGCTACCCCCCAGCAGTAAGCCCTCACCCTGGGCTAGCTCACAGACTGGTCCTTGACGGGAAGCCCCCTCAAGTTTGGAGAACCACAGAGGTCTGAAGCTGGGCGGTGCCCAGCTTCAGGCCCAGTTCTAGCAGGCACGTTTTTGCAAATTCGCACAGATATCACAGGCAAATAGCTCTCTGGAAGGCAAAAATTGAGTTTGCAGGCAAAATGTACTAAGTCTCGCATGTAGCAGCTCAACTTGGGACAAGCCCACTTAAATTGACTGCTAATATCTACCTGGATTTTCAAAAACATACCTGCACTTAACCTACGCAGAGACAGAAAGTTCACCCTAACTGAGTCTCACAACACTTCCCTCCCCACCCCTCTGCTTTTCACACAAACTTGCAAGTCACTCACCTGCATTTAGGCCACACTCCAGGCTTTGTGTCAGCTTGATGCAATTGATTGTCAACAGCCTGTGTCTCTATGGGGGAGGTCAAAGGGCATTAGAATTAAGTCACCCTGGTTTAAGAAAAACAGCAAATTGGACCAAGCTGAAGGCTACAATACCCTCCCCTCCCCACCCCGGAGCTTTTGACACACAACCAAGAGCTACCCCCCAGCAGTAAGCCCTCACCCTGGGCTAGCTCACAGACTGGTCCTTGACGGCAAGCCCCCTCAAGTTTGGAGAACCACAGAGGTCTGAAGCTGGGCGGTGCCCAGCTTCAGGCCCAGTTCTAGCAGGCACGTTTTTGCAAATTCGCACAGATATCACAGGCAAATAGCTCTCTGGAAGGCAAAAATTGAGTTTGCAGGCAAAATGTACTAAGTCTCGCATGTAGCAGCTCAACTTGGGACAAGCCCACTTAAATTGACTGCTAATATCTACCTGGATTTTCAAAAACATACCTGCACTTAACCTACGCAGAGACAGAAAGTTCACCCTAACTGAGTCTCACAACACTTCCCTCCCCACCCCTCTGCTTTTCACACAAACTTGCAAGTCACTCACCTGCATTTAGGCCACACTCCAAGCTTTGTGTCAGCTTGATGCAATTGATTGTCAACAGCCTGTGTCTCTATGGGGGAGGTCAAAGGGCTTTAGAATTAAGTCACCCTGGTTTAAGAAAAACAGCAAATTGGACCAAGCTGAAGGCTACAGTACCCTCCCCTCCCCACCCCGGAGCTTTTGGCACACAACCAAGAGCTACCCCCCAGCAGTAAGCCCTCACCCTGGGCTAGCTCACAGACTGGTCCTTGACGGCAAGCCCCCTCAAGTTTGGAGAACCACAGAGGTCTGAAGCTGGGCGGTGCCCAGCTTCAGGCCCAGTTCTAGCAGGCACGTTTTTGCAAATTCGCACAGATATCACAGGCAAATAGCTCTCTGGAAGGCAAAAATTGAGTTTGCAGGCAAAATGTACTAAGTCTCGCATGTAGCAGCTCAACTTGCGACAAGCCCACTTAAATTGACTGCTAATATCTACCTGGATTTTAAAAAACATACCTGCACTTAACCTACGCAGAGACAGAAAGTTCACCCTAACTGAGTCTCACAACACTTCCCTCCCCACCCCTCTGCTTTTCACACAAACTAGCAAGTCACTCACCTGCATTTAGGCCACACTCCAGGCTTTGTGTCAGCTTGATGCAATTGATTGTCAACAGCCTGTGTCTCTATGGGGGAGGTCAAAGGGCATTAGAATTAAGTCACCCTGGTTTAAGAAAAACAGCAAATTGGACCAAGCTGAAGGCTACAATACCCTCCCCTCCCCACCCCGGAGCTTTTGACACACAACCAAGAGCTACCCCCCAGCAGTAAGCCCTCACCCTGGGCTAGCTCACAGACTGGTCCTTGACGGCAAGCCCCCTCAAGTTTGGAGAACCACAGAGGTCTGAAGCTGGGCGGTGCCCAGCTTCAGGCCCAGTTCTAGCAGGCACGTTTTTGCAAATTCGCACAGATATCACAGGCAAATAGCTCTCTGGAAGGCAAAAATTGAGTTTGCAGGCAAAATGTACTAAGTCTCGCATGTAGCAGCTCAACTTGGGACAAGCCCACTTAAATTGACTGCTAATATCTACCTGGATTTTCAAAAACATACCTGCACTTAACCTACGCAGAGACAGAAAGTTCACCCTAACTGAGTCTCACAACACTTCCCTCCCCACCCCTCTGCTTTTCACACAAACTTGCAAGTCACTCACCTGCATTTAGGCCACACTCCAAGCTTTGTGTCAGCTTGATGCAATTGATTGTCAACAGCCTGTGTCTCTATGGGGGAGGTCAAAGGGCTTTAGAATTAAGTCACCCTGGTTTAAGAAAAACAGCAAATTGGACCAAGCTGAAGGCTACAGTACCCTCCCCTCCCCACCCCGGAGCTTTTGACACACAACCAAGAGCTACCCCCCAGCAGTAAGCCCTCACCCTGGGCTAGCTCACAGACTGGTCCTTGACGGCAAGCCCCCTCAAGTTTGGAGAACCACAGAGGTCTGAAGCTGGGCGGTGCCCAGCTTCAGGCCCAGTTCTAGCAGGCACGTTTTTGCAAATTCGCACAGATATCACAGGCAAATAGCTCTCTGGAAGGCAAAAATTGAGTTTGCAGGCAAAATGTACTAAGTCTCGCATGTAGCAGCTCAACTTGGGACAAGCCCACTTAAATTGACTGCTAATATCTACCTGGATTTTCAAAAACATACCTGCACTTAACCTACGCAGAGACAGAAAGTTCACCCTAACTGAGTCTCACAACACTTCCCTCCCCACCCCTCTGCTTTTCACACAAACTTGCAAGTCACTCACCTGCATTTAGGCCACACTCCAAGCTTTTTGTCAGCTTGATGCAATTGATTGTCAACAGCCTGTGTCTCTATGGGGGAGGTCAAAGGGCTTTAGAATTAAGTCACCCTGGTTTAAGAAAAACAGCAAATTGGACCAAGCTGAAGGCTACAGTACCCTCCCCTCCCCACCCCGGAGCTTTTGACACACAACCAAGAGCTACCCCCCAGCAGTAAGCCCTCACCCTGGGCTAGCTCACAGACTGGTCCTTGACGGCAAGCCCTCTCAAGTTTGGAGAACCACAGAGGTCTGAAGCTGGGCGGTGCCCAGCTTCAGGCCCAGTTCTAGCAGGCACGTTTTTGCAAATTCGCACAGATATCACAGGCAAATAGCTCTCTGGAAGGCAAAAATTGAGTTTGCAGGCAAAATGTACTAAGTCTCGCATGTAGCAGCTCAACTTGGGACAAGCCCACTTAAATTGACTGCTAATATCTACCTGGATTTTAAAAAACATACCTGCACTTAACCTACGCAGAGACAGAAAGTTCACCCTAACTGAGTCTCACAACACTTCCCTCCCCACCCCTCTGCTTTTCACACAAACTTGCAAGTCACTCACCTGCATTTAGGCCACACTCCAAGCTTTGTGTCAGCTTGATGCAATTGATTGTCAACAGCCTGTGTCTCTATGGGGGAGGTCAAAGGGCTTTAGAATTAAGTCACCCTGGTTTAAGAAAAACAGCAAATTGGACCAAGCTGAAGGCTACAGTACCCTCCCCTCCCCACCCCGGAGCTTTTGACACACAACCAAGAGCTACCCCCCAGCAGTAAGCCCTCACCCTGGGCTAGCTCACAGACTGGTCCTTGACGGCAAGCCCCCTCAAGTTTGGAGAACCACAGAGGTCTGAAGCTGGGCGGTGCCCAGCTTCAGGCCCAGTTCTAGCAGGCACGTTTTTGCAAATTCGCACAGATATATATATATATATATAAGTTAGAATGCTTCGAGCCAACAGAGATGCTTGTGCCAGAAGGATCCGAAAGGATTCACAGTCCAAACCTCGAAGAATCAATTTAAAAAACTGGTACAAAAAAACGACGAGGACGGACAACTTCGGGCGAAGAAAACTATATACAATAAAAAATCTAAAAAGGTAAAAAGTTTTAATAAAAAAAGACGTTTCGGTCGTTGACCTTCATCAGTTGCAGTGCAGTGGCACTGCAACTGGCGTAGAGCGTAGAGCGTAGTTTAAGCGTAGAGCTTTGGATAAGAAGATATAAAGATATAAAGAAGAGACAAAATTCTCTGTTACTCCGAGTTTCGTGCTCACGCACTCATCAGACAGTATTTAATGGAGAATAAACCTGTCAAGTTATATATATACACGCGTCTATTGATTACAAAAAGCAGGGCAGTGCGGTTCTAATTATAATCAGGTGTGAGGAAAAGCTAATAGAGTGTCAATTGTTCCTGAGGTAAAACTTGTTTTCGTGGCGGCACTTGGAAGACTTCAACATCCAAGACTTCAACATTAAATGGACTATAATCAGCCGTGCAAGACCCTACAACAACATTTCTAAACGATGCGACCTATGCCTAACAGAGAAACTAATGATCATTACTGCAAACCCCGACAGTATCCTAAACAAAAGATCAGAACTGATTTCCAAGTGCCGCCACGAAAACAAGTTTTACCTCAGGAACAATTGACACTCTATTAGCTTTTCCTCACACCTGATTATAATTAG
>NW_028145436.1:2710000-2740852 GCF_977016875.1 Pavona decussata | reverse complement strand
AAAACCTCGTGAATCATCTCGCCGGTATTTCGCCTTTCCTACCACGCGACACTAGTAATTTTGTAATAATCGAATTCATTACCTCAACAACGACTCCACGCAGATGTTACACAATCTATGGCCACATCCTACAATTTGTACAGGATCCTTCATTGGTAAATGACACACCAGACATTCCCAATCCTCTGGAACTCTGTTTTTAAATTCGTAATCATACCCACCTAATTCAGGTAAATTCACAAACGCCGACATTATTATTTGTCGTTTTAGAACGAACAGAAATTTGTATTTGCGTGATCCTTTCCGAAACGCAAAATATTCGGTATCATATTGCTGTCATTCCTCGTCCAATCGATGCGTAGATAGAGTTACTCGCGTGACTCTCGATCAATCGTGTTTTTGGATGACTGCCCATTTCCACCGGGACACATTTGCATTTAGGGAAAATAAAGGCTATTCATTTTTTCTCTGGGTCCGTTGTATAAATGGCACAAAGTGCCTGGTGTGGCCGAGCATTAAAACTTCACACTTGAACAGAACATGATCAGAAATCACAACTGGCAGGAGGCAGGAGGAGAGACGAGAGCTTAGTTAAACGATTTTAGATGTAGAAAAACGTCTGCATTTTACACATTTCTTCCATTCATAGTTGGCAAATTTTCGCTTTTCAAAAACACGGGGTTCAAATTTGAAGCATTGATGGGGCCCTAAAGTTTTTGGAAAAACTGCTTGTTATTTGATTGTTTACTTGTGAGTGTGTTTTATTTGTTTGTTTTTTTTTTTGTTTGTTTGTTCTTGTTTCTTCTTATTTCTTTTTTGTAAGAAAATATACTGTTACTGTAGATTTAATCTGTAATGATGGTAGTGATCAAAATTTGTTCACCTCAATGACCTTCACTGATTTTGTGTTTCAGTGTTTAATTTGTTACCGACTAACGCCACTAACACACTGCATCACATCACCTCGAAAATTTTGTTTGGCAGCACTTTTGTTACCTTTGACGTAAGTCAAAGACAGCCTTTGTCATTAAGTTTCTGAAGATTAGTAAGCTTAATCAGCCGTTCTTGTACCGTAAGGCTGAGAGGTCATGCCCCGGAAATATTAAAATTCTATAGATGGTTTATGATTGCACACTTAGTTTCTCCGATGTAAGTTTTTCAGTTTCGCCGCATTTCAAAAAGTTTCAACCTCCTTCAGTTAGCTTCTCCGCCGAATACATATTGAAACTCTGCTATCGTGTATACCAAATTGGTTCACTGATGAAAAAATTCGCGGAAGAGGATTAAAACCAGGGTATATATTCGTCATATTCACCATCTTCAGCAGGTCGCCATGTCTGGCTACGATTACGAGTTTGTGTCACCGGTTGCAGACGAAGATTGTTGTCCAATATGTAGCAGCCCAATGAAAGAACCTGTTCAGACAAGATGTGGTCACCGGTTTTGCCGCTTCTGTTTAGAAGAATCCATGAGAAGGTAATGCAATTTGACTCGTTTACTATTTAATGTCTGAACGCAGCGGAAACTACTGGGCTAAGTTGTCAAAAACTGACGACTCGCCTTGAATCCAACATGGTGAAGTTATCGCTATGTAGTCAAACCTTTCGTTTATTCAGACTTTGTGAACTCGACTGAGGGAAATAGTTGGGACGTCTGCGTCTTAGTACTTTGACAATGAAACGATGCCGTGAGTCGAGAAGCCGTAACTTCGACGACCACTTGAGACACTTCAGTTACGGTTGTGGCGGTTGTACACACGTGGGTTGTAAACTAAAACTGAAGGCGGTCAATAAATAAGCGAATTCAAGTTCCGGGTAGCTGACACTCTATTAATCAAGGCCATTTGTGTGATTACATTAAAAAAAGAGTAGAAATGGTTGCTAAAACGGCAAATATTAACGAGATCACGTCCTTATTGTCACTTGCATGGCTATGTCCTTCGAGGCCAGTCGCTTTATTTTCTCCTGCAGACGTCTTTTAGGCATTGTGTATAGCTTTAATTGTAGCAGTTTTCTTTATCATTAAGTATCCCCATCAATACCCCTATACAGCTGTACCTTCATTATATATATATATATATATATATATATATATATATATATATATATATACAAACTTCACACCACAGTATGTTTACATTCTTCAAGAGACAATCGGGCTTCACAAACCAGGAAGTGAGTGAACTTATCACTACGTCGTTTAGTCAGCGATAATAGATTGCAAAGACTGAAAATTTACTGTTCATAATTACCTCAAAACGGATTTGATTTCCCTAATTGGCTCCAAATAATATGTCATCACGATTGCCAGCCAAAATCTTCTTTTAAGCGACGGAATCAAGGCAGAGACCAATACAATCCAACTTCGTAAGAGATTTAATGTAATGTAAAGAATTAATTAGAACATCATGAGTCCTCACGAGTTTCATAAATGCTGGTAGTGTTCCATAATTATGATTCGGATTCATACAGCGCCAAGTCCACTGTCTAGTGGAGTATTCGATAGGGAATGATCTGCTAGATGTACTCTGTAGAACGCTATGAAAACACGTACAAGACTTTTGCATGGGTTATTTTAAATGGAAACAGAAAACACTCCATGTCCTTATTATTTACCGAAACAGAGTTGAATAGGAAATGCCACTATTCACTGACCAGGCGGTAAAGTGTATTGTGGGCAGTGGTTCACTTTATTTCTGTAACATTGGCTAAACTAACTCTTACATGCAAAACCTAGTACAATACCGAACTATGAACAAATGAATAGCAAATATATTCTAGGCGGCGTTTTGGGTGGCCAGTCGAAGCACGCGTTACCGTTATACCGTTATACCGTTATACGGGCCCAACTTTGGGAACACTGGAAGCTGTTGAGGATAAAACGAGCAGTAAGGTATATTTAAGGTAGACGATTTAAACCGATTCGTAACAATTAGCGACCATTTTGGTATTTCTATTGCTCGTTGTTTACGCTTTAGAAATTGTTCTTTGTCGGCACAGGATGCCAGAATGTCCTATTGACAGAGGGATTCTCGATGCCGCAGAGGTAGGTAAATTGCAAGTGTACGTACGAGCACTGAGTTTTATCAGCGTGGGATGCTGAATAGTTAGTGAGCGTGTGTTGAAGCTTGCATTCATTCACAATCGTTATTTGTACATTCCATTTCTAGCTTCCATCATTCCAGTGTTGAGTACGAATCTTTAGCACTTTTACGGTCGAACCAGGTCAAGCGTACCCCCCTAGACTCTATTAATGGATCGATTATTTGAAAATTGAACCCATCAGTCGTTTCAAAGAATGCATTCATTTATTCCTTGTTAACGCGGATCAATGATCAAATTAAAATTCGCAGAACATAGATCCGCGCTAACAGTAAAAGCAATAGCCTGTAAAATTCAAACTATACAGTACATTTGAAGCAGCTCGTTCGTTCAAACTGTTCCTGCATGTTGTTGACACATTCATATAATTCGTTATGCAAATTTGGTCATGGCAAGAGCAAAAAGTCAAGCGCTTGCAAATGAGTCGGGCTGAAAAATTCCAATTTATCTTTCATGTATAGCATTACCTACCTTGTAGCATGAAAAAGTTTGGTATATATTATTATTTCACCAGACTGTCCATTATACGTCGACGAATAGCGCAACACATGTGCTGCCATTGTCGAAGGTCAACTGAAATGAACATCTTTCACTGTGAGTTCGCATACTTTTCGCTAAATTAATTTGCATATACCTCAAAAAGAGAACCGTTTGTTATAATAAAACACTTCCAGTCCTTTTTCATTTTTGTTTTTGAATAACTAACGGAAAAAACGCAAGTGCACAAACGTAAAATGTTCATTTAGTGATCATTAGTGAGTTTAAATTTACGCGACAGGACCCACCGTGCCCGGTGGCGAATTTTCTTTCTGACAGTACGCGTTGACTGCTGTAAATCACGAGAAATCTGTTTTTTGGAAAATCCACTGTTATATAAATCAAGAATTGCCGCTCTGAATATATTGAGAGGGGTTTTTCCCGCGGGCTTTCTGGTTTTCTGGTTTCATGCATTATTTGTACCCTGGTTCGTATAATCCAATCAGAAATCTAATTTTGATTTGAATACTTGAAACGACTAACGGGTTCAATTTTCAAATAATAGATTCATTAATAGAATCTAGGGGGGTACGTTTGACCTGGTTCGACTGTAAAGCAGGTGCTTACAACTGTTGTTAAAACTAAAAACAGAATCAAGAGCAGCAACAAACTTTTTTATATTATTACTTTTTACTTGTTTCATTTATTGTGTACCTTAGATGTTCATTTATAATACTTAATTTTCAATTACAATACATAACATCAACATGGCCGATTAAAATTGAACTTACACAAAGCGAGATTAATAAAAGAGAACTACAAGACCTTGAGATGTATAAACCAAATAATAGAAATAGACAACTAAAAAGGAAACAACGAGGCGCAAAGCGAGCAAAACAACAAAAAAAAGAAAGTTTAAATAATATCCACTTTTAAAAGTTAACAAATTGACAATAACGACAACAAAAAACAAGAAATTGACGGTGACTTCCCTTGCACCCCTCCCCCCCCCCCCAGCACTGTACATGTAAAGCTCTTATTCGTCTTTTTTCTCATTCCTCAAAATCTCGTTTTTATTAATAATATTTCCTTTTCTTGTGTCTTAAAAATGATTATTCAATAAAAAGGACAAAAAAGCCAATTTCTGACCAGATGGCTGCTTTTTTCTTTATTAAACCAGGACATATTTCCTGACAGAGCAAGCGAAAGAAAGATTCTGGACTATCAAGTAAAATGTCCCAATGAAGAAGATGGCTGCCAATGGATCGGTGAACTGAGGAGTGCTGAGGTAAACGTTTCTCTCAATCTCTCCTTTCCCTTTTTGGTCAAAGTGTTCATGAAATAGTTCAGGTTGCATCTGTACTAGAAGGTACTGAATATTTCGTTGAAAATTTTAAATGCAGTTTTCAACTTAATTCCTTAACCAATACCCGGCCGAATAAGCTGCTTTTATGATCCTATACCAGTGGCTAGATTTAAATGCTAATTTTATCAGCAGATTATGGACGGTTATGGGCTCTTTGCACACTTACTCAGAATAAAATGCTAAAAAAAACCCATGAAACTCCCAGAAGCACGTCTTCGAATAGTTGAGATGTGTTTTTCCGTTAGTCTTCCCTGAAGGTGTGTCGGGTAATACATTTAACCGTACGACCTACAGGAATTTTAATTTCAGTAAACGGGCAAAAAGGAAACCCAGATACATAGAGAGAGATCTGGGCCATATTTTCTTCACTTTGCTGCTAGTAAACAGAGGTGAAATCGGACGTCAGCGTATAAAAGTCGCCTCTGAATGCCTCCTCACTCCATATACGATCTCACCCCACCCCACCTGCCCAGACCAATGACGGCACAAGAAAAATAGATCATGACAACAGCAACTCCACACCCATCGATTTTCGATCAGTGCAATGGCTTACACCCCTTCCAATTAGTATGTGAGGATGAAGGAGACTCGGCCAATGGCTTGACGTCACCGCCCAATGACTCGATCATCTGAACTGAGATAAAGTTTTAATCACAGCCAGCATGATCTTACCAGTGATTTTAAGACCATGGTGAGTGGTTCATCCAGGGTTCAAATCCACGACCTCCCACTCAGCAGTCTGAGGCTCTATTAACTGAGCAAACCAGGTGGCAGGGCCGTGATGATAACAATTTATGATCGTTAATACAAGAAGCTCTAACCGTTGTTTTTGTTCTCCTTAGACACACACAAATAGCTGTCTCTTTGTGCGCGTAAATTGTACTAATGAAAACTGTGACGTCAGTGTGTTACGAAACGATCTTCAGCATCATCTGGATGACGAATGTCCTCAGAGGTTAATTGCTTGCCAGTACTGCCAGCTAATCTATGTTTGGTGTCTTCAAGAGGTATTCATTTATATGCTTCCCTTGTTACCCCTTTCTGAGCAACAGCTTATTCCATTTTTAGTGAAGTCCGTCATGTTTTCATTCATTTTTTTAGAAATTGTATTCGGAACCCAGTAAGCGACCACTTGGACGGCCGAAAAGTTGTTTTTTGCGGTCCACAACATTTACGGAAGGAAACCCAAATCGACGAAAGCACGGACTCGCGAGGAGGGAAACTTGTCGTGAATTGAAACATTGATGCTCCTTGCTCGCTTCATACAGTTTGTTCGAATACTAAGTGTGTTCCACTGTACTACGAACAAACGCAAACTTATGCGCACTGTTTTCAAACCTCTTTATAACAGTTTACTGTCATATCGGCTTCATGAAGGAATACATAATAAAACTCATTATATTCAGCTCAAATTTTCAGACCTATAATTTTTAAAGGAGTTTCATCAAATAGATGTGCACAATGCCTTGTAAAGGCTTCATGAACTTTATCGAAGAGTTAGTACTTTGTATAACATGTGAACGGCCTTGGTTTTAAAAGGGCGTATGCTCCCTGAGTTAACTATTTATGAGTTTTAGTTCTAGTTTGTAGGTTATGAAGCCATTCTCAAGCAGTTTGTCTATAGATGCTATGTTCCTTTTCCGTCAGGACCATTTCAACAGCAATGAGGTACGAACAGTGTACTGTAGGTGAAATAGAAGTTCAGTTGGTGCTCATGAAGGCATATCATAAAGTTCGGTTAATGAAAATGGATCGCACTGAGATAGGAAATTGTTCTTTCAAACTCGCTTCTCTGTTCCCGGGACACTTTTCAATTTCTTGTATAATGTACGCGGCATGGCAAACTAGTGGCACATTGAGCTTGCAATACATTAAGGGAAAAATGTATACAGAATATATTTTAGTTTTCATTTGTGATATAACTCGTTAATTCAGTAAATAATAACCATTGCTGGAATCCAGAGCCTCGTGTGAGGTGGGCAAAGGGGAGATGGTGGGGAAGGCAGGGGTGCAGAAAAGGTGGACAGAAAATTTGCGAAAAATAAAAACTTTAACTTTTCTGGGTGGGGGGGGGGGGGGGGGGAGGTTGCTGCTTGGTCCTTACCAGTCTTTCTCGATTTATGCCACGGAAGGCGGAACTAAACTCAAGCCCGACGAACCTCAAGGCTCAAAGATGGCAGAAATAATTCTGCGCTTTTCACAAGCCATGTGTGTAGTCTTAGGCACAATTCGATCTAATTCATGTCAGTAGTTATTGATAAGTTACCAAACTAAAAATTTTCCTATTTTAAGATAAACACTCACCTTGACAGAGATTGTGGTGTTACTGAGGTTCCTTGTTCCTATGCGCATATTGGATGTCAAGCTGTGGTAAGTTGGACTAAAAATTAAAACTTTTTTATGCTACCACTCGTAATCTTTTGTTTTAGGTTTTCTTGGTCATGTCCTGCTCATTGTCAGTTTATTTCTCAAATAAGATTTACACCTTTTCCCTCCTCCAGGAACAAAATTCAATCAGACTGGAGCGAACACAATCAAATAGCTCCAAACCGTGAAGGGTGTAATTATATACTACGCCAAACCAGGGCTCACATGAACTGCACACTATGGGTACGTTTCTTTGGGGATCCTAAAACGGATTTGTGATCTCAGATCATCTCAGATCAAAGGAACCGACGAATCCACTCTGGACAAGGATTCGTCGGTTCCTTTGATGCACCATGATCCGAATGATCTGAGATCACAAATCCGTTTTTGGATTCTCCCGAGGAAACATTAAACACCCTATGAAAATTATGGACTGCCAATTATTGAAGACACTGTCGTTTTTAAGTGACACATTTCAGATAAAGAAAAGGAAGAAAAGTCTTAGATATGGCAAACCTCCAGCTATCCAGCAATTATTAATTGATTAGTCCTTATAATAAAATTTTGATAATTGTTTATTATCCCTATTTGCCTTTGACAAATAATTATATTTTATCAAAAGAACCATGAAAATATGTAATATCTTGGTCTCCTAAAGGTTAACTTTCTTTACTTGTTTCACGTACAAGGGGCATATTTTAATAATATTTTTCTCTCTTTGAAGCTTCTCAGGAATACTCTTGGACAGCATTTACAATTCAGCATGGATACTCACTTACATTTGGCTTGTGAAAGGCTTCAGGTACTACAGGATGAATCTATCATCACAAACGAAAGGCTTGAACAGTTGGAAGCTACACTCGCCAGAAATAACAACCTTGAAGAGCTACATGATGCAATTAGCGAAAACATGGGTCGTCTGGAAGAACTGGAAGCATCTCTCGCGACAAGAAGCCAGATTGAGATGTCAAACAAAACTGAATTACAACAACTTGAGGCTAGGTTGTCTAGAAAACAGCAAGAGCATGACGAGTTGATTGAAAGCGCTCGAAGAACCGTAGAAGGGTTGCAGTCTGAAATTAAAGATGTGAAGCGAAGGCTGCAAGAGCTGGCAAAGACATCAGTAAGGACTGGAACAGAACCTCGAGTTAGCGCATCCTTAAAGATGCCGACGCTCCTTGCGCCAACTGCACCACCTTACCCGCGGCCAGCTTCACATCTGCCACGTATAGACCGCCGAATAAGGACTCCCGGATCTCAGCGACTGGCAGACACCATGGAAGATGGTAGTGAAAATATGAACGAACAGAGACAACAGGAACTTTCTGCTTCAGCCTCGAGCGCGTGTCCTCAAGAGCTATCGCCTGAAATTTGTGTTAGTAACAAGTTCATCTGGAAGTTTACCCAATTTGAGGACTGTCTGCAGAAAGCAAAGTATGGCTCCAGGACGTATTATCGCAGTAATCCGTTCCAAAACGGTCCATACGGTTACAGGATGTGTGTGGAATTCCATCCTAATGGGCTGAATGAAGGATGGAACACACATTTGTCGATATTTGTTTGTCTTTTAAAAGGTCAATACGATGATATATTGACCTGGCCTTTCAAACAGAAGGTAACAATCACGCTTATTGACCAGCAGCCAAATCTGAGTCTGAGAAGAAATATCCAGATGACAAGTCTTCCACGGAGCAATTCCCAACTAAGTCATCAGTGTTATTGCAGACCCTCAGAATCGACTACAGGGAATGTGGCGTTCGGTTTTAGCAAATTCATGTCACAAGAACGTTTGAAAACTAGACGCTTTCTTGTAAATGATACCATATTTATTTGCGTAGAAGTTGATCAGTCTTGAATGCCGTTTAGTTTTGAATAAGACTGTCAGAGATATTCGGCTCTATGACAGAAATATAACAGTTAGTTTGAAAAAGTGTTTAGCTATTATGCTAAACAACGGCAAACTAATGATAATTGCTTTGATATTGCCAGCAAAGGTGAGATTGTTTGGGATGTTCCCCGGTGCTAACACCATTAGCAATGTATGCCTGTAGGTCAAAAATTTGTGTTTCTGGTGATCTATTAATGTATTTTCTTTTCCATGGTCAGTAGTCTAGGGGGGACTTAATCGTGCTGGTGCTCACTGATTCTCATATGTACTAAATGACGCCCATCTCCAATACACCCAACCTGAGTCGGATCGACTATTCGTCGAGTCGATTCGTCTTACCGGAACTAACTCAGGTCACCATATTCAAAACGAAAGTGAATTCGTATTGCTGGACGTTAGCAGGCAAAGCTACAATAGCAAGAGAAGGCTGTTGACAATTTTGACGGATCGTGACGGCCCGACACAGCTAAGTCGATCCGTCGTTCCAGGTCACGTCGAGATAGCGTATTCTTGGCAAGCAACAAACAATTTATAATGATCGCTCTAAATGAGGGTGCGACACAGCTACTTAGGATTTTAAAAATTATTTTCAATTGCTTATATTTTTTGCCGTGCTGCGTTTATAATAGATGCACTGGCATAAAATGGACAATCACATTCTGCAATAAAACAGGAGCTGGATTCTTGAAAGTCTCAAAACTTTCCGGATCGGATTAGTAATTTTTCGAACTGAATTTTTATTGCCGGGTTTTAGCCGGTAATCTAGTGCAAACTTGCCCAATGAGTTTCAGAAAACTGTCAACATTTTTTAATTTAGCGGTGTCTGTGTTGATCAAAATTGTGAAGATAAACTAGTGACCAGGCCGTAAAGGTATCAGATCTTTTAGAGAAACTAACCTGAGTATCAGGCCTTCCTAACAGGAGGGGGGAGGGGGAGGGGAGAGGATGGTCAGGCTATAGAGAAACAGGCCCCACGTTTGACAATTTTGACCTGACCAGTGTAACTCAACGATGTTTTCCGCACCAAACTGATTAAGACGCTTCTCTTTTACCGGACACATGAGTGGAGCTCAGGCTTAAGATATGATATAATACTGTGACTTACTGATGAAAAAACTTGACAAAGTAATAATTTCCTTATTACTATGGGATTTATCGCGTTTGTGAAAATTAAATCTTACAGAATTCGTCTCCCCCGCTTAATAACCTACCCAGAGTCCTCAGGCTCTTTGGGCAGCCTCCAGGAGTGACTCTAGGGAAATCCAGGGAAATCCAACACCTCAGGCCTTTTGGCCAGTAGTTGGTCGCCAGCAAGAGATTCTGGGGAACTGGAATTTTATTACCATAGGATTTCTGCGGTAAAACAATGCAAAGCCGTTACGGGGCAGCCAATCAATTTTTTTTTTTATCTTTTTCGAATTCGCTAGAGTATAAATTATGGGTGCGAGATTGGGGAAATCGAAAAATATATATATATTATTTTTTTTTTTTGAATTGGCTGCCCTTAACGGTTCTCTTCTCTGCAGAAATCGTTAGGTAAAAAAAATCCATTATTTGGCGACCAACCGCTAGCCAAAGAATCTTCGCACTTTGAAAAAGAGTGATGGCCTGGGTCGAGAGTAGCTGCCCAAGCGATTGTGGGAAGGTTTGGGGGGACGTTGGCTATTATCTTCGCATTTTTGCGTCCCCCCAAACAATCCCACAATCACTTGGGCAGTTACTCTCGACCCAGGCCATCACTCATTTTCAAAGTGGGCTATACGAATAAACCATGGTACATTATATTGACCATATATGAGGTATCTTACATTGGTTGGAAACTACCGCTGACAGAATTCTGACTATCTGTGTCTCGGCGATTGACTCGGCATCTGTAGTGGAAGACGAAATTAAACGCGAGTGAGGTTAAAACTAAACCTCACCATGTCTGGTTACGACTATACCTTTGCTTGTGAAGTTCCGAGAGAATATTCCTGTCCGATATGTGAATGCCCGATGCGGGAACCAGTGCAGACCAAATGCGGTCACAGATTCTGCAAAGAGTGCTTGCAGAAATCTTTGAAAAGGTAAGAAATGAGTTGGGGAATGTCGTTTCAACAGCCAAATATTTCAAATCAACCGAAAAAGATTCCTTTGTGTTGTTTGGTTGTATGGTACAAAGTCGTAGAGCTTGTGAGCTTGTGGTTTGACACGTGGCGGTCAGCTACCCGTCGTCGTCAAAATTTATTATGGTAAACGGCAAAACCTGTCTCTAATTTTGTTTTCTCTTCCTCAAACATTAAATAAATCCAACACAAAAGAGGAAAGTAAATCTCCTATTCACAGCAAATCAAATATTCTCACTTTCGTGTACAAACGGCTCAAAGACTACGGGCCGCCGATTGGTACGGACACACTTGGCGATTTTTTCGTCGATCGCGGCGATGTGGCAGTTTTGAAAATTCATGTGACAAAATCGTCCAACCTGATGGGTTGACTTTACTGGCGATTCGCAATAATGACCGTAGAAAATCGCGGGAAAGGGCACACTTGGCGAATGCCGGCGAATTTAATCGCTGATATCGCCGATCGCGGCGATCGGCGAAAATCACAATGGCTTCACCGGGCACACCTGGCGATTTTCGCTGATCGCGGCGATCGCCGTATAAAATCGCCAAGTGTGTCACCAACTTAATGGCATTTTCGCGGGATGCTTAATGTGGCCTCATTTATTCCCATTGTATGCTTCGCAGATTTTTAAAACTATCATGGCTAATGGAATAGTTTGATTCACAAAGATAGCGTGATGTTGTTTCCGTATTTCCATGTGTTACGCTACTTATCGTTAAACCGAAAATTACATTACGATGAAGTAATGACCACACACGTGGCCTGACTCACGTTTCCTATTCTGCTTATCTTATTTCAATAAAAGTGTAAGATAACAAGTTGTTCTTGTTTCACCCCCCCAAAAAAAAACAGAAAGAAAGACAGGAAAAAAGCTTTCCTAAATGAAAACTTTTAGTAAAAACTGACAATCAAACCTTTAAATTGATTGTGAAGTGGATTTCCAGTTTGTGTGTTTTGGCTTATCAATGACCTTTCCTCCTCGCGTTGTGGTTCTACAACCGTCAAACAAAGCATGATTCCTTCGCCAGGAACTCTCAAATTTCCCCCGTTTTAACTGCCGTGTGCTTCTTAGAAGTTCTTCTTTCGATTTACCGCTTCAAAAGGGTTAATTTTTGTTTTGAAAACGGCATAGTTGAGTCTAAAACATGTAAACAACATGGCCGCCACAATAGTGGAAAAAAACATTCCCTCTAGGAGAGAGCAGAATTTAATCCAGGTTTATAAATAAATCAAATGATGATTTGACGTCACACAGATAGGGATGAGGGGGACCCCTCCCTCGTGATAGATTTTTATTGGGCTGTTTCTGTTGAAGACAATCAGAACAATAGATCCCTTCTAGGAGAGAGCAGAGTTTAATGAATAAATTAATGTGCAGGGCCCAGTAGCTCAAAGCCCGATTAAGCTAATCCTGGGTTAGTGTGAAATTTGATTCGAGTTCAATTACAAAATAAAAAACAATTTCTTCAAAAGATTTTTGTCCCTCTGTTTTGAAGTAGACGTTTCTTTACAATTATCTTAAAATTAGCTTTTAAAAGCATTTAAAACTGGCGAGCTTAAGACCTCGGTTAACTTTTAATCGTGGATTGGCGTCAATCGGCTTTCGAACAACCGGGCCCTGATTTGTAACTACCATGAAAAAAAAAAAAAAAAAGAGATACCCAGCCGAATTTTGGACACAATCTGCCCTCAGGGCATCCAACGTAAAAAGATACCCAGCCCAATTTCAGACTCAAATTTCTGCAAGGCTGATCGGACTGCGTAGAAAACTTAACACGACAGCAACATGATAGAGACCAAACCGAGAATCAACAGAATGCGGCAACCGTGGACAGCTGTTTTGAGCTGGTTGGCTCTCGTCAGCACGGTGTAGCACAGCAAAAAGTAGAACAACCAACGCGAGTCGAGTGGTCTAACAAGTGCACGTGGTAGTGATTTCGGAAATTTGAGTCATATAGATTACTTCATGGAAAGTGCGCGCGTACGGTGTTTACGCACGAGTTGTTGACGAGTGAGTGAGATTTCTGATGCAAAACAACGAGTGCGTAAACACCGTACAAAGCACTTTCCATGCTGTAATTTGTTTATTTTATACATACTGAGATTTTTCCGTGCTGAACAGGTCTGGTAAACATGTACACATAGCTCACAAGTGTTTTATTGTTATAATGAAAGTACACGAAAATATCACGTTATTTCAAAAATGCGTTTTCGAGTGCTGTGATTGTCAGACGTTTACTTGAAAGGCCTCCTTTTTCCGCCATGGTTTTCATCAAACTGTTCAATTTGTTCTGACACATTTGCACTTGATTTAAACCACAGTTTTCTTTTTGACGAAGGACTTTTTTGTGGAATTTATTTCGAGATAGTATGGCGCATAAGGTTTATTCATCGCGTCAGGTCGCTTTTCGGAATAAATGTTGTAAACGGCAACTGGATTTCTTTCGGGTGGACCGTTTGATGGTGGGAACGCCTTCGGTTTAACAGCTCCTGACCTTACGAGGTTCAGCTCCTGTTCTAGTTTTCGTTTGCCGTTCAGAATACTCTAAGTATTTAGTTCCGTCAGCTTCCATGTGAAGTTGCACGTCGCCCCAAGCCGTCTGCCGATGTTCTTCACAGCCTCTCAAGCCAAAATTCACCGAATTGAAAAGCCACAGGTGTTTGGCAAAGCTTCGACATTTGAGATTCCGAGTAAATTCTTTTCGTAAAGGCATTTTCTTGCTTGATCAAACGCAATGTCTTCGATAATATTATACTCGCTGAGTACTTGCGTTCTTTTAAATACCGGTTGAACTCATGAAAACAACCCTCGAAAGCTTGATGGTTCATAGTCTTGGCCATCTTTTCTTTTCACACCAACAATGAATTCACTAACCCAGCGGTTGAGCTCTTCTGGTTAAATTTCTTCATTTTTTCTTTGTTCGTTTTTTTTTCAGCAGAAATGCAGTAAGTAGCGTCACATCGCGCTGCGTTTTTGCTCGAGTGTTTTGTTTTCTTGGTCGGTAATATATTCTCCGCCGGATGGGTTTATCCAAAGGTTTGAACCTACTGTCAGAACATTCAGCCACCAGTGCCAGAACATTCAGCCATCAGTAGTTGTTTATCAAAATGTTTTAAATTCGTCTAGAAATGTCCTGCGAAAAAGTCGAAATCCCGGCAAGCGAGAAATTTAGAGCCGCAGAAAAGCTAGCGCAATCGACAAAGATACGCCAAAGCTACCACGTTCATTCATTTATTGAAAATGTTGACGCGTTTTGACAACCGCTTTCTGATTGGACGAGACGGATTTCCCATGTGTGAGAAAGTCGTTTCGCTGTTTCCATTGGCTGCGAGAATTTCCGAACCGGGTTTTCAACAGATCAATTCTATCTGTAAATCTCAGTATGTATGAAATAAATTTATATTTTTGGCTGATTAGATCTTTTACAGATCCTGCGTATACTTGCAGCATTTTCGTTGTTTGCTTCCAATTTTAGACACGGTCTGCCCTCAGGGTATCCCGGGTAAAAAAAAAATAACGATGAACAAAAATACACCCAGCCGAATTTTAGACAAGGTCTGCCCTCAGGTCGTCCTGCGTAAAAAGGAACCCCACCGAATTTTTGACGCGGTCTGCCCTGAGGGCATCGTGCGTAACAAGTAAGTCGAAAGTGAAAATCCGTAGCCTGATAAAGTAGTTAATCAAATAGGTCGTATTAAAAGGTGGACAACAAGGATTTACCTTATAGAGTCGAAGCTCTCGTAAGCGACCATACCTCGGGAATTGGAAAAAGTGGTCGTAACTAGAAATGGTCACTTACGAGAATGCAATCTCTTAAGTGACCAAAAACCGAAAATACAGAAGCTGGTCACTTACCAGAGCTTTTTATCTCGTACAAGCCATCATTAAATTTTCATTCAAACCTTATAATTTACGCTATTGCCCAAAGGTAACGTGACGCTCGATTTCAAAGGTCACATTAAAACACTTCCAGATTGGGATACCTGTGGTAGACCTCGAAGAAAATCATAGCCTGCTCATGCTCCTGCTCTTTCGTATTTGACAGATGAAGTCACGGACGCTTTAGTCCGCCGTTACACAATCTCGTGGAACACGCAAAGTTAGATTAAGATTCTTAATTTTTCAGGAAAAGGAAATGCCCCATCGACCGCGGTCACCTTAATGAACGTTCCAAGACGGTAAGCAATTTACAGCCTTTTTAAGGGATGACCATGGGCAAGCACTCAGTGACATCAAAACTCGGCATCCGTTTTTTGAACGCCATACTTTAGCAGCCACGTGACCACTTGTCAGAAAAAGTTATTGTTTCTGTACTCATTAGGTGTTTACGTCTAATTATTGGTGCTTCAGGGTAAGATACAATAATTTTGGCGCCAAATTGCCCAATTTTGCCCAATAGTCGTTCTGAGTGTGTCACTTACTTTAATTGATTGTTCTATTAAGAGCCTGTGGCAGTAGTCCTTAAAAAAGCCCTGTTACTGTCACAACTAGCCTCTCGCCAAGATAAAAAAACCATTTAACCGACTATCGAGACTTTGGTTCAAGAGATTTAATTTCGCATTACGAAGAACAATTGACAAGTCAAAATTATCTCTTGCAATGGGTTAATGACCGCTTTCTTTTTTAAACAGGATATTTATCCTGATGTTGCAGTAGAAAGAGCCATTTTGGACCTGATGGTAAAGTGCCCTAATGAATCAAACGGTTGCAAATGGACTAGTGAACTCAGAATTGTAAAGGTGACTGGTTTCTGTTGATATTCACTTCTTCGTCATGAAAGCTATGTTTTTTCCTTATCGTTATCTTCAAATTATCTCTTAACGCATACGAGAAATAGTTCAAGAAATACAGGCTGTATGCAAATCAGTAGTAGATGAAGCATAAAAAGAATTATCCGACAACACACAGAGCTAGCGTAGCTAAGAAAGGACCTTTTTCATGAGCAAGGTTGCTGCTGTTTTCTTATCCCATGCCTTTTTTCTCTATATATCCTGAAATCAGGTTTTCTTTTCAAGTTGCGTTCATAACCGTGGTCTTTCTGACTCCTTCAATTATGAAAACATTGGTTTGCAGCCCTCTTTGAGACCATCGACGGTCAAGTAGTCGTTTTTGTTTTTGATTTTCTGTTATGCTACTGTTTTTGTGTTTTGCCCTGGGCGTTGTCCCACCGTTCCCGCAGTCTTACAGATTTGACTGCGATAGCGACGCATCGACTTTACGTCGCTCCATGCCCATCGAGAATCCGCGCTTTGGATCAGTGATTCTCGCCTCACTCCACCAGTTTTAAAGTGGCCTGTCTTTAATTCTATTCACATGATCACAGACTAAAAAAAATAACCAATTTTTCTTCCAGATACACGAAGCTGTTTGCGATTTCATTGGTGTCAAGTGCACTAATAAGGGTTGTAAGGTAACTCCTTTGAAAAAGGATCTACTGAATCACGTGACTGATGAATGTCCAAAGCGGAAAGTCCAGTGTTCATACTGTGACACACCTTTTGTCTGGTGTCTGAGACAGGTAAATACATAACGCAGTTGTAGTGTGCAGCACAAGAATTGCAAATTTCAGTCATTGATCATGAGGGATGTGTGTATTTTATCTTGAAGGGCCATTTTGACGTTTGTGGGAAGTATCCGGTGTGTTGTGTTCAGAACTGTGGAGAACAGAAAATTCCACGGGACCAGGTTTTTATCTTACATTTTTAAATTCAATTGACAAAAGCCATTGCTACTGGGTCGGGGCCTGTACTGTCTGTATTTGACCGGAATAAACGTTAGTCCGATAGATAGAATCAGTTGGTCCATGGCGATTTTACCTCTAACATTTATTTAGAACCACAGATATGATTGCATGTAACTTATTTCCCAGTTTTTAAATAATATTTTAGTAATAAAGAGATAGGTTTTAATCATACGTGACGTTTAACTATTTTTATTCACTTTTTACTTGTATTGTACATATTTGAGATGTGCTTTTTTAATGTTGTAGTAGGCATAAATTTAGCAAGGCCCTACTGATAGGAGCCTAGTGCTGAAAGGGCCACCAGTGCTGAAATAAACATGACTTGACTTGAGTGTATTACTGAAGCGCTGTTACCTTACAGAAATGTTTCCAGGAGTCCTCAAAAATTATCCTTTATTGCCATTTGTCTTAATTTTGTTTTCAGTGCATTGTGTCCTTTTTAGGTAAAAGCCTTGTATTTGATTAAATAATGATGATGATTTCTCTCGTGTTCTAATAATGATAAGGTTTAAAAATAGTTTTTTTTTATCATTTCTGAAAAACCAGATGAGTGATCACATTGAATTAAGTTGTGGTGTTACCGCGGTTGATTGCACATTTGCCCATATTGGTTGTGATGTAAAGGTGAGTTATTTTATGAGTGCACAGTGACTGTCATTAGACTCGTGGCGAGTTCGATCATATTTACTACAGGCACATTGGCTTTTTTGAAACACAGGAGGCGGAGATTGTTTGCCCGACAGAATACGAGATATTTGGGGAATGGTGACTAAATCAATGCCGTGACATAACTGTTATCACTCTCTTTAGCCTGCGTGCAAGCACTTCTATGGGGTGTTTGTCCTTTTCGCTTTTTAACCGCTTGAAAGTTGGGAGGAGAGCAAAAACTGAGAGGATGGAGAGCGGGAGAAATCTTCGTTTCATTACCCCGTCAAAATCCAAAAAATGCAGTTTACGGTAACCAAGAAAATGACGACTGAAGTTTGTCCCAGATAAGAATCATTTGGACGGAATACTTTATATTTACACGGAAAATCTAACTGTTTAACTATAAAAATTTGCGATAATGTTGAAAACTTTAAAAAATTAAAAACCATCTTGGTTTAAAAGTTTAAAAAGCGACGACGTTTCGACGTTTGTTCAACGTCATTATCAAGTCAGTGATGAGCGAAATGAAAACGAATATAAATGTAAAAGAATTCCTTAGAGACAAGTAAAAGCAAAAATATGTGATCTTAATGAAGCAACACGGTCTATCGAAGGCTGATTTAGCCGACAAGCAATTCTCTGTTCTAAAGAAATGTAGATCAAAGTTTGACTGCCTGATCTTTGAGATGTTGTTCATTAAGGAATTGAACCCTGAGTTAAATACTCAGAAAGACTCTATTCGCGCCAAACTCTTTACATGACTCCGGCTGCGTGCGAATACTTCATTAAGATCACATATTTTCGCTTTTACTTATCTCTAAGGAATTCTTTTACATTTTCATTCATTTTCATTTCGCTCATCACTGACTTGATAATGACGTTGAGCAAACGTCGAAACGTCGTCGCTTTTTAAACTTTTAAACCAAGATGGTTTTAAATTTTTTAAAGTTTTCAACATTATCGCAATTTTTTATAGTTAAATTGTTTAACAAATCTCTTCTTCTACGTAAATCTAACTGTAGTTGAGAAATCTTCCTCACAGATAAAAATCATCCCCCAACATAGAATCTACGCACAATGCTGCAGTACCTTCTCTCAGTTCGTTTAGTTTTCTCCAATAGTGCATTATTATATTGACCACAAGAATATTTTCTCTTGTGGTAAAAAGCTTAATGCTAGGATCAGTAAAGTCTTTTGTAGAACAATTGTCAAAATGGTAGCTTATGACAAAACACATATAAAACGCATTTGAAAGTTGTTCTTTCCTTCTTCCTTCCTTCCTTCCTTTCTTCCTACTTTTTATTGTTGACATAGGTTCAGCGAAGAGCTATCGCAGACCATGTAAAAGAGAACACAGAGAACCATTTAAAATTGGCTTGTGAAAAACTCCAAGAGTTCGAGGTCTTGTCGACTGTCAATACAGCTAACGTTAAAGAACTGGAAGCTGAAATGGTTACTGCTAAGAAGAAGATTGCAGAATTATCGGAAGCACTTATAGAAACTATTGGGCTGCAAGGGCTGATTAATAATAAAATTGCTTTGACAAATGAGAAGTTAAACGAAGTACCAGAAAAGGATGAAGTAGATGCGTTAATTGAAGAGGTCAAAGACCTTCAAGATGAAAAGTTGTTGGAAGTACAAGATGAACTGAGTGGTTTGCAGGTCTTGTCGACTGTCAACGCAACTAACGTTAAAGAATTGGAAGCTGAAATGGTCACTGCTAAGAAGAAGATTGCAGAATTATCGGAAGCAGTTAAAAAAACTAACGGCCTGCAAGGGATGATTTATAATAAAATTGCTTTGACAGATGAGAAGTTAAACGAACTACCAGAAAAAGATGAAGTAGATGCGTTAACTGGGAAGATCAAAGTACTCAAAGTACTCCAAGATGAAAAGTTGTTGGAAGTTCAAGATAAAGTGAGCGAGTTGCAGATATTTGTTAACAGAGGGTTGCAGAGTCTACAGAGTCAAGTTTCAGGGACCAAAGCGAAGGTGTTTACACTCGAGGCAGCAATTTTTAAACTCCGTGATCAAAGACAATCAGACCTTCAGGAAAACAGCTTCTTGCGGGGTCGGATCGCACAGTTCAGGCAAGAATTACAAGATCTATGCAATGAAACTCACAAAGACAAGATGTTATTGCATGAATGTTGCGATAAATTAACTGCACATCAAGAATGGTGGAGAAAAGTCAAATTTGTATTATTTTGTATCTTTTTTCTTGTGGTATTCTTGTTGTTAATGTTACAGTCGCACAAGGAAGGGAATCGCTAGAAGCTGTGCAACAGAAATGTTTGTCTTCGCCTAGCACAAAACTAATCCTTCTCATAGAGTTCGAAAACTTATGGGCATAGAATGTCCATTACTCTATGCCTCTCTGGAGCTGGTAGGACGAAGAGCACACATTGATCTATATTTACTAATCTTCTAAGAAGCAATAATGACGCCAACCTTCCCTTTCTGACCAATCGGAAGGTCCATCTCAGATGAAAAATGTTGAAAATGATGTTTCAAGAAGATGCCATACTTACTCCACTCATGCTATAGAAATAGGAAAGGATTTAGTGTTCATGATTTTATGTCACACAGCAAACTCAAATCAAGGAAATACATACAAAATAACACAGTTTTGGTCCAGTTGGAAGTCTATCCTTTGGACTGTTAATAATCCTTGCTAAGCAAAATGTAAGATACCGTAGTGTTATGCTTTGAAGGTTTTGTTCACTAGGATTGCAACCAGCCTTAGATACTCTTAGCGCCATATATTAATGTAGATCGAGACACTCTTGTTAAGTGAAACATGCTGACGTGAGGTAAAGTAATCGCGAGACGGGCTGTGACCGTTTGCGCAGGCTGGAACAAAGACGCCTTCATTGTTTATAGAAATCGTTTGAACTTTCTTCACTTTATTGAAGGTTCTTGGTTAAAAAAAAAAAAGAAAAAGAAAAACAGTGGATGTGCAGTGGCGAGAGCAGCCGCCTCCCACCCACGTGGTCCAGTTTCGATTCCCGAAGTTAACGCCATATGTGGGTTGAGTTTGTTGTTGGTTCGCGTCCCTGCTCCAAGGGTTGTTCTCCGGTTTTCCTCCCTCCACAAAAACAAACATTTCCAAATTCCAATTCGACCCGGAACGCACGGACACCTTTGCGCAGACGTCACATCTCGAGCGAAATGTCGCCTCTCCCTACCTCCCAAAGATGTTTTTGCGCTACAGTCATGGACAGTCACCACTCCCTGTTTAGTCACAAATTGCGCGAACTGAAATTCTACTTTGGTTTTATTTACAAAATTCAGGTTTGCTCGACAAGTCGGCTGACATTTATTTCCGGCCTCGCTCAATTGGTGACTAAACAGGGAGCGGTGACTGTCCATGGCTGTCGTGCAAAAACATCTTTGCGAGGTAGGGAGAGGCGACATATGGCGCGTAAATCTGTGACGTCTGCGCCAAGGTAACTGGCCGCAGCTGTTGCGAAAAACTTCACTGAGCAAAATTGCGAAAAGGGAGCTAAAATGCTGGCTCAAAATTGTTTCTTCTTGGGATTCTGACAGGTAAGTGTGTTCCAAAATTATCCAGCTTTCGTTTGATACGAATTTGGTTGCAAAGAGGCGAACAAGTCGAACGTTCCAAGCTATTTTGCCGAGTGTGTTCAAATTGTTTCGCGAAAAAGTTGCCTCCCTTGTCAATATTTATATAGTAAAGTCAGCAGAGCTCAGATGCAGATCAGCACTATAGGAAATGAGCACTATAGGAATCCACAAGAAACGAACAACGTAAGTCAATAATTTATTAATTTATTTCTTTTTCACAACTTTTCTGGACTCCCTGTGATTTGACGTTGGGTTTGCATGGTTTAAATTTATGGAATGTAGGAAAATAGACTGTTCACAGTTCTCTGTCTTCTCATGTCCATGTACATGCACAAATAGCGGGAAACAATTTTCCCTGATGTGTTTCGTAGGAAATGTCAACGTATGGAATATTACAAATTTTTACATTAATGACCAATTTTTGGATAACCAGATAATTGTTTTACCGCGCATTCAGCACAAGAACAAACTTGTTCATAGCCTCGGTTCAGGCATAAACAATAAAATATAACATTACCCACTGCTGATTTCAATGTGTTGCTAGTAAGTTCCTGCATTAAAGGGGATCGATGACATTGAATTAGGGCCATAACCGATCTACTTTAACCACGAACAACTTCGGTCGAGTTTGATGTCAAACTTTACTGTAGGAAGATTTTGTGCTTTAACTGAATTATCAAACTTTAAATTTGGCATCTACTCCCGGTGAAAGCAACGTTTGATAATTCAGTTAAAGCACAAAATCTTCCTACACGAGTGTAGGGCAAAAAATACTTGCACTTTCTTTACACAGTTTAATGATACTCAATAAAAATTCAACATTGCAGAAGATAACCCAAGCTTGTTGAGTAAGATTGGAAAAGGAGGGAACCTATATATTAAGATTTTAAAGGTTATTCTTAAAGGTTATTGAGTCACAAATTTATTGATTCATTGGTACGCGCCAATTGGAAGGAATTCAAAGGAATGGCATATAACCAGTTCTTCGAATTACTGAATACTGGCCGAGTGATCTGCTCTTGTTGACGTCATTGTTGACATTTTTCCTCATTAGCATACGACTTAACTTATTGACGCCGTGGCCGTATATCTGACGTATATATGTAAACTAAATGCAAAAGTTGAAAGAACTGATTAAGTTGAGCAATTTGTGCAATTTTCAGCTCTTTGCAAGCAATATTAAAGGAAATACCAGCAATCAAAAACTGCGAAATTGCTGGGTGGCATTAAAGTTAACGAGCCTTACATTCTCTGAAAATTTTCAAGTTTTTAGAAGAGAATTTCTCCGAAACCATTCGATGTATTAGCATCATCAGATAGTGATAACCATATGTTAATGAGGAAAAAAGTGTAAACAAAGATTCGCCCATATGGTAACAACTCTATATACTGAATAAGCATGGGAGAATTCACCCATATTCAAGTACCCAGTTAGTACAACGATCTTACGTTTATTTTGACGTCAGCGTAAGAAATGGGCATATCACAGTTTTTCAGTCGCTAATTGTCACATTATAATTTTTACCCTTGCTGAAAAAGTTAACAACGAAACAGGTTTTATTACCTTAGTGGCGTACTTGGAAAACGAATGATAATTCAAGCGCGTAAATTGTTGCTCGTAATGCCGGTTATTTGCGACCCAGCGTTACATTATTTGAAAATGGGACTTTCCCCGCTTTCCTAGCCGTGCTTTTTAAAGCGTTTACAACGCTAAGAAAAAAAAGAAAGAGCTTTGTTTCCTTCCAATAAAAGAAGGAAGAAAGTTCTATATGTCAGTCACCAAGAAAATTCTCGAAAACTTTCTTTCCTTTTGCTCCACAAACGCTGCCTTGATAAAAACCGTATCGTCTTTGATGTAAGAGCGAGAAAACAAATATTTCGGCTGGCCAAACCAGCCTTCTTCAGGTATAATGAATATTTGCATTGGGACATACGCTTATATAACAAATATTAATTTGCGCAATAGCGGAACTTGATTGACAGTACAAAAGATGAAGCAAATGAAATAGTAATAACAAAACAAAAAAATATAATAAAAGGAAAAAAGCTAGTAAATTTCTTCGCGGCCATGTGGGAGAAGTGTTCTGCCTTTTGAGATTAAAAAGGCTTCCCTGACCTTACGGATTGAGTCTCGGTTAGAGCAGACTTTTTCTATGGAGATTAATTACATGTTGTGGCCTTCAGACGATCTCCTAACCTGCGTGACTTATTGGTTTTGGCTAAACTTTGCTCTAACTCGACTAATCCCCACCCACAACTCCCTTCCGGCTCCTATCGTTGCGGTAAAAATTGCGCCACTTGCCCATACATTTCCGATGGTCTCACTAACTACACCTCTTTTTTCACCGGTGAAACACGCCCTATCAAATCTAACCTGACCTGTGAAAGTAAAAATCTAATCTAAATGATCCAATGTAACCGCTGTAATCCACAATATGCAGGGCAGACAAAACGACGATTAGAAGACCGCTTTAATGAACACCGCCGCACCATAGATACGAACCCACCACAGCCGCAGAACACTTCCTCATCATCGCTCCTAACCGGCCGGCGGCACCGCTAACGGGCCTTATCACGGTTTTCGACGCCATTTTGACGAGTAGGCAAACACGTCTGAAATAACAGTGTTTGTATGGAAATCCGATGTCAAATAATTTTCAAAGAACATCGCATCTGAAAAGTTCATGAATTAGAAACTTTTGGCACTAGGAAAACGATTTTAAGTAAAAAACTTTGAGGGATATAGCTGTGCCAGAAAGCCGGTCCAGTCGTGTTTTGAACTTTCCATGCATTTGTCTGTATAGCGAACCAGCCATGAACTGCTACTAAAAATAGTTCGCGGGAAAAAAATACAGGGAAATGTATTGAAAGTTCAAAACACGACTGGAACGTTTTCTGGCACAGCTAGATCCCTCCAATTTTTTTCTTAAAATCCTTTCCCTAGTTCCAAAAGTTTCCAATTCATGAATTTTTCAGAAGCGTTGTTTTATGAAAATTATTTGACATCGGATTCCCATACAAACACTGTTATTTTAGACGAGTTTGCCTACCCGTCAAAATGGCGTCGAAAACCGTCTCTAACCGAGACTCTACCCGTAAGGCCAGGGAAGCCTTTTTAATCTCAAAAGGCAGAACACTTCTCCCACATGGCCATAATATTCTCGAATAAATTTACTAGCTTTTTCCGTTTTGTTAATTTTTTTTTTGTTTTGTGATTATTATTTCATTTGCTTCATTTTTTATACTGTCAATCACTTTAGTTTTTCGTAGTTCCGCTATTGCGCAAATATTTGCTATATAAGCGTATGTCCCAATGCAAATATTCATCGTACCTGAAGAAGGCTGGTTTGGCCAGCCGTAATATAGAAACCTTTTAAACGTAATTCTACGTTGTACCGGTCTCTGCTTCTTTTATTACTACTACAGTCCCTTGCATTTAAAAGCTTTATTATCGTTACCATATTTGAAGTACCTACGGTTGGTTCGAAGCTACCGCTGACAGAACCACTGGTCTGCAGATCGAAGGCTTCAAACGCGTTGATCTGGGTTCAAATAAGACTTCACCATGTCTGGTTACGACTATACCTTTGCTTGTGAAGTTCCGGGAGATTATTCCTGTCCGATATGTAAATTGCCCATGCGGGAACCAGTGCAGACCAAATGCGGTCACAGATTCTGCAAAGAGTGCTTGCAGAAATCTTTGAGAAGGTAAGTAATGAGTGTGGGTACCCGAACATTTATATTTGGCAGATTTATTTTTCTTGTGGCTCTGTTCGCTCATGATGGTTTTCAACAGCTAATTATTTCGAATCTAAACGCTTGAATATTAAATGATTAGCTTATTAACGCAAGAATACATCAGACAACTAAGAAAATTGTTTTGCTTTCTTCGGTTGTAAGGTGCAAAGTCCGGGTAGAACTTTAACTGTAAGCAGTATTTGAGGCACAATATCGTTGATACAGGTTTAAACTGAAGCATGGTGAAATATCAAAATGTTTACCGACAATACACACGAATGACTGCAGTACGGAATAAGTGAGTCGAAAGTCAAATCCGGCCATACTGATGAAATAGTAAATCATGAAAGGGCATCAAACAATTCACAAACATGCCATTGATTTACTCATGTGTAACCACCGCTTCATTCGTTGTGTATTTTACACATATAACCCAAACTTGGGACACTGCTAGGTCAAATTAGGGACGAGATGGACAATCACGTCTTTTGTAATACTCTTTAGATATTCCAGCCTATATATACGTTGCTGTGCATGAAAAAGATGGCTCTAAAACAACTCAGTTGAGTTGTTTGTTAGCTATTCTTAGCAGCTTCTATTCTCTGTTTGCCCAAGGAAGCGGAACATGGAAAATAATAGACCCCTTATATTTTTTTAACTTTTGTATTTAGGCTCCAACAAAGAACCATTGATACATTACTTGCAAAAAATTCCGGACGATTTTAATTTCGGACAAAAATAGTGTCCGAAAATAAAACTTTCAAGTGTCCGAAATTTTTACAGTATATTATAAAACTCTAAAAGTACTTTATAGGCGACGGCATCACATATTCAAAGCCAATATACATGATATGGCTAGAATTCGGATTAGGCGGCTTTGCTCAGTCGTTCTTTTTATCACTGGAAAGGAAAATAATGAGACACTGCATGCTTGAGGCATAAGCTTGATTGAGTTTGTGTTATTTTCTTGTTGGTGTATCTGGCTGTAAAACCTTGAAGGTACAGTAAAACTATCATTTTAAGTCTTTTAACAGATTTTATTTCAGTAAATTTACTTTAGGCATGTTTCAGCGCAATGTCCGAAATTTTTGTCCGAAAATTGTCCTAAATGAGGGAAAAAGTGTCCGAAAATTAAACGTCCGAAATAAAACGTCCGAAATTTTTTTTGCACGTAATGTATTACTGAAAAACCTGAAAGTGCTCATGCTCAGTCGGGTTTGACAGGTGAAGTCACGGACACTTGGGTCTGCCGACTTACACTCGCGGAATACGAAGGATTAGATTTAAGATTTTTTATTTTATTTTCAGGAAAAAGAAGTGCCCCATCGACCGCGGTCCCCTTAATGAACGTTCCCCAACGGTAAGTGATTTACAATAACCCATAATTTTCGGCTTGCTGTGGGCATGTGACTATTCTATCGAGGATCATTCTAGCACTCGAGCCAATAGTAGGCCGACATTGCCGGATAACAAATATTTAGCACCATCCATACTAAGCTTGAAAAATACTCGACATATATTGTTTTGATCTGTAGTAATCGCGTGGCGACTTATCAGAAAACGTTTTTGTTTCTGCACTTATTGCGTGTCCAAGTTATTTTATTGGTGCTATACAGGTAGGAAACAATAATTTTGGTGCCCGTATTCCCAATTTTTAAAAAGTCGTTCTATTAAAAGCCTATGACAGTAGTTCCTAAAAAGCCCTGTTACTACTGTTATAACTCTCACCAAGATAAAACAACACTAAACCGACTATCGAGACTTTGGTTCAAAAGATATATTTTCGAATTTCGAAGAACAATTGAGAATACAAAATTTTTTTATTGCAATGGATTAATGACCATTTTCTTTTTTAACAGGATATTTATCCTGACGTTGCAGTAGAAAGAGCCATTTTGGATTTGATGGTGCAATGCCCTAATGAATCAAACGGTTGCAAATGGACTGGTGAACTCAGAATTGCAAAGGTGACTGGCTTCTGTTGCTGTTCATTTCCTTTTTTACCCTTTAACACTTTTACACTTTTATTATTATTTTCAACAAATATCTAAAGACAATTTACACAACCCGCGTATAGCATTAGCTAATCTGGGCGGGTATTAGTTATAGACAAAAATTTTAAAATTACAATATTGGTACAACATCGGCGCTACAACGTAAGACTGTGATATGCAGTTGTAAACGAAACAAATAGATATTAGGTACAATAATTAGTAATAAACAAAAATTAAGTATTTAAGCTTAAAGACAACAATATTGCTACAATATCACTACAACATAACACTAAGACATGCAATTTTAAACGAAACAGGCAGCGAAACACATAGCTATAGGGTACAATAAATATTTGCATTAAATTTCAATATTAAAGAATGGGCGTCAACGTAATAGTCCTCAATCCCAAGTACGGTTAATTCCTTCGTTATTAAAGTTAAGGTATGTAGGTATAGAGAAAAAATTTATTTTCGTCCCGAAAGGTCATCACTCACTGCAAACTGCAACATACGCAACCTGTGTTTCTTCTAAACATGTGGAAAAAGGGGCTTCGCTGCCTTATAACTGAACTGTCTTTTGCAATATCTAACCGTGAATAATGTTGTTTCTTTCAATTCGTGAAGCAGTTTTGCAGCTGTACATTTCACGTTGACTGGACTATCGTGAATTCTACTCAAATATTCACAGACTAAAAAAATAACCAATTTTTATTCCAGGCACACGAAGGTACTTGCGATTTCATTGGTGTCAAGTGCACTAATAAGGGTTGTAAAGCAACTCCTTTGAAAAAGGATCTTCTGAAGCACGTGACTAAGGAATGTTCAAAGCGAGAAGTCCATTGTTCATACTGTAACACACCTTTTGTCTGGTGTCTGAGACAGGTAAATACATAACGCAGTTGCTTTTGTGTGCAGCACTTTGAAATAAGAATTGCACATTTCAGTCATTGATCGTAAGGGATGTGCATTTTTTATCTTGAAGGGCCATTTTGACGTCTGTAACAAGTATCCGATGTCTTGTCTTCAGAATTGTGGAGAACAGAAAATTCCACGGGACAAGGTTTTTAACTCGCATCTTTAAATTCAATTAACAAAAGTCATTACTACGGAGTTAGTGCCTTTGCTGTCTGTTTCAATTAAGTTGATTAGACCGAATGTGTTTACCACACTCGGTGTATGCACCTTTAAGCAATATTTTAAGCGCTGTTACCTTACAAAAATAATTTCTAGGGATCTCCAAAGTTTAAACATTAGAAGCATAAGGTCAAAAATTATCCTCTATACTGCCATTTGTCTGAATTTTTTTCACTTCACTGTGTCCCTATAGGATATAAGCCTTGTATCTCAGTGGTATAATAATGATGATGATTTCTCTCGTGTTATAATAATAATAATAAGGTTTAAAAATAATTTGTTTTATCATTTCTTAAAAACTAGATGAATGACCACATTGAAGAAAGTTGTCCTTTCACCAAGGTTGATTGTACATTTGCCCATATTGGCTGTAAAGTAAAGGTAAGTTATTTGATGAGTGAACAGTGACTGTCGTTGAACTGGTGACTTAGGGAACTTGGGGTAAAAATGATCAAACTCGGAGTTCGATCATTTTTACCCCAAGTTCCCTAAGATTTTGCAAATCCGACTTGGCGGCTATCTAATGACTAACCGAGATGATGCACTCCCCCCCCCCCCCCCCCCTCTCCCTCCCTCGTCCCCGACAACCGAAAGCGCGAAAGCCTAAATACATTTGTGACACGTCCTCATCTAGGCGCACGAGCCCTTTCGAGACAACTTAAGCGGGTGGTGATTGTTTGTCCTGATGAGTAGGCGATATTTAGGGTGTTACATTACCGCAATGGTGACTAAATCAATACAGGAGTGCTAGAATTAAAACTCCTCCGGGTTTAGTTCCTTGAGACATCTATCTGAAGGAGAGCTAAGTTTATCATAAGTTAGAAGAGCCAACATTCTGGTTGGGGAAACTATATAAGCACCCGACATTAAGATCAACCTTCGCTTGTGAGTTTTGGTTTTGACTAGTTCCCCCTAGATCTACACACAATGCTGCAGTACGTTCTGTAAGTTCATTGTTTTTGTTCCAATAGTACATCATAAGATTTACTCCAAATACGACAATAAAACGAAAAAAAAAAAAACGGTTTCCTTCCAGTTTCGGCAACCTGGAGACAACGCAACAAAGCGGTGTTGGAATGTGCATGGTCGGCAATAACTTTTAAAGGACATGTGACAACGAAACCATGAAAGAATACAAACACGCGTACAAAGTATTGATCTTTGGTATTCAAGAAAATGTTTTTGTTTTCAAAAAATTTAAGGCCTTTGATTTGCACCCAAGTCACCTCTTTCCTCCTAAAAGCTGACTCGTACGCCTATGAACTCCCCACCCGCAGATCTTAATGCTAGGATCTTTTAAATTTTAAGCTAAAATGGTAGCTTATGACAAAAACACATACAAAAATAAAACCATTCATTTCAATTTTTTTCTTCTTTTCCTTCTTCCTTCCTGCTTGCCTGATGACAAAGGTTCAGCGAAGAGCTATTACAGACCATGTGAAAACAAACACAGAGCACCATTTAAAATTGGCGTGTGAAAAACTTCAAGAATTCCAGGTCTTGTCGACTGTCAACACAGCTAACGTTAAAGAACTGGAAGCTGAAATGGTCACTGCTAAGAAGAAGATTGCAGAATTATCGGAAGCAGTTATGAAAAGTAACGAGCTGCAAGAACTTCATGATAAATTTTTTTTGACAGATGAGAAGTTACAGGAGCTACCAGAAAAAGATGAACTAGATGCCTTAATTGAAGAGGTGAAAGAACTTAAAGATAAAAAGTTATTAAAACTTCAAAATGTAGTAAATGAGTTACAAACATGTGTTAACAGAAGGTTGCAGAATCTACCAGGTGAGGTTTCAGGGACAAAAACGAAAGTGCAAAAACTCGAGACAGCAATTTCTAAGCTCCGTGATCAAGGACACTCGGACCGTGAGGACTTGGAACGTATCGTGTTGAGTCAGACTGGGCAGATTAAGAGAGAATTACGATATCTACACAATGAAACTCACACAGACAAGATGTTATTACATGAATGTCGCGATAAATTAATTGCATATCAAGAATGGTGGGAAAAAGTCAAATTTACATTATTTTGTATCTTTATTCTTGTGTTATGCTTGTTGTCAAGCTTACAATCGCCCAAGGAAGGGAATCGCTAGGAGCTCTGCAACAGAAATGTTTGTCTTTACCTAGCACAAAACATCATTCTTGTAGAGTTAGAAAACTTATAGGCGCAGAATGTCTATTACTCTATGCCCCAATGGAGCTGGTAGGTCGAAGAGCACACATTGATCTATATTTACTAATCTCCTAAGATGATGCCAACCTTCCCTTATTGACCAATAGGAAGGTCCATCTCAGATGATGAAATGTTTCATAAGAAGATGAAGGAAATGAAATGTTTCATAAGAAGATGCCCAACTTACTCCACTTATGCTATAGAAATGAGATGGGATTTAGTGTTTATGATTTTATATCGCACAGCAAACTCAAATCAAGGAAACACATACAAAATAACACAGTTGTGGTCCAGTTGGAAGTCTTTCATTTGGACTGTCAATAATCCTTGCTAAGCAAAATGTAGGATACCGTAGTGTTATGCTTTGTAGGTTTGTTCACTGTAAGTTTAAGATATGTTCATTAATTTTAGGATTGCAACCAGCCTTAGATACTCTTAGGCCTGGGGCAAACGTCGAATCTTAGTCGAACTTAATTCGTCGAACCTATTAATTTTGAAATAGGCGCATGAATGGTGTG
>NW_028145436.1:2665000-2707500 GCF_977016875.1 Pavona decussata | reverse complement strand
TACACAGGGATCGCATAATCTAAAAATGATCTTACACACGTGATGTATAATAACCCTAAGTTGTTGCAAGGAACCTTGGCCCTTTTCAGCTGAACTAAAAAGTATAGCCTTTTGGCTGCCTTTTTAATAACATCATTTACGTGGGTGTTCCATGATAGATCGCTTGTGATTGTTATTTCCAGTAACTTTGCACTGTCGATGAGTTCTACTTGTTCTTATGGTTGATGGCTTGTGCATGTCTCGAGACAAGTTTATTAAGTTAGTTGCATGTATACATATTTGTATACAATTTGTAGAGTGCCGTTTGTACATGATTCAAACGTGCTATTTTTATATAGGCGTAATCATAGATTCTGCAGTGCGTTCGTTTAACATGCACAGATTTACTTTAACAACGTCATGATTTAAAGCCCCCTTAAACCAAGATATTTTTTTACCGACAATCCAGATACGTAAAGGACGTCTATTTCCGAGGTCTTCAGTGGCCCTTTTGAGTTGGTTTTTTAAATTAACGCTCCGTGATCATGACCGAGGAAAGGTGGGGCCAAAAATGTACCGTTGAAGGGTGTGCAAAAGGGCAAGATACCTGCAAGCGAGGCAGGCAAGATAACTTGAGTCTGATTTGACGATGGGTTTGCATGGTTTTACTATATAAACTTAATGTTTGGTCCCGAGGGAAACAGTTTTGCTTTCCTGAGAGTCCTGATGTTTCCCGAGACGAAAGTCGAGGGAAACATCAGGACTCGAGGGAAAACAAAACTAACTAGTTTCCCGAGGGACCATACATGACCATACATTAAGTGCTTTGTTATATATTTAGACTTTCCCTTCAACAGTCGCAGCAAAACAAACAAACAACCTGAGCTTGCTGAACCAGTAGCTACGATCTTTAATCGCTCAGTGTCATCGGGCGTGTTTCCAACCCAGTGGAAGGATTCTTGCCTTACTCCTATCCCTAAGGTTAAGCCTGTCACGGGGGACGGCGATTTAAGACCTATCGCCCTGACTGCAGTACTGTCCAAGGTGCTAGAAGATTTTTCTGTTGAGTGGCTAATTGACGACGTTAAACACGTGATCGATCCCAAACAGTTCGGCAGCCTCAAGGGCACCTCCACCACTTACTGTCTCTTGGATATGCTGCACAACTGGCTATCGTCCGTGGATAGTCCTGGTAAATTCCTTCGAGTGTGCTTCCTTGATTTCAGTAAGGCATTTGATCACATCGACCATACCATCCTGGTAACCAAGCTAATCCAGCTGGGTGTAAGAGGGTGGTTAATCTCATGGATATGCAGTTTCCTTAGCGGTCGTCGCCAGGCTGTAAAGCTCTTGGACTCTATTTCAGAGTGGTTGCCCGCCCATGCTGGTGTCCTCCAGGGCACTAAATTGGGTCCAATTCTATTCTTGATAATGATCAATGACCTGGCTACTCGCTCCCCGCTCCACTCTAACCATTGGAAGTATGTTGATGACGTCACAATATCAGAAACCATCAGCTTGGGGGAGACGTCATCTTTGCAAAGTGACATCGACTGCATTTCGCAATGGGCCCTACAGAACAACATGAACCTTAACCCTAAAAAATGCAAGATCATGACAATATGTCCTCTCAGTACCAAGCCCGCTCCTCCGGTGATCTCCATTAACAACTTGCCCTTGGAGTCAGTGAAATCTTACAAAGTGCTTGGCCTGACATTGTCCGACACCTTGAAATGGAATTATAACATTAACGAAATTGTTTCCAAAGCTTCCAAACGCTTACATATCCTCTGGGTCTTGAAGCGTGCTGGGGTACCCCCCGTGGACCTAGTCACCGTCTACATAGCGCTAGTCCGCTCCATTCTGGAGTATTCATCAGTTGTATGGGCTACTTCCCTCCCGCGCTTCCTAATCGATCAATTAGAAGCTATTCAGAAGAGGGCCTTGCGAATAGCGTTCCCCGGCCTTGAGTACCCTCTTGCTATCGCCCAAGCCAACATAACCAGCTTAGAGGATCGTCGTGTGCACCTGTGTCAGAGAGTTTGGCAGAAAATTAAGGATAACCCGGACTGCCAGCTGCACTGCCTGCTCCCTAGCATGCGTTCTGAGTGCCACTCCTACAATCTTAGGAACAATACCAGTTATAGCCATTTCAAGTGTAGAACAAATCGTTTCGGAATGAGTTTTTTTCCTGCAATGGCGAAAACATCGTAGAATCACATATGATTATAAATTCATTATTTCCTTAGCGTCTTATAGTAAATGGAATTGTAAATAGCTTTTTATATTGACTTCTTGTAATCCCAGTCCCTACGAACAATTGTAATATATTATCTTATTAATTGTAAACACATTGTATTTCATTTTATATGCTATTATGTGTAATTTAAATAAACCATCATCAACAAACAAGCAAACAAACAACTGAGAGGGCAACAACTGAAGAATTGTATCCCGGTCGTGATACATTTGTATTTGATCAGGGGCACGTGACCAAGAATCAACCAATCGCAGTGCTCGTTTTTGTTGAGTGAAAGTCTTGGTATATAACAATAAGGAATGTAGGAAAATAGACTGTTCACAGTTCCTTGTCTTCCCATGTTCATGTACATACACAAACAATGAGGAACAATTTTCCCTGATGTGTTTCACAGGAAATGTAAACGTATAGAATATTACAAATTTTTACATCGATGACCACTTTTTGGATCACCAGAGAATTGTTTTAACGCCGTTCAGCACAAGAACCAACTTGTTCATCTCCTCGGTACAGGCATAAACAATATTACATTACCCACTGCTGATTTCATTGTGTTGCTAGTAAGTTCGATCGATGACATTGAATTCGGGCCATAACCGATCTAGGTCGAGTTTGGTGTCGAAACTTTACTGTAGGAAGATTTTGTGCTTTAACTGAATTATCAAACTTTGCTTTCACCTGAAGCAAATATGACAAATTTAATGTCTCAAGTTGCGTTTGATATCGAACACATTAAATTTGGCATCTTTGCTCCAGGTGAAAGCGAAGTTTGATAATTCAGTTAAAGCACAAAATCTTCCTACATGAGTGGGCTTTTTTTTTTTTTCAGACTAAATGTCAAGTGAGTGCGGGATCAGAAATAATTAGAAAGGTGCCGAGATGGTACCCCCCATGGTACACGGCCAGTCACATGACCGACCAACCAACGAAAAATTCGTACGGAACATGGTTAGCGGTTTGTTGCAAAATTCAACAACTTGCATGTTTATATTCAACAATTTAAATTTATTTTTAACAAGGTCTTTTTGTTTTCAACAATTTAACTTTTCATCCAACAACGTCTATTTTCATTTAATTTCAACCCTGGCTAATTTCATTCTATGGCAATATTCGTTCAACTTCAACACCCGCAATTTTCATTCAACAGCTGAATATTCCTTCAACTTCAATAACCACTATTTTTACTCAACAGCTACTATTCGTTCAACCTCAACACCTGCTATTTTCGTTCAAAAAAGAAATGTTCATTCATTCAACAAATATATTTATAATGCTAATTGAACTGAGTGGAGTGCAATTTGGTCTGTAATCATATGCGTAGTTTCAAAATCGAACCAGCGCGCAGCGCGAGTTCGATTTGAAATCACACGTATGATTTGTGACCAAAATTGCGCGACACGTGGTTGACTTACCACTTTATTACACCTATTGTGAGACCACACGATTTTATTGTCAAAATTAATATTTTATTTTTGTTATTTCATTTACATTTTGATGGGCTTAAAAAAGGATGCGACTTAGAGCAAAAATGGTTCGATTTGGGAATGAATGGCACTGTTGAGAGCCAATCAGATTGCAAGGATCACCAGTGATTTCAAAATGGGTGTAATAAAAACTCAAATCGAAACTGAGCTTAAAGGGACTATGTCAGCTGGGGGACATGCGCAGTAGAGTCCGGTTGAGACTACTTTGCATATAACTCGTCGAGGTATTATTGTTTGTCCGCCATTGCGTCCGTCGTGTCACATTATAGTTTTAACCCTTGTCGAAACGTTATTAACGAATTAAGTTCTATTACCCTGGTGGCGTACTTGGAAAATAACTGATAACTCAAGCGCAATGTGGCTCGTAATACCGGTTATTTGCAGGCATTGAAAGGATTTTACCCGCTTTCCTAGCCGTGCTTTTTAAGCGTTTACAACACTAAGAAAAAAAAAAAGAGCTTTGTTTTCTTCCAATAAAAGGAAGAAGAAAGTTCTATATGTCATAGTCACCATGAAAAATTCTCGAAAACTTTCTTTCCTTTTGCTCCACAAACGCTACCTTGATAAAAACCGTATCGTCTTTGATATAAAAGCGAGAAAACAAATCCTTATGAAACACAAACTCCCACACACCACAGGCAGGCTCTGCGGATTCACTTGGTCGTGCTAATCCTTCATCTGTGAGCTGAACTTGTTGCCTCAAATGTCTCCTTTTCTCAACCGACTCGTTTTGATCCAACAAAGTAAACACCACCGAGTCTTGAAATGGCCAAATAAGGAGTCCGTCATATTCTCCAACCAACACCCTTAGATAAATGGACATAAAGTCGCCCTTCCGCTCTTTGTTGTTGTCAGTGATGTAGCCATCAGGGTAGAGTTCGAGCTCAAACTTGTAACCATTGCGACAAGAATAAAAAGGGCCGCTGACAATTACTCTCCGCTCAAATGATTGAGCAGCTGCTATGGTGGACGAAAAATTCTTTATTTTCCATATAAAGGGGGAATACTGAAAGCTTTGTAACTTTTCTTCCAAGAGAGTTATTTTCTCAGCTTGTTCCTGGATTGTTTTGGACATATTAATCAGTCCCTTGCAGGCTAGGTGAAGATGGGTGTCTTTCATGGCGTCAAGATGAGCTTGAGAATCACGTCTCTGAAACTGTGACATAATTTAAAATAATTGATATTCAGAATAGCACAGTGCTGTTTCAGCCTAACCCTTGCAAAAAAGGTATAAAACGAAGCCCAAAGAAATACTAAAGGGAAATGCATCTTGAAAGTTACTCGTTATTGTTGCCACCGAAGACCTGTCTGTCGGTTCCGGAAGGCGGTTACGACTAGTTTAGGGACCCTGTGTAGTGCTCCTTCCCGTCTATAATGACCGAGAAAAGTCACGGGCTCCGGTAACTTTCAGAAATGGTATTTCCAGAGTAACTTGTTTCTCCGAAATCTGTTTTTCTCTTTCGCGATGGATATTTAACAATTATTCGCCTTAGGCTCAGTAAATATTGGTGAATATTCGTCTCGGGGAATATTCACCAATATTTACTGAGCCTGAGGCGAGTAATTGTTAATTAGTATAATTACTCAGATGATTATAGAGATTCTGTTGATCTGATTGGTCGAGGATTGCGTCATATCCTGCTATAATTACCTCGCGCGAGGTGATTATAGCAGGATATGACGCAATCCTCGACCAATCAGATCAACAGAATCTCAATAATCACCTGAGTAATTATACTAATAGTTAATAGAGAGATTTAGAATCGCGCTTAAGAAAATAGTGCCAAATAATTCTGGTCATTGATGCCAGCACGAAACTGAAAACAGCGAGCGGCAAATTAAGGATAAAAATGGTCACGTGGTCATTTCTGCCGCTTACCGTAAACGTAATTCTACACTCTCTAACATGTTACCTTGATGGCACAGCCCAGTCCACTGTATTCGCAGCCTATCACGGTCATAGGACAAAGTTGTTCACTGTGATGAGACACCTGTTGGAGAGAAAAATTGTATAATTACTGCATGCTTCCTTGGCCTGTAATATTGGTAGAAGGCACCATGCAACGTATTAGTTGTGTTGTTACTGTAAATCTCGGCGTGTAAACAATTTGTCCTTCTCCAAGATGAAGTTAAAATTCAGTCTTGCACCAATGAACATTATGGTGGTCTCCTGTTGCAATAATAGAGGTGGTCGAATGCTATTGTGAAATGACTGTGAACAATTTGCAGATGATACCTCAAATCATCGTTTAGGGAGGTGGGGAGGGAATAGTGAGGGTAGGGGGTGGGGAGAAATTTGAATTTCAGGGAAACTTGTAATTAGACCTGTCAGTTTAAACTTGCAACCTGCAGAGTAAAACACGAACGAAAGAAGAACGTTACCTCTTCCCGTGGGATATTCTTTAATCCACATTTATTACTGCACTCGACTGGAAACCGCGGACAGGTATCATTGTGCGACTAAACGAAAAAACAAAACAGAAGGGAGCTTGTAAATGGTTAGAAGAAATTGTTTTGACTTAACCCGCCCATTAAATGAATCAAACTCAGTATATTTAACGAGACAGTAGCTTACGAAGGAATTTCTGTGAAGAGACCAAAAATCACACGACGAGGGCGTCACACTTCAGTACCCAGATTATAGGGGTGCTCCCAATCAGCTCCCTCTCGAACATGTTTTAATCAATCAGAATCATTCATGCCCTATGTCACAGTCGGGTCTTTTTGGAGGAAAAACTCAAGGCTCATTTTTTTAATTTTAGATATATGGTAAGCTTAAGAGACAAAAATATAACAGTTCGATTTAGCTTTATAGAGAAAATAATTAGAATGGCAGAAGAGAACACAGGGGTTTATTAAATGATAATCCTGTAAATGTTTAGAGCTATTGAGAAACAAACATTACACGACGTAAAGGGAGAAGCACAATACATGAATTGTCTTTTCACGCTTCTGACGATCTAACAATGGCAATTGAATAGCAATTGAATAGCAACTGACCTTTTTCTCCAATCTGGGAAAGCGGTGAGCGCAGAACGCGCATTGGATGACGGACCACAGGCACGTGGTCTCCACGTGTTCAATGACGTCCTTCCGAAGAACTTTTTTATCACATCCGGTATTTACACACTGTATTGGCTGATAAGAGCATTCAGCCACGTGTTTCTGAGAACGTAACAGAACAACTAGATAAGTATTGACCCGCGCGCGAAGCAGCTAAGATGATTCGAGGGGATCAGCAGTGAGACCGTGCCCACTCCGATGAGTGAACATGGCAGGTGATTCATTTGTACTCGCAGTGTTAGGTCTGGGCTGGTTAAAATGGGCTCCTGGTCTGGGTCGATCTAGGTTCTGTAGCAAAAACGACTCGACTAGAAGTCCCGTGAATGCGCCCATCTAGGCATGTGCGGGTCCCAATGATCTAAAAATGGGTACATAAATTTAAGGTCCAGGTCTAAAAATGAGTAGCAGCGAAAAATATGGCTACCTTAACATCTCTGAGCTCTCCAGTCCAGGAACAACCTTCACTGGGACATTTGACCTGCGCATCCAGTATTTTACGATGGCATGCAACATCGGAAAAAATCTAGAAAAAGAAGAAAGAGATTGGTCACTTCGATTTTCACAATCGAAATCGCTCTTGAAATTTACATTTGTTGATGTGAAATGTCACACGTTCCTGGTAACTAATGATTGCGTTACAATTTATTTCAGCAGAACACGTCCTAAGTTCAACAACAGCGAACATGAAGTCGTCAAACGTTGACGCGAGGGTTGCAAAAGTTATGGCCAACTTTATATTCAGCTGTCATCCACTGGGTATCATTCTCGTCTTGACTAGGCTCATGTCCGATAAGAAAAAACCTTTTTCTTTTTAGTTTATGTGGGACTGTGAATATGTGAGCATCAATTGGTCGCTGAAGAGAGCTTCTGCTCAGTATTCAAACTTTCAGCTAACCTCTCTGCAGAACCAGTGCTTAGTCAACGCAATATCGCCCGAGTACACAGCGAGAGGCAATACGCGAACGCGCGTTTACATCGCGCGTGCACGTGGACTGAACGCAAGTTTTGACATCTAACTTAACTTTTCATGAAAAAAATAAGGGGGTTACCATAATGTGGGTTTTGCCAACAAAATCAGCTGATGCCTGATACTCCGAGAATCATGTGAGGGACCAGAGATATTTGGGAAAATTTGTCACGACTGTCAAAAATTTTCAAACTCTGTAAACAGAGTGAAGCAATCTGCAAGGAACCGCACAACGAAAATGCTGTAAGTATACGCAGGATCTGTGAAAGATCTAATCAACCAAAAATATAAATGACTCAATTCAAATTTCTGCAAGGCTGATCAGACTGCATAGAAAACTTAACACGACAGCGACATGATAGAGACCAAACCGAGAATCAACAGAATACGATCAGCTTTGCAGAAATTTAAGTCATTCAATATTGAGAACATGACGTAAAATGGAATAATTTCTGCCAACAGAGAATGAATTTGTTGTGACGCACCATTGATTTTACCTGGGAGTTAATTGAAGCTCAAAACACAATTGCTCAAATCTGATTTAAGTTTTCAAAATCAGAGAACACTTCCACAATAATTCATAGCGCTGATCAAGTAAAGTACCGCCAAACCATGACCAAACATTCGATCTAAAATTATAATTTTCCCTGTTGTACATTTTTATGTTATTACGTCATACTGTTTATACATGTCGACGAAATTGCGGCATAATTTTCCTTTCCGCATAGATTACCGTATTCAATGTTTTTCACAAGCTGTTAATACGATGAATCACTTTAAAAAGACATTTGAAACATGCAGAAACTCAACGCAAAATATAAAATACTGTACCCTGTCTCTTGATATTGGCTCTCTGTCTGCAGGACATTGTGGCCTTGGAGATCTAAACGGATGATACAATGTACAATGTAAGTTACAATGTAGTAAACCATACCCTCTATTTAATAATCCCCTGATCCACTAAATGTTTTGCCATTAGTACAAAGAATATAACAGGTAGAAAACCTACTAGAAAATTGTTATCGTAATTATTAAGCTGAAACTCGCGTGATTCGGTTGACTCGTTTTGTCGTTCGTGAATATGAAATCAACAAGTGTTAATTACTGGGCTGAAATCGACAAGTAGTGTATCGCAAATCGCAAATTTTAATGTCGATAAGTGAAGAAAAGATTAACCTGTTAAATTTTTTTTAAGTGAAATCTTTTAAACTGCACCTCTCATTGCAACAACCTTATTTACTTATTTATGTTTCGATCAACCCGTCCCTGTAGATTAAGATCTAAAAGCAATTGATTTACAAATCAAATACCAACAAAAGTACATATTCAATTAAATCACACCGGCCTTGTCAGGCAAAAATAAAAAAGTCGCCCAATTGAATTGGATAAGAGCTAAAGATTTGCTAAATCTAAAAGGTTTGTTACTAGTACGTTCGAACTCGTTGCAGAAATATTCCATACCGACAAGTATCACAACTGTAAGCTTAGCAACTATAAAACGAAACATAAATGAGCACTTGACACATGACGACTGCAGTCGCTTCTTTATCGTGGGAGAGTAGTACAAGGTACTCTGTTTCACTAAGAACTGATTCATGCGGAATTTTGCGAAGATAGTGGTTGTTAAAATTCGGGAGGAAGTCGCTAGATCGCCAAGTCAGCCACGTTCAAGAAATTAAACGACATGATTTTAAATCCACAACATTCAATGACCCTCACCTCAAAATTGTTCCAACGCAGATCTCACACAGCCTGTGGCCGCATTTTTCGATCTGAACAGGATCTTTAAGCGGTAACTGGCACACGAGGCATTCCCAGTCATCGGGGATTTCGCCGACAAACTCATATTCATAGCCTCCAAGATCAGGAACACCGCCCGCCGCCATCTTGCATTTTCCAATGTAAGCAATCCCGATATTGTAGTGGTGTACGTGTGGCATTGCCAATCGTCACGCACTTTTGAACACAGGATCACGCACAGGAATCGGTGGGGTCCATGCAACTCATCTATTTTTTCGCCCAAATTTATTGCGTTCACGTTAGTTCTATTTTATTGTTAGGATGAGGAAGAAGCCGATTGGGCCATGGGTGACACAACCGAATAGCGGGCCCGGGGTGACAATATTTTTAACCAGTATAACAGTAGAAGTAGATTGTAAGTGCCATGTACAACGGCATCCAATTCTCCTTGATGAGAGACCGTAATCAGGAGAAATGGCAAACGGTTAGTGCAAATAAACTCTTGAATGACTGTTACAGTTTCATGGTTATTTCCTCAAGTTTCAGATTTTGTTTTTCCCATTTCTGAGCCTTACGACCTTATAAACAACAACAAGAAAAGGATTTCCCTTGGATTTTAGTTTCCACGTAACAGTAGATTTTCGCGCGCGCGCGCGCGAGTTCTGTCAATCTCACCCATTTATCTCTATAAAAAGCGACTGCTTGTGGTCAGAAACTTCCATTTATCTTTGATGAACGATGGTTCTAAGCAGTGAGTGAGTTGACCTTAGGGAGTGTTCATTATTTATGGGGAGGAGGGGGCAAGCAAAGTTTACTCCCCTATTTAGGGGGGGTCAGAAAGGTTTTACTCTGGATCTGGGGAAGAGGGGGGGGGGGGGGGGACAAAAAAGTTTGAAGGTTGATATCATTAGTTTTGGGTTTTTTAAAAATTTTCCAGAACTGCATGACATTTAATGTACTTGTACCACAGTAAATCAAACCATAATCTCAGACCAATAGTTTACACAGCAAATGGATTCCATTCAATGGATTTGCTAGTTAGATATGTTTGGATTTCACTGGCTGCACCAATTACAACGGTTGGGTGAAGGCTGTCAGTGTTTTGCAGGTAGATCATGTCATCTGACAGTGGCAATATAACTTCTTCTGTACTTTGCCCAGTCAAGGACTCCACAAATGCAGCTTGGCATAGTCTTTTTCTCTCTTCTTTCCTCTGTTTTGCCTTTCTCTTGGCCTCACTCCACTTTTTTTTGAGTGTCTGCCAGTTGCACAAACACCCTCTTTAGCTGCCTTGTGGTATTTTCCAGACTAGTGATTACACTCTGTATCACTTCAACCTGTACGTTAACATACGTAATAGTTTCTTCTACTGCTAGTGGAGCAAGCAAAAGGCAGGCGAGTAAAGCGCTAAATGGAGGATGAGAGTATGTTGGGTTGATAACAAATGCATCATTGGGGGGGGGGGGGGGAGTCAAAAATGTTTACATGTTTTAGCTGCGGGGGGGGGGGGGGGGCAAAAAAAGTTATCCTTCATCATTAAGGGAGGTACAAAAAGTTCCAAACGTTCCGTTTCCCCATTTGCCAGCCCCCCCTCCCCATAAATAATGAACACTCCCTTAAATTCCCAATCCATTGTTCGTTCCCAAAACCAGCATAGCCATCAGTGATTCTTTATAGCAATACGAACAAAAATGAAACGAACGAACAAAACCAAAGAATTAGGATCGTGTCGTGTGGACGTGCGAACGTAGTTTTATTTATTTTATTTTCTTTTATCGTGCTCTATAGTTTTTACTTAGTCTTGTACCCAGCCGTTTTGTCTCTCCCAAAGAACGAGAAGATTTGGGTTTTCACTGAAGTCTACTGTTTACATAACTGAGCGAAATAGTAGACCTGACGGAAATAAAAAAAAAAAACCCCGGAAACTTACTACGAATTAGTAAGTATTTTTAGCATGTTCGTATCCAAGGAAAGTCTTTGATTGTTGCTATAAGTTTACTAAATACCGAAGAGCTGCAGAACTAAGCTGGTTTGTCCGCTGGACTCACTTCAAACTTTACAAACAAGGTATCATCTACAACGTACGAGCCCGCTCTGAGTTTTTCATGCGAGAAAAATCTTCCAAACCCTCTTCTCTCGTTTTCCTCGCTTGTTGGTCGCTGCATGCTCTTCCACGAAGGTTCAGGGACAAAGGATTTCACAAAATTGTGCCTCCGCATTAAGTCAGCGTTCTGGTCAATAATAGTCAGTGTCACTTTGTATCTGAAGGGCCAAGGCAATATAGCGTCATATCTACCTTTCATCAAGGCAATATAAAGGGATATATGAGCATTTTTAGCCTCTTTTGTTCCATTAGGATACATAGCCAATTTCATCTTATATCCTTGAGGGCCTATGTAGAAAGAATCACTTTCAACTCGAGTCTCTTTGTCCGTTTTTGCTTTGCTAACTCGCTCCCAAAAATTTGTCACTTTCCAAATATAAGGAGCGAATGTCTCCATGTCTTTGTGTTTTTGTTTCATGCCGTTGACTTCCTTCTCCAGTGAAGCGAGTTTTGAGCCCACTGTACGGTAGTCCAGCTTTACTTGCTCCAATTCTCTCCTTAGGATTTTACACTCGTCTTGCACTCCACTAAGTTTGTCTACAGTCAGCTCAAAATGACATCGCAAGTTTTCCTCCAAATGATCTTTTATTTCACATCTTTTAATCTGAAAGAAACATCAAAGAAATTAACAGACACCGACCTTTTTCAACCGAATAGGAGGATCCTTGTTCATACGTTTAGTCCTAGTAATGTAAAATGGTATAACCTGAAAAATCTAGCTACAACTAGCTTGCGTAGCTGGCGGTTTTGTTCGCGCGGGGTCAAAGGTTTTGGCGGCGAAGAGACGCTACAACGAGTGGCGAGACGAATGAGGAGGAGGAGGAGGCAGCCAAAATTTTTGACCCCGCGCGAATAAAACCGCCAGCTACCTAGGCTTAGCTACAACCAAATGCACTCCATAAATCGAGAGCGCTCGGCAAACTTAGAAATCCTGAAAAATTGAGCGTGATACGTTTAATTCTTGATGAGAAATGACCTTATTGGTTTTAAATTCACAGCTTTTGGAAGCCAATAGCTCCGAGAATATACAACATACCACACTTATCCCCTCGGGGAGGGGGGTAGACTGTGAGCAGTCTCTTTCTCCTCCTAAGTTTGGTCACACGCGTGATTTTTAGGCGAGCCTCGAGAAATGCGGGCGCGGAGGGAACGAAGAAGAAAGGAGGGCTTTTTTTATCAGACTAGAGAACAATTACCCTGGTGTTGCAGCCCAGGTAGTCATACTGGCAGCTTACAAGAGTTTGACTACAATCGACATCCTGATGCGCTGTCATCTAAAAAAAGAGAGAAAAACACGATGTTATTTTAGGAAGTTCTGAACAAAGTTGCTTTCATCTAGTACACTGTACAACGCCATACTGACAGTTTAAAGACTAGTTTCCTAAAGTACGTTTAAGCTGCAGCAATGCGTAAGCTATTAGATCGTTCAAAATTATGATTTATTATTAACTGGACAAGAATGGAAAGAACAGAAACCCCTAACCACCTTGTTTTACCCAAAATGACAATTTAATTTTTTTTCATCAGAGGTTTATGCCGCGACAGTAACATCGTTATAATAGAGCGGTCTCCAATTGAGTGTCGTGAAACCAAAACCAAAGTTATTACTCTGGCCAATCGCAACAGATGTAAACAACACAACGAGCCAATCAGAATTCGAAGCAAATACATGTAACCGGCGCCAAGCGCGGGAAAACGCGCATGCGGCCAAAACACGATTGCTTTTGGTGTGCATTCCCATTGGTTAGGAAAGTGGCGCGAGTTTTGTTAACCAATCACAGAGCGTAGTAATGCAAAACCAAAGCAAACGCGAAATCACTTTCGAAACTCAATTGAAAATCGCTCTAAAACGATATAAGTAATTCTCTAGAATGTTATATTTTAACCTTTTGAGTTGTAAAAGCTCACCTCCTCTCTAGGTATCATTTCACCACATCCATTGCCACAATTAATGGGAAGCCTACGACATTCGGACGAGTGTTGCTATGAAGAAAACAGTTGGTAACAGTTAACGAAAATGTACTTTGTGGTAGGTATAAACCAATCTCAGATAAGAAACCCAGTGAAGGGTAGAAGGTGGTGCGTGGGTTGATGGGTTGTGGAACCCGTAAGGAAAGCGCATAGTAGCGCGCACAAACCGGCATCATGCAGAGTTGGCACAGACACCAAAAGGAAACTTTGAGGCCTGTCGACTATCGTATTGCATTGATTCCACCTTTCATTCCGATCTTCAAAGGATCGACGATAAACGGCTGAGAAGGTAATGTTTGCAAAACATCAACAGTTCGTTAGCATGTGTTATACATTTGGCTAGTTGCACTATTCAGGTTAGAGTTAAAGTCAGTCTCACCCACAGGGAAAACACAATCTGGCAATAAAACATGAACTTAACGACTTTGAGGTCACATTTTCATCTGCTCAAAATCTACAGCCTTGAACTTTGATTCGTCTTCTTCCTGTGTTAAAAGCCACGCCGCATTACTGGGAAAAACAAGCTTGCTCATGTATAGAAATGTTTCGAAGATTAACCGGATCAGGCTAGCGAAAAATATTCTGAAAAGTAATAAGGATGTTAGGATGTTCTTTGTACAAGTCTTTTAATTACAGTTACAGTGAATCGCTGCCTCATCTCTATTCAGTTTTAAAACACGTTCACCTGCACCTCGTTATTAGAATAAGTTTATATTTAACTTGAATTGGAGCTTTTGCTGTTATTTTGTTATCTGTCAAACCGAGATTAGATTTTCGCAGTAATGGATTCCGGTGTGCTTTTCCCCTACCTCTTCATCACATTTGGCGTATTGCTCATCGCAGTGCCCACAATGCACAGCTCTCCACTGGCACGTGTTCATCACGTGATCTTCCACAAGCCTCCTTTCTACTAACGTTTTGCAGTGGGGATTAGGACAGAGGATAATTTTACAACCGCAGTTCTGTAAATGAGCCTGCGAGGACATATAAATGTCATTAATTTAAAGCCGTGAAAAATTGCCTGTCTATTTACTTAAGACAGATTTGACGAAAAAGGACGAGTATATACTGGTGATGGTGGATCAGAGAAGTAACTCTTTTGTGCATATTAAAGTGTTAAGTGAAAACAGTGTAATCCTACTGAGCGTTAGCCCTAGTAAGGAAAAGGGAGACCACTGCACGAGGCAAAGGAAAAAATCTTTGAACGGACCTCGGCGGGAATATACTAGTGCTGAGCTTTGGAACTCGTTAAGCAACAAAACAAGACAAATTTGCAATATAAAAACTTTTATAGACTTGTATCTTCCTTGTTTTTATTCCTTCCAATTAACTTTCTCACTAAGTACATAGGTTATAGTCATTACTCAAATCCTCAGAAACTTTCATACATTCAACCCGACCACATCAACATTGCCATAACTATCTGCTATTTCTCCGTCTCGTGATGCACAGAGCGTATGCGAAGTAGCAAAAGGAGATGAGGCACCGTCCTTGTGGGAATTAAAGATACCTTCCGAAACCTTCACAGTTGCACTAGTTTGAACGCATGCGTGGTCGTTACCCCTATGTTTCTGGTCTCCCCAGTCCACTCGCATCCTTCACTCGGACACCTCACGTGACAAGACAGAATGTTTCTTTCTGTAGCTTTGTCTGGAAATATGTCCTGAAAAAAAAAAAAACATAAAAAAGGAAACATTACACAGTTTAGCAAATCACATCTAAAGTAAAACAACATTAGTGAATCGTGTCTTTACTCAAGACCGACACAACTGGTCAAACTCGGTTTGAATTTTGATTATTCGTGTTTATTGCACATTTAAATAGCCACAGCCGTCAAAGTGTTATGACTCGATTTTTGTTTATGTGTCGGCGTTCTTTCATGTCACCGTTAGGATATATTTTGATATAATGAAAATAGCTGAAAGAGATAATTAACTGTCAGTGACATTCGGATTTTTTTCATTTCAAAAATCATCAGCTGAATGTACTGCTTGCTTGTTCTGGTTAAGTTTATCTAAGGCTGAATTTCTCCCTATGCTACTTCAGTTACACGATATATAATTTAATTAATCCGTTTATCTCTTAACATCATGTAAGAATGGTTGTCCTTTCAGATGCCAACTTATGTGACATACTTTGACTCTAAACAATGACCAACATTTATGAATGTCACGCAGCGGCAAACACAGAAAAAAAAAAAAACTACCGGGATAGACAATTATTTGATATTGCATTAACTTCCCAGTAAAAGTGCGTAGACCCGTATAAAACATGGATTGCAGCTATCGATACTTGAATACTAAATTCAACTGCATTGCGTGACTTTGTTTGTTCGCGTGACTTGAAATCAGTTGCGTGTCAATCGAAATAAAGCACGCGTCACTCCCTGCTGGTTTATTTATTACAAATGTCTAGAATGTGATAAGAATATTGCGAAGGAGACATCATGCTGGTAAGCGAGCAAATTTATTCCTTGTTTTGCTTGTACACCTGCTCTCAAAGCTACAGAAAAATAAATTACCTTCTCTGGATCCAAACGCTCTCTGTCAACCGGACACTCGGGAACTTGTTGTCTGACATAAAAATGAAATATGTTGCATTTCAAATTAAAAGGGCTGCATCGGCTGATCGCATGAGTGACTCGTGTCTTCAAAACATGCTTCAACAGACTTGTAATCCGATAAACAATCAAGCGTTTAAATCTCTCGCAAGATAGAACAGCCATGTTAGAATCGCTCGACAATTTTTAAATGATCTTTTCATGAATTTTCAACGTTAACAATATTACGCACACGACAGCAAATTTAAAGTAGAAGTCAAAGTATTCATAAAATGTAGACTGATAATGGAACTGAGAAACAAGAAAATAGCACAATTGTCCTACCTGAAACCTTAATGTGAAGAACTCTCTTCAAAATCATTTCAAATTATATTTCCGGACGTCAAAAGCATTTTTATCTCAGCAATAAACCACATGTATCAGCTAAGGATCGTGTACGGGTCGAGGGTTGATCAGGCAATGCGTCTTACCTTCTAATCGCTTCATTGAGACATTCCTTGCAATATCTGTGTCCACATCTGGTGAGGACTGGCTCTCGTAAAGGTAAATGACAAATCAGACAGTGATATTCATCGAACACGCTTGAAACAAAGTCATATTCATAGCCCGAAGGTAAAGCACCGCACTCAACTTCCGCCATTTTAACTCGAAGAATTTGAAGAAAGTGTCACGCATGTCTCACTGTTCATTACGTCACGGTACGAAGGACTGAGACTACTAAGGCGGGTGGGCTGAGAGGTGCCTTGCAAAAACGGTTAGCTTCAAAGAAGGAAGGGAAGGATTGTTCGCATTAAATATAAAAGAGCAATTTCCAGCTGGTGAAAAAAAAAAAAACTCTCATGAGCCTGCCCATGGCTAATTTGCTTTTATTTTTATTTTCCATTTGGGAAGGGGTCATCTTGGGAAAGTTCAAGTGTGGGAGGGTTGCAAGTAAAATTAACATTGACGGAGAAAACACTACCAGCTCTAAACTCAGATCTTTACTTAAACAGCCCTGAGAAATATCTGGACATATATTTGGGCATAATACCAAGTACGCTACCGTTTTTTCGTCAGCTGAATTTAAATTTGAAAGCAAAGAATATTTATCAGAAAAGAAGGTTAGTTTGCTAAGAAACTGTGGTGCTGCGTCGGTGGGGATTCGCAAAGGTTCGTTTTGCCAGACAGTCGCGCAAGCATTTTATCTTTCACGCTCCACGTACGCGCATTTCAGTACACTGGAAAGAGCCACTCCACTACTTTCCATCAGTTTTCAGCCCATTTATTATATACTGTTGAAGCTAAGACTCAATTCTAGGGCTACACCAATACAGTAAAACTATCTTCAAATAGCTTGCATTTATTAATGAGGATTGCATAAGAAGTAGAAAAAAACACATAAGCTTGTTTGGGTGCTTTGGAAAAGCACTAGTTAAAGGGGCAGTATCATGAGAGATAACATGGTTTTGGGCAAAAATTCACTAAATTTAAACTTTGAACACTGTGTTGATTAATTTCTAAATCGCTACTTTAAAGAAAGATTCTACTAAGACGAAAGGTTGAACCAAAATATAGTACAGCCGATTTTTTGTGCTTTACCACAGCGTAAATTGAAAACGTCGGCCCGACGTTTTCAAGTTTGAACCCATTTTTATTTTGGTCATTTAATAATTAAACTTTAAATAAATAAATAATTAATTAATTAACTAATTAACTGAGACATAAGTAAGCGAAAATTAAAGTTAATAGCCGACGTTTCGGGGCGTCATCGTGACACAATTCTCACCATTATCTATCCTAAAACCCTATAAAAAGGTTGCACAACACTAAAGTAGTAGTAGTAGTAGTAGTAGTAGTAGTAGTAGTAGTAGTGTAAGTAAATTACAGTCAACCCAGGTCACGCGTGAACAGTATTTCCAAGAGTGAAATGAACATTCGAATTTCTCTTTGTAATGTCCGACGTGTGAATGGAATGTTAGACATTTCTCTGGAAATTGTTCCGAAAAAGACGCATTAACTGAAAAAAAGATTCAAAATACTTGAGAAACAATTGTTATTCTTGAAATATTCAATATTGCAATGTAAAGAAAAATTGATAGCTTTATACCGTCAATAAGCTAGGGAAATTTATACGGGAACTCTGAGATCTCGTTGGCGATTTTCAAAACTGACATGTAAATTTCAAAACTCCGTTCAAATTTCAAAAATATCGTTCACGCGTGACCTGGGTTGACTGTAATAAGTCAAATCATTTTGCGCAAAGCATAAAAACAAAAACATAACCACATGTGAGGTTAAAAAATTATAAACCCCCAAAACGTGAATTAACTTTGAATGGCATTGTCCGACCAGAACGGTACAACGTATCATGATTCTGGTAATTCACAGAGGAATAAAGGTAATTGTCAGTTAAAAATTTTTTCTTCTTTTCGCCTTGAATTTATACAGACTGTTTTGCCGGCCAACCTCACCGCCTCGTTCCCAGGGCTTGCAAACCTTGTCAAGCCCTGGGAACGAGATTGTCACTAAATCAACTTGACAAAGTTGTTTCCAGTTGGTTTGACGGTGATAACTGTATTCATGCCCTCGTTCCAATTTGTCATGCGTTACCAAGCGCATAGACACTGAATCCATCGCCTTGTTTTTAAAATCAGAGTGCGAGTTCTCGCATTTCTCTGAAAGCTTATGCTTGAAGCTGTCTTTAGTTCAAAACTGTAACGCAAAATCAGCTCTCCAGGTAACTCACGGCCGTGGAAAACTTAAAATTTTGAAAAATGTCAATTGGACGTAACTCCTCAAATCCTAGAACAAGAGCCCCGTCAAAAATAAGTTACCATCCTTAGGTAACAGTTTGGAAAAACTCAAATTAGCAGCCCCTGCCCCGTCTCGAATAAGTGCCCCCCTCTGCTCTCTTCTGTAAATTGGACTGAAATAAGCGCCCGGGTGCAGATTCGATAATTTACAGTAATAGGGACTTTACGGTCTCCACATCTGACGACTTCTATTACAGACACATATGGAATTTACCGAGCCGACACTCCGATTTCAATACCTGTCATGAGAGAGTTTGATTCCTCATAAGCTCAAAATCATGTCTATACACTGTAACAAAAGGAATGAGTGGGTTGCCAATAACTGTCATGGGGAGGTGACCTCGGCCTGAAGAAACAGAGTGTCATCCACAATGTACCATCTTGTCTGGAGTTTCTCGTAAGATACAAATAGTGCCACCAATTGCACGTCAAAGCTCTGCCCTGGCTTGGGTCGATTCCTTAATTTATGCGAGTAGCCTTTGCAAACCAAGTTTTCCCTCTTCTCTAGATCTTGCTTTTGATCAATCAGCGTAAGGATAACATTCCTGTTAAAAGGCCAGGGTAATATGGCATCGTATTCACCTTTTATTAAAACGATTGATGCCGAAAGGCCGTCAATGAATTCGTAACGGGATAAATCATACGTGCTCAGATTGAAACTTATTAATATTTTTAATTTGTAGCCGTAATTTTCTGTGTAAAATACTGAACTTTCTTTACGTTGTTGCTTCATTTCCCTCGCTCGTCCTAAAATTTCACTAAACTTTTCAATTTTCCAAACAAACCGAGTGTTTCCATTTCCTTGATCCCCAGATCTTTTCTCTTCTAATTGCCTCTGAAGTGTCTGCACTTGCTCCTCCAGGTTTCTTGTTGTCTCTTGTGTGTTACTCAGTTGTTCTTGTGTATGTTTCAACTCAGCACAAACCATGTCAAGATGGTCTTGCATGGCAGATTGAAGATGGGATGTTAGGTTTTTCCTTTGAACCTACATACAAATATAACCTTACTAATTTGCTTACAAACGTTCTATACATAGCGTGTCACCAAAGAAAAATAATTACAATTTTAATTACAACTTATTGATCATCCATAATTTATGAATGATTCTCTTGCGACTCCCACGAGCTTCCGCCCGGAGTAATGTTTTGCAAATGTAAGTGCCGGTAGCCCCCCAATTTTTCTGCTATACATATTCTTCTAATTGCCCTGATCGTTTGTGCGAAAACATTTTTGATATTGATAAAATCCTCGCGTTTCTACGGCCTTTTGAAGTTTGACTTCCTTGACCCGCCGCCACGTATTAAGGGACCTACAATAGGTCGACTTATGTTAGGACATCATCGAAGGAATAAACACGAGTTGTTTTGCAAGCATTTGAGGGCGCTTCGATCGAATCACCAATTTCTTTCGCATATTTTATACCCCGCGCTACATGTCACAACAATTCCTTCGATAACGCCACAGCTCGTCACAGCCGAACTAGGCTTCCTTAACGCGCGGACGCGGGTCAAAGAAGCGCGAAATTTTCCAAATTTAAAAATTCCTGAAAAATAAAAAAAAGGGAGAAAAAAAGCTACGGCAACAACTTTTTTGCACAAATAATCAGGCCAATAAGGAGAATATGTGAAGCAAAAAAAAAAAAAAAAAAAAAATGGCGGTTAGTTGCACTTTAATACGAAGACAAACCTTCTCTTTGCAGCCCATCTGAACATACGAGCACGAGACTGACGTCAGTGGACAGAGATTTTCAGTGTGATCTGGAATCTATTGGAAATTAAAATGGCAGCGTGTTATAAAAAATTGGAAAGGCTGTTGCACTTTGACTACAAAGTCTGCAAAGTAAAATAAAATGAATACTATACTGCAGTAACTAGCCAGTGTAATCATATGGGTCCCGTCGACCGGGCTGGCCACAAAATTTAGATGTGTTCATATGAGATGGCGGGCTGGCCCGGTTACCTAGATCTCGGTTTTTGCGACCGAGATCTCGGTAACCGAGGTGGAAAGTTTCCCGTATAAACACTCCAGCCCGGATACCGGGACCGATCCGTGACGAAACATTTTCAACCGCGCATGGCTTGTAAGGTCGCTGACAAGTTGGAACGCGGTTCCACGGGAATTACATGGGCCTTTTAACCATTTTTCATCTCCGTAACCGGGATTAAATTTCCCATATAAACAGAAGACAAAATTCGTCCCGCCTACCGGGCCAGCCCGATTACCGGGCACATAACAAGAGGCCCTAAGTCTGCTGGCCGGCAGGAAAAATATCAAGATTTCGAGATTATAACTGCGAAAGAAAACTCAACGCAATCCTTACAAACAATTTAAAATACTACAAATTGTGCAGTTATCCGACTGTTTTTACTTTTATATATTTACATCCACATTACTTGTAAATATGTTAGAAAATAAGCTTAGAAATGAATCCGCAATTAACACTCCCTGTTATCCATAAGTTTGTCGTGAGAAGTAAGGGTAAGTTATTAAAAGACAGTTTAGACGGTGTTTAAGAAAACCACGTTCTAAGCCATTTTCAATTTTGCCAACAGTCATATCTAAACATGTTCTGCTGCTGGCAGTAACAAGAAGGCTTGAATTCAAGTCTAGAAAACTATTTATCTACTTAAAATAAACCAGTTATAAACAGATTTGGAGGCCCACTGATTGTCTTAAGCCGCGACCTATGTTAGACTCTGTTTAAATAACTGGCCCATTTTACTGATTTGCAATCAACAATAATAACAAAATCTAGTTACCTTCTCCCTTGGAACTAAATCTCCGCAGTTATTGGGACAAATGACTGGGAATTTGTTGCACTCTCTGATCAGGTGATCCTGCAAATTAAAGAGGACAGAGAAAAAAATTAAATTGTTTGCTTCCGGTACTTACGTAAATGATAATAATTGCTCGCCCAGTTGAGAAGCTACTTAATTTTTTAAACAACATCGTCGCAGTGTATAACTTGTGAGCTTCTGAGACACACCCATGATAGCCTCTTAAAGGTTTTGTTGCAGAATTGGAGAAAGCGTTCTTTAATCTTACTCTTACTTCGATCATTTCGAGCCATTTTCTTGATTTGACTTCGTTAAAAAGCTAATTTTTGCTACAGTGCGACACGCCTTACCGTGGCCACAAGACAAACTTTTTTACCTTCTTCCATGTTCATAAAATAAAAAAACGACATGCTTTCAATTAATCGTTGTTTCGTCACTTGCCTGTTGGACTTTGCAAGGAGGCGTGACCGTTAATCAAATTGTAAAAAATGTTTGTTGGATGGCCACGGTAAGGCGCGTCGTACTGTAATAGCTTTATGCATCACTTTTACCTGCGTGTGACAGAGTGGGTGTGGCTCCTTACAGTATTCACACTCGTTGATCCTCCAATCGCAATTGAAGTTCACGTGTACTTGGAGATATTTCTTTTGTAGTGTCACGTGACAGTTGTCGTTCGTGCAAGAAACAACTTTATCAGGACAAGAGCTCAAGTGAAGCTGTGAAAAAGTACATACGTTAGTCAGTATACTGACTCCGGTGCTGGACAAATTGAATGTTTTACTTTTTACCTCTTTGTTCCTCAGTTCACCAGTCCATTCACAGCCTTCACTCGGACATTTCACGGCAAGAGACAGAATCTTTCTCTCTGTCGCTTTGTCAGGGAAGACATCCTAAAATCAAGTAAACATTTAATTTTTTTAAGCCTTATGGGCCATTCTGATCACATTCAATTTTTATCTGATCTCCCAACAATTTCTAGAATTATATATCTTGCTAACATTCTACTGATAACTTCTTTTCTAAATTCTCCCCGTTAACTTAAGGATCAATGTTCTGTTGAATCTGAATATTTTGGGAGCCGGATTTGAAAGAGTGCTTGACAAGAAAGATATTTTAAATATTTGAAGTTAGTAATTAAGGGATGGACACCTTACAAAGCAGCGTAAACAGAAAGTGCTTTGGAGGTCTGATGGGTTGTGTACAGAATTTGTAGAATTTGTATCACCCTATCATTTCTTTCCTTCCTAAAGCACATTCAATTTCATAAAACATTTTGCCTAAAATATCCCTCCCCTCAAGGAAAAACATTAAAGACATATTAATAAAAAAATACATCTTTCATTTATACACCAGGCTTAAAGTATAACATCACATTTATTTCACATATACCACGCATCGACATTCCAATGCTAACAGTATGTAGGAAACAAAAACCCCTCTTTCTATTTCATTGTCCGTTTGAAGTCATTTCAGCTGTAGTGCTCTGTAGGGGTAGAGCAAAGTTGTTGTTTGTCCCATGAACCAAGTTTAATGGCCTAAGCTCCCACGAGTCTCCTGTAGCTCAGTGGTAGAGCATCCGAACTAGTAATCGGAAGCCTTTTGGAAGAACTCGGATTTTTATTTTCGGAGTATTCCTGTGTCACTGACTGGAACAAAATACATCTATCGATATTTTTTCATATTAGCATAAAAAATTCGGGGCCTAATTAATTGTTTTGATATTAAGTACGGAGCACTAGCATCATTCTGATCTGAAGAGAAATGAAACAGTTGTTTAAAAAAAAATCAATGCCCTCTTTTCTCTGCTGGGCTCCCATCGTAGGCTCGACTCACGGGCGAAGTAGAGGATATTAATAATAAGAACATTAAGCAGCCAGAAACCTTTTTACTCTCCATTAGGAAGTATTTTCTGTGTTCCTTGTATGAGGCGTAACCTTCGTTGAGTTTGATCGCAGTTTATCCAGTTTTTCATATCGTTTGGCTTGTTAGGTTTGCTATCTCGCAATGAATTTTAAACACTTCGGTTTACCATAAAGACTCCTGGGCCCAGTTGTTCAAGGCCCGATTAAGTTAATCCTGGGTTAACGTGAATTTTGTTTCAAGTTTAATTACTAATCAATAAGGCTTTTTTCAAAAAGATTTTCCCCTTCAGTTTTGACTTAAACTTTACCATTTGCCTTAAATTAGCCTTCAAAATAACTTTAAATGAGCGAGATGAAAACCTTGATTAACTTTTTATCGTGGATTAGCATAAATCGGCTTTTGAACAAACGGGCCCAGATATGTCGACCACGGGTTATTTCGAACAACTGACTTGTTCAGTTTCATGAACAGATACTGCCCGAACAAAGTTTACGAAAATCAAGTTTTCTCGTCTTGGCGCATCTTTTTTATAAATACCTGGAAAAATGTTATGCCAAAAATAGGTAAAAAAGGTAATCAAGAAAATATAGAGGCCTACCCGGTCTCGGTCCAGGCCCTCCCTGTCTGCAGGACAAGTCAAAGGCTGGTCTTCCTGAGCTTCCTGTCTGTTTATGGTGTTAATCCATTAGAACAACAAATAAAATTACTCAGCACACCCATTCATACACAAATGAATGACTAAATAAATGAATAAATAAATAAATAACTAAAAAAAATAATAATAAATAAATAAATAAATAAATAAATACATACATAAAGAGACTAAGAGAGTTAAACTATGATACTTTGTTTACACTGGAGTTCGCTCATCAGAGAGGCCGTATGGTACGATAGTAAAATTTAACGATGTTTTAAAATAAAATAAAAAAAGTGTCCTTATCCATTGATGGGAACGGGGACGCAAGGACGCTTGTTCGGAGAGGTGGAACTTGGGGAGCGAGAGAGAGGCGAAGACGCGAGATGCGGGATGCTGGGATAAGAGATTTGGGACGAGGCGAAACGATATCGGGGACGCGGAATACGACATCGGCCTTTGACGTGCCTTCGCGTTTCCTGCAGTTCCTAAATAATTTCTTCATTACTATAAGTGACAAAGATAACAGCCTTTTTGCGTGCATACGGCAGACTAGCTATTTTCAGACCAGAGCCTCGTTTTCATCGAGTAAACTCCAACGAATTCCCAACTGAGCAGTCAGTAAATTAAAAGGAATACTCATAAAAAAGTGTATATTTAACTTTTTCTGTCAAATTTATTTTTAGCTACGTACATCGGTATGTTTTGTTTACGTCCCCGCTTCCGTCCCCGAGTCCCCGTCTCACTTTTAGACAGAGCCTCCTCATTTCTTGTTGATAAAAGTTCACGGTGGACATAACAATACATACTCAAGAAAGGCTCACTGCAATAATGTGACCGATGTGCTTGGTATGATGTGTCATAGTCATATATTTCGGGAACTCAAGCACCGAACATCACTTCTCTGATCATCAAAATACGAGGTGTGCGGACATACACCGGTGAATACATTATAAATAGTTTACAGATATGTTTGTTGAAAATACTCTACTAATGAATACTGCATCTTTAAACAACACTTAAGTAAATTAATATTTACAATATTGAGAAGTAAATACACTAGACATGCGCCAATTATCTTACTTCAAATTGTTATCAACAACTGTTTTCAATCGACACTGATAAAAAATGAATCGATCACACAACACAACCGCTGCCATTCTTATTGAGAACTATCTTCAATCTACGACTACACTCAGTCCATGAAACAACGCAGTTGCTATGGACAACTCTTGAATTAAAAGAAACCCGAGCTGCTGCTCCAGAAACAGGGCTAAAGTATAACATAACATAACATAACATAACATAACATAACATAACATAACATAACATAACATAACATAACATAACATAACATAACATAACATAACATAACATAACATAACATAACATAACATAACATAACATAACATAACATAACATAACAAAACAACATCACAGTTTAAAAACAGTTTTCCTTTGGAAAGGAAACCACTTAGTTGTCGGCGACTTTCAACTTTCCAGCGTTTGATATCGATTCATACACGAGATTTTTTGTTGTCGATAAAAATCGAAAAGTTATCCATAACAACTTGCCTTGTTTGTTGAGGTACAGTAAATCGAACTACAAACTGTTGCTCGTACTTAAACTTCACAACAGCATTATAAAGGGATGTATATGATACTACTCAGTTTTGCTTTAAAAAGAACCGATATATGTTTATTTGTCAAATTGTGGTGCCGAATCAAGAAGACCCTTCTGTTTAAAAGGGCCGAAAAGTATTCTCCTGAAATCTTAATACTACAAGACTACACACCTTCTTAAATGTTCCTCGAGACAATCTCTGCAAAACCTGTGTCCACATCTTGTGAGAACCGGTTCCTTCAACGGTAAATGGCAGACTAAACAGTGAAAATCATCGTCAACTTCACTCACAAACTCTTCATCGTAACCTGAAGGTAAGCGATTTCTTGCCGCTTCCGCCATCTTGAAGAACACGCTTGGTTAAGTAAACCATTTAGTATGCACAGAATTGGAATGAAAGCTTTGGGGTCAAATTGACGTAAATAACCTTGCAAATGACCATTGTTCCAACTCGGCATTGTGTGACCTGCTGCACACAAGTGTTTTAGTACCGATTTAAAGCAACATTTGAGGAATTAAGCAAGTCTACTTAGCCATTAGTAAATAAAAACTGAGCTGCACTGTTGGTGTAAGCCTCTTGTTAAACTTAATACATTTCAGGCGCCTTTCAAGATTTTTATATGCGTCACAAAGCTTGAATTGAGAGTCTCAGAGAAACAACGTCAGATCACAACAGAAACCATGAGCCTGATACCGAACTCTCAGGTGCATCTAAACGAATACTGTGTACAACAACTGGCATGTGTATACTAGCTAAGCTGTCTTATTTCTAGATTTTTAAGGCTATTGGTGTCTAATCTTCCTCAAAGTAGGAACAATTGCGACGGCTGTAGATCATCTTCTTAGAAATTAGATTAATTTCTTCACTCGTACTCAGTCCACCTGTATAGGACGATCGTTGGTTACATGTTCAGCCTCATTAGCATACATAAGCATAAAACTAGCAGCAAATAAATGTACTTTCTAAATTGAAAGAGCACGGAAAGCTTAGCACCGTGAAAACATGAGCATGATAGGTTCAATAGTTTGTGAGTAACGAGTGCTGAAATTATCAGCTTGTATAAAGAATGCATCAATGGGTAGCAACTCTTGTCACCAACCACGCATTTCACAGTTTTTCAAAGCTCACTGTTTTGAAAATATTCAACACATCATACCAATATTCGCAATGGTGACCATGAGTGGCATGCCTTTTCAATTTCTGATGTCCATTTGTTCGAATCGTATTGTTTGATATATGCTTATGAGGAAAATGATGACGCCAGCAGATTGACCTTTTTTTCTGGAGTAACATATGTGAAGAATCGAGGGACTCGATACAATTCACAGTTTGTTGCCTTCTTTCCATTCGCGTTCAGTAGAGATAGAGTCACCTTGGTTACCATGTAACCAGCGTTGGTGAAGGGCCAGCAGATTCTCAGCCAGTTGTATTCATGAACTGTTGTTACAAGAGATGCCAAGTCATTTACTGACTGGTGAGCATGGGCATGCGCATAACCATAAACAGAGGTTGAACATTTAAGACTGGACCCATCCTCGTTCCCAGAGCCTACGATCTTTTGGTCAGCGGTTGGATCGTAGGCCCTGGTAACAGCCGTTACCGGATGTCGTGAATTTCACGACATCTGGTAGCGCACGCTCAGTGTGATAAATTACCATTGCGCTTGCTCAGTATTATTATTGCTCAGTACTGCTCAATATTAGAAAGTTAAGACAAATGCGCAGAAGCGTAGCATTTTTTACCTTATAGCGCATCAGGTTTTCGACAGCCAATGAAAAAAAAGATATTTTTGGATGGACCCAGAGCCGCTCGTTCAGAATTTAAAAAAAAGTCACGACGTTTCGACCTCTCCTAGGCCACTTTCAAGTGCGAGTAAAAAATAAAAGCCTTAGCATAAATATATTAATAGAATTACAAAAATCGGTAGGAATGTCATGAACGCTAAAATGTGTCAAAAATGTCAATGATAAGTGTTATAAAGTTAAGGTTACCCGATACCTTCAGAGGTGTCTCGCGTTTAAGCGATGTAGCGCGTTTAGTTTAAACTGTAGATACCTAAACCCCTTTATCAAATTAAAGCTTAAAGAGCTGACTATCAAACCATACTAAGAATTTTGAAATAAAATAAATTGTCAAATTTTTCACGACCTCTGATTGCGAGTGTCCGAATCACCTTTTTAAAGCTACAAGTCACAGTGAATTTTGTTTTTTGCTAATTTAATTTGCTCCTCAGTTTCCGGACCCAAAGCGCTTAAAAAACGTGTCTGCGTTTTGCCATATTCAATCGCAGTGAAAAGTTATAGAGCATTTTCAAAATAAGTTTAAAAAAATGTGGGGTAATCGTACAAAAATCGCTCTCGGAGAAAACATATTTCGAAAGAAAAATTTCGCAGACACGTTTTTGTTGTTTATATGTTAAACTAGCTACTGTCCAAATTTAAAGGCAAACGAACAAATTCCTTTTGAGTTTTAGCTCTTTGAAGTGGCTACTCCAAGTGAAAAAAATTTATTCGAGAAAACAGCGCTAAAAATTCGGCAATTCATTTTATTTCAAAATTCTTGGTTTAGTTGGATAGCCAGCTCTATAAGCTTTAATTTGATACAGGGGTTGAGATATCTACAGTTTAAACCGGACGCGCTACATCGCTTGGACGCGAGACCGGCACCTCTGAAGACACCTATGAAGGTACCGGGTAACCTTAAAAAAGGACATAAAACAATGAAACAATGAAGCAATAACGAGGCTTGTAAAGAACTGATATAAACAAATAATTTAGAGCGGATGGAATCACAGTGTTTGTTTAGTGATGGTTTCAGTTCTTTGATAAAAAGCATTTAAAAAATAAGACAATCAAGTTTGTTCTGACACTTTCTTAAAATTTTAAAACTTTTCGCAATGTCATTTGGGGCCATATTGTGCTGCTCCCTCAGGTGGTTTCCGATTGCCGATCCCTTATGTTCCTCAATTCGCTGGTGAAGGTGTCGGCACGTGTCGCCGACAAAGCCTGCATCGCACATAGCGTGCATTTCTTATTTTTGAATCATATTTCAATTAGTGAGCTGTTGTTTCTTAAGTTTCAAACGTTACACATATAAGAAAATTATATCTACATCCAGTTTCAAGGTACAATCCAAAGAATTTGTTTCGTGGAGATATATTAGCTAAGAGTGATGATTATTACATATTCATTTGCTATGAGGTAAAAATGACTTTCACCTCTTCCTCCAATCAGACTCTTGATCTTTGTTCGACAGAGCCGCTAGAGGAACGACGAAATTGCATGAAAACTGGACTTACAGAAAGTCTCTTTTAGTCTGAAATGTCAGCCGACCCCTCCATTGTGGATTAGGGGGAGGTAACGGCTGACATGCCCCATTCACACCAAGGCTTAAACACGTTTCAAAGCTGTTTAGTTAAACACAGTTTAAAATTGTTTCCTTCATAAAAGCTGCTTTCGGATTTTTGTCGACTACAAATTTAGCACAAATGAAAGGATGGATTAAAGTTTACTTGAATTCTATGTCAAAGCCAATGGTTCAGCTTTCTGTTACCAATTTTCAGTTTGTTAAACCTGGTTTAATTAAACATCTCTTGTTGAACATTGGGTGATCACTCTTTTTTTACCACTTTTGTGAGACCATGAACAAGACCGGCATCACATTTCCGACAAAATATCGACTTTATTGCAGTCAGTAAGTCATCAAACTAAAACAACAAGCGTTTTATTCTTCATTACAAGTTATCAGTTTACAAGAGATAAATCAGTTGCGATATAACCTATCTAGCTTTAATATTACACGTGATCTAGATTCCAAAAAAAAAAAATATTACCGCACTTTCTATAAATTATAGGTTGGAACCCTATATAAAATGAATAACAGTGACGAAAACAACAACAACAACAACAACAACAACAATAATAATAATAATAATAATAATAATAATAATAAGAAGAAGAAGAAGAAGAAGAAGAAGAAGAGAAGAAGAAGAAGTTCCGAGTTTAATAGTATGGACTTTGGTCGTTACATTGATTGGCTGCGGCTGGCCGCCCAATCATTATTTAGGTAATCTGGGCATCCAGAAGTTTTTACTGTCATAATAATAATAATAATAATAATAATAATAATAATAATAATAATAATAATAATAATAATAATGATAATAATGATAATAATAATGATAACAATAACAATAATAGTAATAGTAATAATAATAATAATAATAATATTATTATTATTGTTATTATATTATCGTTTATTTACCCTCAGTCGCTGTTTATAGAACGAGGCGCAAGCATGTCCGAGCATTTAAACTTCGCAAACACGTAATTCAAATCGAACATTGCAAATCTACGTACCCATAGTGGAGTTTCAAACACAATGTCAACACTCCGTGCTGTAATCAAGGTCCCGTTTATTTGAAGCCCCGTGATCGCCTGAGCCGAGCCTGTGTGCGTTTTTTGTTGCTGTTGTTGTTGCCAAGCTTAACGGGAAATCTCGTTATCTCTATTATCCCGTGCCCGACAGTGTTATGTTACAAGTTCTGTTACAAAGAAAACTAACGGTTCAAAGGAGCTGATATTGGAAATAGCGGGAGTCTTAGGTCGTGTCAAAACCCGAGGTCATCTAAAATAATGGTGTAGCGAGTACAACTTGAATAAATATCGTGTCGTCGACAATGTAGCGCCTCTCTCTCAGCTTGTCATGTGATACAAACTTGGGGATGCCCCACCCTTTGTCGTTATCTATCACGGGCCTTCCGAAGTACTCCTTATTTTCAGGATTTGTTTCAAAGAACATAAGTATGTTCTTCCTGTCCTTTGGATTTTCTTGCTGATCAATCAATGTAACCGACACCCTTTTATAGAAAGGCCAGGGTAATATGGCGTCGTTTGCACCTTTCATTACGACAATAAATATGGAGATATGGCCGTATGCTCCGTTCCCATCTCCATCTGGATAAAAGAGTAACTTTAATTTGTAACCAAAGATGTAAAATGGGTCACTTCGTATGAAGATTTGATATCCTTTTTTTGCTTTTGACAAACTGTATTCAAAGCCTGTTATTTTCCAGGTAAATGAATTAGATATATCTGAAAGAGTCTTCTGAACCTCATCCAATTTTGTTTTCAATTGGTTTTCAACAACACCCATTTTTAATTCACAATTCTTCCAAACTTTCTTAACTTCCTCTTCAATCTGGATGGGAAGAACATTCACTACCCGTTCAAAGTTTTGCTGAATATTGTGTGTTTGTTGGGGTTGAATTATGTATATTTGGTGTGAAAACACACTAACAACACCTACAAAGATAACAATGAAACAAAAAAGAACCTTAATGCGAACGTTATTAATTTCCTTCTTAACTTTGTTCTGGTTCGTGATCGCTTTCTCGCTAATCTCCGTTTGCCTTCGAAGAATGTTTACGCTCTCTTGAAGCTGGTTTTGAAGGTTGTTTATCTCTTGTTGGCGTTCCTTTTGAAAGTTCTTTACCTTCTCCTCAAGGCTGTTAAGCTTTCTTGATTTTTCTTTGACCTCTTCTTGTGTGTCGTTTAATTGACAGCAAGCTAACTCAAGGTGATGTCTTGTCTCTAACTGAAGGTGTGATTCAAGTTCTCCCCTTCGTACCTAAAAAAAAAAATTAGATTGGCCGGGGCCAAGTAACAGTTTATGCCACAACAACAACAACAACAACAACAAAGATTTATTTTAAAAAAACAACAGAATGAATGGTTTGTCTCGCAAATAGTTACAAAACTAATCGAGGCGGGACAAGACGAATACAGGATTACTTTAGAAAAACTAAGAAAACTAACGAGAACTTACATTACAGACCATGCAAAAACTTTATGTACTAAGAGATTTAAGGTTACCTCGCGGGTGTCCTTCGCGAAAAAAATATTTGCGCGCTGTCTTTAACGCAACAACCACAAACTATATATCAGTACAAAGCTAATGAAATGTACTATCTGGTAAAAAATATTTCGTTTGATTTTTTTTACCATAAGTAGAGTGCGTCCAAAAAGCCCAAAACGACTGACGTCTCTTGGAGTGAATTTATCGGGTATGGAATTCGACCACAGAATCAAAACTACTGCATCATATCAGTCACAAGGCATTAATCTTCCAAACCACGTGAGGTTTTTTCGATATACCTATTGGTTGCTTCGCAACGTTTCTGTCAATTTTGATGATCCAAAACTTACCGATGCATTTTACAACAAAGGCCATTGCTTGAGATCAATTTTACAAAACGGATATCCCTCACACGGCTTTGAGCCATATTTCAACACTGTGGATGGTGCCGATGCCGACAGCCAATAGAATGGCAGGAGACCTACTGCTGAGTCCCCTGAGATTGCTGGCGTCGGTTAGCATAACCGAAAATGGTTAGGTGGAAAACGTGGAGTGCGGAGTGCGGAGTGTGGATAATGCGGAGTGTAAAAAATGCGGAGTGTAGAAAATGCGGAGTGTGGAAAATGCGGAGGATTAAACGATAATAACAACAATAACAAGGACTCCATTTCCTTTAAAAAGCGATGATGCATCATTGCGTTTTATTTTTCATTATTTTATCAAGCTATAAAGAACGTTAGCAAAAAGGTAAACAAAAGAATTAAACGAGTGAAACATTACTGTCAATAACAACAGACAGTCCATGTTCTATGAAAAAGCGATGGATCATTGCATTTTCACTACTTAAAGGGAGAGTTTCACGATTCGGCGCATGCGCGAGCGATAACGTAAAGTGCTGTCAAGCCAATTGTTTTTGGACCAATTAGAAGCGAGTACACGACACCGGCGGGATACGGCGGGCAAGTCTTATAACTTGCTGGCATAAAAATAAAACTGACCGGCCAGTGTTTCGGTCACGTTTCAGGAAGAAACAAAAAGGCTGTCCATGTAAAATACATGGGGATTTTTGCAGCGCCGCTTCGTGAATGTTCCATGACATTCAAGAAATGCCAGAACTTTTGCGAACGTATACGGTTTTATTTTAGTACAATGTCGATATCTCGCTGCATCGACCTTTTTTTATTACGCGCGGTTTGAAAAGACGAGAAACTCCCTCAAACTTACGTTCTTAAATCCAGTATTTCATCAGCATTCAATGATAAACTTACTATAGTGTGTACGCTCGATAGCCTGATTTTATTAGACCAGCGTCAAGAAGCGATGCGACCGTTTAGTAACAACAACACTGAGCGTCCTTCCGAGATGCTGGAATGCATTTGAGAAAACTCTGCCATGGTGGCAAATCAAAACTGCGTTTGCCATTCACAATGACCATAATTTTATAGATAAATGAATACCTTACAATAGTTTTTGTAGTTTGCCGCAAATCTTTTGGATTTTTTTTCTACTGCCCGCCATTCGAGCCCGCTAATAGACGACTACAACTAACTCGCACATTTGATCTCATATTTATTCGCTTCGCGTCTCACTGTGGTACAATTTTTTCCATCCAAAGCAAAACACTGATGTTTGATGCTGTTTGTCCTTCGAATTCTCCGTTTTTGACAGTTGACTTCCATATGAACAAACAGTACGATTGAAATCTAGAAAATCCTCGCGAGTTCATCCAAAGCCAGTTGGTGACCTTTGCCATTTCCAGCGAAAGCAGATGTGTCGCGAAATCGTTGTCTATTCTAAACAGACTTATATCTTTACCGATTTTCCACGTTTGGTGGACGTGTCTTGTTAACCACACAGGATTTCTACATCCACTCCACTCTGTCCGCTTTAATTTCTGTGCTTCCAGAGAGTCCACAGAACGTCCCGTCGCCGGTCGGCCGCGACGTCTCCTTGCCGATCCATCGACAAAAATGTCGTTTTCGGATGCCAAAACACTTTTAACCTTACAAAAATCGAACTTATATTTACAACAGGAAACAAAGATTATAAAAAGTGAAGAACGAAGAGCGGATGATCCAAATTCGCGCGCGATTTCAACAGATTGTTCCACCACAAGGTCGCATCGAATTTAGTGTCGACCCGTACAATTTATTTTTGAGCCGGTCTGCTCGCGCATGCGCTTGACCGTGAAACTCGGCCTATATATAAAAAGTATAGCACAAAATGGGTAATAAAACAATTGCATTTTCATTGCTTAATTGTACAATCCTACAGTGTTTCTTGTAGCTATAAAGAACTGTAACATACATATTTTGTAGCTTTATAAAAAAGAACACAAGCTCTCAAGCATTTTTGCCTCCTTTGCAATGTTCTTTAAGTGAGAATCCCCCTCGCCAAAAAATCGTTTAACCACAACGACTTTACCTTTAGGTGCGTAGTTGCCTTTCATTACCGATCTCGTCCTTATCTTTTACGTCACTCCACGCAAAACTGGGCAGGCCCTCGAAGTAACCTTTTGAAAGCGATTTAGGCCGAAGAAGTGGGATTTTAAAGGCCATTATGGCCCTCTGTGAGTGCGACCGCGTGGAGATCAATGCGGCCTTGAACTCAAATGTGAATATGCAAATTAAATTGAATCTACCTATGGCTTATTATTAACTGTAATAGAATAACGCATTTCGCAAGTTTAACACCATCTAGGTGTTGGCGGTAACACCTTTTCCAAATCGATTAAAAATATTTTCCAGGCGCTTTCTATCAGTTTATAATATTCACGGCTAACTAGCCAAGGAAAAACAACAACATTAGCGCGAGGTTAATATTCTGCTTACAGATAACAACAGCTTAATAAAGAATTGACTTCCCAAGTAAGACAGAATTTTTTATGCATGCATTTATTTTTATATCTTTTCCTTTTATATATTTTCCACACTCCGCATTTTCAACACCCCGCATTATCCACACTCCGCATTTTCTACACTCCTCATTTTCCACACTCCGCATTATCCACACTACCGTTTTCCACACTCCCCATTTTCTGCACTCCGCATTTCCCACACTCCTCATTATCCACACTTGTCATTTTCCACACTCCGCATCTTCCACACTCCTCATTTTCTACACTCCGCATTATCCACACTCCGCACTCCACGTTTTCCACCTAACTCCGGAAAATAGTTAATGTGACCGCAGCTCTATTACCAGTCAGAATTTCTCGGATTTCCTTTCAAAATGCCGGGCAGAAAAAAATCAGAAAAGATTAGATCGATACATTCATTATTGTACCTGGGCTTATGCGCTATGCGCTTATGCGGTTTTGGCAAGAGTTTTTCGCCATCCTTTCGTTTCTTCTTTTTCCTAGGACCAGTTTTCTTCTTAGTTTTCAACCACGGACTCTTCCCTTTCTTATTTTTCTCCATACACAATACGCAAAACGACGCTGTGACAAATTTTAATTGGCTCATAGCACTCTGGCGGGTGATAGAATTTAATTTGAAAAAGCGTTCTTGTTGATAACTAACGCGCGTCTCAAGATTTGAAATATTTTTTTTAAATGAGGGGGGACTAGTCATGTTTAATTTGGCCTTAAAATTTTTTTGGCAAAAAATCGACTCCCGAAGGTATCCAGTAACCTTAAAGCATTTTACACTAATAATACTCAATGGAACAATTATTTTGTTAGTCCTGACATTTTCAATTATCATAAGGATTTCAATACAGTCATCTTCTTTTTCCAGGACATCAAAAAGCAATTGGCGAAGTACCATTTTGAATGTTTTCTTTAGCAGGTCTGTTATATGAGATGAAATCTCATTCCACAGCTTTACAACAAGTCGAGAAAAAGAATCTAATTATGTACAATTATTTCAGCGATCTATTTCTACAAAAAATTAAAAATAACTAACTCAGCGATACTTATAATGTTCAGCCTATAATTTGCAGTAGCGAAACTAGGATAGGGGCTCCGTCCCCAAAACTTTTCTCAACGAAAATAAGGCCCAAACGGACGAAAAAATTTGGCTAATTTGATTTCAGTCGGAACCTGCTGGCCCCAAACACTGAGTTCTGTTTCCGTCAATGAACTCTACTTTGCTTATGTTATATTAAAGGTTACCACAGCTGTAGTTTGTTCACTGCTGTACAATAGAAATACGCTAATTTGCTTAGTAAAAGGATGGTGCTTATTAAAAGTGACTCCTACCCTTGTACTCTTGTTCACAATTACAACAATTAAAAATTGCTTACCTCCAAGTGACAGCCAATCCAAACATACGGGCAGGGAACCTTAGTCTGCGGACAGTTAGTTTCAATGTGATTTGTCAGCTGTAACAAACAGCAACAACCAAATAAAGAAACACTCAGTGTGATTATGTAATAATGTTGTTCACTAGTTCAATGAAAAATATTAATATAACCCCCTCCCCCTTGGAAGCGTTCATCGACCCATATGCTTTTTATCAACGAAGAAACGTTTCTCGAACTGTTCCAAATACAGAAAACTCTTTTCCACGTTTCGGCATTAGAAATTTCGGGAAAAGACAATTCAGTTTTTACAATACCAGGAAATGGAAAACAACAAGGTCAATGAAATTTCTGCTGACCAACAGCACTGAAGCCAAATAATTTATCGCAGACTTCGAACAATTCAAAGACTCACCTGATGTCGAGAGGCAATGGTTCCACAATCGTTTGGACAAGATGTTGGAAAACTGCTACAAGTTTCTTGATGGTTCTGCAGAAAAAAATTGAAATAAAAAGACAAAAAAAAAACCTCAACTTGATTATAAGCACTTTCAGCTTTCTTAGATCTCAATGCAAAAGTTATGGGTCCATCGATGATCAAATATCATTCAAGAATCGGCCTCCATGCGACCGAGTTTTAGACCTTTACAATTTTTTACCTCCCTACTGCATCTCAATAAAGTTACTGAATGTAAGTTTAATACAGTGTAATTTCTTTTACTAGATTTGCGACATAGAAATAGGCAGAGTAACGCGCTCGGTATTTGTTAAAACTGTTCATTCAGACGGATTGCCTTTGTTTGTCCTTGGTAAATGGAACGCGCCATTTTCACTATAAAAATAAGATTTGCAGTTGAAGGACTGGTTCCGGCAAATCACCGCTTCTGAAAAGGAGATTTTGATAAGGTTTATTACGTTTATTTTTTCTTACCTCCATCAGGCATTGCGGGTGATGCTCTTCACAATAATCACACTTTACAACTCTCCACTGGCACGTGCTTGTCACGTGCTTAGTCAGATCCTTTCTGACCACTTTCACTTCACAGTTTTGATTGGTGCAAGATACTGCCTTGAGTTGACAAGACGTTAAGTGATTCTGTTAAATACATCAAAAGCATTTTCTCACATTTCTTTTAGAATTCTGTAAGGGCATAAAAATACATTTTTGAAACACAGCAATGGTAGAATGGCGATACCTGTGAAGCTGCACGCATATTTCTGTTAAGTTCTGAATATATAATGATGTGTCATACCTTAACATTGAAGTTTGAAGTTTATTTGCCTTTGTTTCTAATATATTTACATTTTATTGAGTGTTAATGTATGGCGAGGTGACCTCTAGAAACCACCAGGCTTATAGTTGAGGCCACCTCGTACCTAAAATATATATGCTTATATAGTTTGTGCAACAAGTGTGCGGCTTTGTCAATTCAGTGTGATTGTTTTATTAAAAATTCTAGCAGTTTATACTTAAAGTTGGGAAAACTTGTCAGAGAAGTGATTGTAACAGGAAGGGAATTCCAGATCTTTACATCAAATGACTGGTACACGCACAGAATTGAGATAAGCCGTAAGGATTTCCTATTGTTTATATAAAATTGATGTGATCACGTGCCCTCAGTTGAGGCCACACTTTTATTGATACTTTGGGGTACCTGTGCATTAGTTGTGTCAGAGTTTCAGTAAGAGTTCAGTTAGTATAGAGAACAGTAAGTATTTGTTTTACCTCCTTTGCTCTAAGCTCGCCAGTCCACTCACAACCTTCACTTGGACATTTGATGTGAAGTGACAGAATTTTTCTGTCCGTAGCTTTATCGGAAAAAATGTCCTAAAATAAATAAACATATGATAAATAAACTAGCGAAAGGATATGTGGCTGTTGGGGTTAATTATTTCCCCTACGTCGTCGTCTTCGGTCACTAGGGAGCTAAAGCATCGACGACGAACGACAGGACGACGACGGCCGGAAGTAAATTCGTGATGCTTTGAATGAACTGCGCATGTCAGTCTCAGTCAAGCCGTCGTCGTGCGTAGGTCGACGACTGAATTTTGAGTGAGTTGGCGTTCTCTCGAAAACGTGAGTAATTTAACCTGTTTAAACTCGCGAAAACCCGGTGTATACTCTGCCTTTATTTTGTATGGATTATTTGATTCTTTATTGGTTGATAAAGCCTGTTTTTATCGGATTTTGTTATTTATAACTTATTCTGTGAACGCGCCCCTTACGAGTGTATTTTTCCAGGAAATCCAACATGGCTTCTTCGCAAGACACTTCGAAGAAAGGGTAAGTATCAGGGCTTTGCAGATGACATTCTTCACTAGTTTGCCAATAACTTACATCAGCTATTAGTGAAGTAAATTGTTGCTTAAGGTTGCTAGAAATTTGGCCCTAAAGTTCTATTTTTCTATTATCGAACAGGAACAAATATTTTCAGTGGTCAACGGAGCGCGATGTCATCATGTGTCGTGAAGTTCTTGTCTCGGAACCGTTTAATTTCAAACCGAGGAGCCCGGAAAGGGGAAAGGTTTGGGAAGCTATTGCCCAGCGGCTGAATGCCATTGACCAGCCAAAGTTCAGAGTCTCTGCCAGAGCTGTCCGTGACAGGTACTCTCTCTTGACTGCAAAACAAGCCCAAAAATTACGGGACGAGGAGAAAGAGTCAGGAATTCATGTGGAAATATCAGAATTGGATAGTTTGCTCGAAGATACAGTAATATGAATTCTTCATCATCAATCGCGCCATCATTTTGCATCAGGAGAAGAAGAGTCCCGACTGCCCGCATATCTCTAAACGACATATTCGAACGAGAAATTTAAGGTCGTCGTCGTTTGGGGCTTTTGCTTAAGTTTTTATTTTTCCCGCCGAGAACGAAACCCGCTACCCAGTCTTTTACAGACATGACATCATACTTCCGTCGTCGATGCTTAAGCTCCCTACTCTTGCGGCACATAAGAAGATGATTTGGGTCAAGTCTACTAGCTAACAAACCAACCACAATCCCGTATTAAATAGTCACCTGAGCATCGCACACAACATGGCGGCGGTTGTGTAAATAAAGAATGACAAGCTACTTTCAAAAAAGGCTTAAACGCGCACGAAGGACTAGAGCAGCCTCGTTAGATACAAACTGGTGGGAAAACAGGAATGGTAGATAACTTTTTCCTCTAGTCCCGATTCTGTTCCCTTGAGTTCGATTTTTTCTTCCAGTCAACTTAGGTTAAGAAGATAATCAAGCAAACATAAAGGTTTACCCGGTCTCGGTCCAGGCCCTCCCTGTCTGCAGGACAAGTGTAAGGCTGGGCTTGAGCTTCCTGTCTGTTTATGGTGTTTAACCATATATAAATAAATAAATAAATAAATAAATAAATAAATAAATAAATAAAAAAAGAAATCACAAATAAATAAGTAAATGAATAAATAAACAGGTTAATAAGTAAACAAATAAATAAATAAATAAATAAAAGAACTCAGAGGCTTAAGTCGTATCTTGCTTACACTGGTGTTTGTTTCGGTCTGAAGCAAAATGTTTGTGGGACGCCGAATGTGAAAAAAAATATTTAGACCAAATTTTAAGAAAAGACACAAAATGTTTGATTTTACAAGACATGTTTCAACAGTTCTAATGTCAGCTTCAGTTCAACTGAACTAAAAAATTTATAATGCTACACAGTATGCTCATTAACATGATAAATGGCGATAGAAATTGATAGGACCTCACATATGCAGACATTTACAAAATTCTCAACAATGTCGCACTTTATGTTCTCTTGATTGTTTCAGTGTCTTAGAGCACGCTTCCACCAGCTTTCAACTTGACATCAAAGACTCTATACATATTCAATGCAACCTACATTAAATCGTCAATTGTATCGTTTCAGCTTAAAACTTTCCTTTTAATCATGCATTGTCATGTTTCTTTGTGTTGCTATGGGTAATTAGCATACTGTGTAGCATTATAAATTAAACTTTGTACTTTGTGTTCATTTCAACTGAACATGACAGTAGGACTATGGAAACATGTCTTGTAAAATCAAAAATGTTGTGTCTTTTCTTAAAATTTGGTCTAAATATTTTTTTCACATTCGGCGACCCACAAACAAACACCAGTGTAAACAAGATACCACGGTTTATAGCATGTCTGCTAATATCCAGACCTTTTAGACCAAATTCATGCTGTTTTAATACCCGTTATTTGCCTGAGGGGTAGAAAATTTACTTATAAGTAAGGAACAAATAGTGATATGTAAATCCCTTTTTCTTGACAAACCTAATATGTATTTAGGCATCCAAAAAGACATTTTATATAAAGAATTCATTAAAGAACTTCTTTAATTTATAAATCAAGCTGCCTCTTAAAAGTTTGTTTACATATCATGAAGTTAGCCAAACCAGTTGCAAATCTATTGTTACAAATAATCAAGTTCGCCGGACGTTTAAGCTAATTCATGATTTATTATTATTTATTTAATATAAAACTGCATCTTGATCCATTGATAGTTGAACGGTAAAAACATTCATTTTCTATTTTATTGTTTAGTTAAACTTTTTGGCGCAAATTACTGTAAACGATATGAGGTTACCGTAGTTCCTTAACAACACTGAATAAGAGAAAAAATGAAACACAGCTAAACAAAGTCTACAAAGATTCGTCCTTGAAACTCGATTAAAGTAGAACAACATTGTTATTCATTGTTTCGGTTATCGAAAACTTCTGATTCACACACGAGATTTTCTGTTGTCGTTAATTAATTAGTAAAATGTTATCGAAAAGTTATCGATAACAACTTGCCTCGTTTGTTGAGGTACAGTAAATCGAACTACAAACTGTTGATCGTCCTTTGGCTTCACAAACGCGTAAAAAGGATGTATGTCTTCAAAAGCCAATACGGATGTTTGTTTATCAAAGTTTGGTGCCGAATTAGGAAGACCTTTATCAGTGTTTCAATCGGCCGAAGGTATTCTCCTGAAATCTTAATGCTACAAGACTCACCTTCTCAAATGTTCCTCGATACAATCTCTGCAAAACCTGTGTCCACATGTCGTAAGAACAGGTTCCTTTAATGGCAACTGACAGATTATACAGTGAAAATCATCGTCAACTGCACTCACAAACTTTTCGTCATGACCTGAAGGTAAGCGATTTCTTGCCGCTTCCGCCATTTTGAAAAACGCTTGGCTAAGCAATTTAGTATGCACAGAATCGAAATGAAAGCAAATCTACGCAGATGGCTGTGCATATGATCATTGTGTTTTTTAAACTCGGAATTGTGTGACCTGCTTCAAGCAAGTGTTCTAGTACTGATTTAAAGCAACTTTTGACGAATTAAGCAAGTCGTCTTGGCCATTTTTAAATACAAACTGAGCTGCACTGTTGGTGTAAGCCTCTTAATTAACTTAATGCATTTTAAGGAGCTTTCTAAGATTGTTATATGCGTCACAAAGCTTGAATTTAGAGTACAGATAAACAACGCCAGGTCACAACAGAAACCATGAGCCTGATACCGAACTCTTAGATGCATCTAAACGAATACTGTGTACAACAACTGGCATGTGTATACTAGCTTAGCTGTCTTATTTCTAGATTTTCATGATCAAGGCTATCAGTATCTAATCTTCCTCAAATTAGGAACATTTGCGATGGTTTTAGATCATCTTCTTAGGAATTAGATTTATTTCTTCACTCGTACTCAGTCCACCTGTTTTGGACGATCGTTGGTTACATGTTCAGCCTCTTAGCATACATTAACATAAATGATAAAACTAGCTGCCAATAAATGTACTTTATTAATTGAAAGAACACGGAAAACTTGGCACCGTGAAAACATGAGCCTGATAGGTTCAACAGTTTATGAGTAATGAGCGCCGAAATTATCAGATTGTACTGAAGAATGTATCAATGAGTAGCAACTCTTGTCACCAACCACGCACGTCACAGTTTTTCAAAGCTAATATTCAACACATCATACCAATATTCACACTGGTGACCAGGAATGACATGCCTTGTTAGTCTGTGATGTCGATTTGTTCTAGTTTATTGTTTGATGTATGCTTATTGGGAAAACTTATGTTGTCAGCAGAAATTGTCCTTTTTTCTGGTGAAACATATGTGAAGAATCAAGGGACTGGATACAATTCATAGTTTGTTGCCTTCTTTCCGTCCCCGTTCAGTAGAGATAGAGTCACCTTGGTTACCATGTTACTAGCGTTGGTGAAGGATCGGCAGATTCTCAGCCAGTTGTATTCATGAACTGTTGTTACAGGAGATGCCAAGTCATTTACTGACTGGTGAGCATGGGCATGCGCATAACCATTTACGGAGGGTCATGAAAAGACTGCACCCTTCAAGTATATTGTCCTTAACAATCTTTTCAAATATTGCACCAAACGTGAGAGACAGTTTGATCAGTCACCAACAACAACAAATAAGTTGAAAACAAGATATGTACGGAGCTGCGTTTCGACACAATTTGAGTAGTTTAGTACCTGATAATACACTTGTCTTGTTTTATACACTTAAAACTGCAATGCTTGTACAATGGATAGATAGCAGGGCAGATCAGAGACCGTGGAGCCGGGGAGGC